>NW_028274818.1:28188333-28491363 GCF_037043125.1 Eumetopias jubatus
GTGGGGGGAAGGAAGACCTGAATTGTCATTAGACATTGGGGACCACCCCCTTCTTTTGCAAGGAACTAGTTAGCACAAAGGGGCTCCCACAACCCTGAGAGCCCCTGAGTCAATGAGTCCATTTCAGTTTGACTAAAAGAAGGCATCATTTCCAATATGAGAAAGAGGGTTGGAAATTTCTCCCCCACCCCTGTCTCTTGTACCTTCCCAAAGCCCCAGTGGGACTCCTGGCCTTGGCCCTGCACCCAACAGAGTGAGTTTACTAGCCTAAGGGTCACACAGCCCATTAGGGACGGGCTCAGGTAACGCTTACTGGTCCCTAAGGGCATGTCCCGGGGCAGAAATCCTAACTGCCCCGCACACACCTACTTTTCCTCGGGCTGTACCAGAGAAGGCTCTAATTCCACAGAACTCACGCTTCTGGGGAGAAGCTGGGCTCTGCCGACAGCGGTGACCTGGAAGTCTAGACTTCTCCTCTCTGGAGAGTCTCCTACCAGGTACCAGGCCAGGGGCCAGCTCCTCATGTGTCCCTGTGAGGAGGATCACTTCCTCCATCATCCTGGGGGCTGGGAGCTCAAGAGCTGAATGGGCTCTGTGAAACACCCCAGTCCCTGAAGGTCAAGGGGAGGGGGCTTTATTAGTACAGATAGAGGGAGGGAGGAAGAAAGAAGGGGTCGATCTGATGGGGCTCCAGAAGATCACCCGGGCACCTCACATCCCCACCCTGTCACAGGTGGCTCTGTTATTCCCCTTCTGGGCCTCAGCAGATCATTTGCAGGTGAAAAGATGGAGAAAAACAATATAAATCGTCAACATTTGAAAGTGGGTATAAACATGAAAGACACCGTGCTCCGGCTTTCTTTGTGTCATGAGCCCTTCCCCCACCCCCTTCCAAGTAAATACTGTTCCTGCTTCCAGGTTCAAGGTGAAGAAGCTAACTGTGGAGAGGTTAAGTAACTTGTCCAAAGGCACGAAGCCCCTAGCTGCTGGGGTGGAGAGACTGGAGACCACAGCCAGAGCCTCCCGGCCTCCCGGGCAGGGTCTCCCTACGCGGTGCCCTAGCCGGTGCCCCGTGCCCCGTCCGTCTCCCAGCCTGGTGGGCCAGGGGCAGTGCGGGAAGCAGGCTGTGGCACACGTGGGGCCATCAGGGTTGAGAGCCCACGGTGTGGGGGAAGGTGGGGTTGAGCGGGGGGCGGGCTGGGGGCCAACTCTGCTCGGAGCCAGGCCTTCTCCAACCAGCCGCCCCACCCGGCCGCGCCCAGGGCCTGCTGCTGCCAGAGCCCAGAGGTTTCCTTTTTCTTTTGCCTAGGGTTGTTTCCTGCCTTTCCTTTGAACTGGGGTGTTAGCTCCTCCACGCACTCACCCTCCTCCGGCGACCCCCCAGGCCTGCCCTCTGATGGGCCCGTCCCCCCAGGCTGCACTTTGGAGGAAGCCTGGCACCCCATTTCCTGGAATCACTCTCCCTGGCTTCGCCCTTCTCTCTGCCCTGGTCCGGGTGCTGTCTGGATCCTCCCCCTTCCCTCCGTCCCTTCCTCTACTGCCCACCTCCACTAAGCAATTCTCGCTGGAGGCTTTCTCCATCCTGCATCGGGGGAGCAGGCCCAGGGTTGATTTCTCCCTGCCTCTCCCACTCATGTTTTTCAACGAAATGTGTAGACATTGAGGTCCAGAAAAGTTTGGGGGCTCGCATCATAGCAACTGAGGGACCGAGGATTAGAACTCACAAATCCCAAGTTTCAGGAAGGCAGAGATGGCTCAGGCTCTTAGAATCTACCAGAAATGGAAACTGAGGCCTGACCCAGGGAGGGTAGCCTTGGAGGTGAGACAGGAGACCGGGCACATTGAGCCCCAGGGTACATCGTGCCCAAGGCCAGCTCTTATCCACTGAAGCTGCTTGCTTCTCTGCTTCTTCCTGTGATAGACCCCGCAAGGCCCATCGGGACATGTTGGGAGGAGGCTGGCATCTTCCATCCACTGTCCACCTCCTGCCCCGATGCCCTAAGACTGCACCAGCCAGCCGGAAACTATAGCTTCTCCAGGTTCCCAGTATAGCGACTTCTGTCTCCTTGCCAGCCACTCTTCCTTCTCCTGGCCCCACCACACACACACACACACACACACACATACACACACACACACACACACACACACCATCCCACGCCTTTCACGGAACAGTGCTCCTCCTCTCCTCCCAATGCTGGCTCCAGGACTTCCTCCTCCAGGAAGACTTCCATGCCTAACATTTCTTGGCCCCGGTCACCCTAATAACAACACTGGCTAACACTGACTGAGCTCTTCCCACAGGCCACACACCATGCCAGACCCTTTACAAACACTATTTCAGTGAATCCACACAGCAACCCTATGAGGTAGATATTAGCTCCATTTACAGATGAGAAAACTAAGTCACAGACCAGCTGGCCCAGGTTCACGGCTTAGTGATGAGTCATCCCCTGCTCTGTTGTGGCTGATGCCTGTGCTATCAACCCCTCTGCCCTCCCCCAGTGGCCTGCCTCCATCCGGTCATGGGCATCCCCCACGCAGTGATGAGGAGGATGCAAATTACCTAGCATACACACATACACACACACAAACACACACACACACACACACACACACAACCTGCTGACCTTGCAAACAAGCTTAGTGGTTATCATGGGCAGTCTGAAAGGGAGTGAAGTCCCAAGAGGGCAATGAGCAGCCTGACTAGGGCTGCCCGGAGGGGCGGCCCCTCTCTCTGCCCCCAAAGCAGTGGGTGATGGAGATGGATGCTCAGGGCCAACTGCAAGTGTAGGGACCTCAGGCCTTTTACAACTCCCCTCCCAAGAAGGCTTTTCTCCCACCATCCATTCCTGATACGGCTCAACTTTGGGAGCAAAAGGAGGAACAGATAGTAACTACTCAGATTCTCCTACTCGGGGACAATTCTGCGTCTTTGCCAACAAGTATTTGCTGTCTGGACATCCCTGTCCCTTCACTGTGTGTATGTGGGGTAGAATACAGCAAGAGGCCTTCTGTCTTCATGTCACCATCAAGCTGGAATGCCCCAGAGCTCCACCTCCTCCAAATGGTTTCCCAGAACAGGCCCTACCCAGGAAGAAGGTCTAAACCCCAGTGAGGCTCATGGCAACTCAGTTTGGGAGGAGACTTCAAAAAATGAGAGATCCTTGAAAGATTGTGGGTATTTCAAGTCTGTCTTCCTAAGCTTGATCAAACAGGGCTGGTGTTGGGCCCCAAAAGAATCATAATTTTTGGACTTAGGTGTCAAAGCAAAGGGTAGCAGTTGGGTATAAAGACTTTCTGGTCTTCGCTAGAACCAAGATGGAGGAAGGTAGAGGTGTGTGCACCATGAGAGGTAACTGACTAGAAGGAGGGACTCTCACCTTCCCAGGATGGGTAAGCAGATGTGAAGTAATTTTTATTGGGGCAGGTCTAGGACCCCCAGGTATCTTCTGGAGTCCATAGTTCCTTGGTACTGCCTATGATTCAATCTATGGCTCCTTCTAAGGATCTTCAAATGCCCTCTGGCCTGCCACTTCCTGTACACCCAAGTGCTTTAATCTTACCTTTCACCTTCTCAACCCCGTGTCAGAAAGACTTAAGGGTCCACTCCCCTTCCACCCCCACCCCCACTGTCAACCGACTCCTTGGACCCCAGGCCCCCAGAACAACCAAGCATTGAGCAAGACCAACACCTACAGATGACTCCCTAGCACACACCTCTCTTCTTCCTGCCACAGACCATTCCCTTGGGTTCTTTTTATTTAAATATTTTATTTGTTTGTTTGTTTGTTTGTTTATTTATTTGAGAGAGAGAGTTGGGGGAGATGGGGAGGAGCAGAGGGAGAGAGACAAGCAGACTCCGTACTGAGCACAGAGCCCGATGTGGGGCTCAATCCCAGGACTCTGAGATCAGGACCTGAGCCAAAATCAAGAGTTGGATG
This sequence comes from Eumetopias jubatus, assembly GCF_037043125.1. NCBI lineage: Eukaryota > Metazoa > Chordata > Mammalia > Carnivora > Otariidae > Eumetopias > Eumetopias jubatus. The sequence continues at coordinate 28,192,278 of NW_028274818.1, forward strand.
CTCAACTGACTGAGCCAGCCTGGTGCCCCTCCCTTGAGTTCTATACTCACCCCTGGACTCAGTTTCCCTCCTGTGTGAAGTGTCCTGGGAGCTTGCTTCCATCTCCACTACACACCCAACAGCAGGCATGATAATAATAGCCACCATTTCCACATCACCCCCTGTGTGTCAGGCGCTGTGCCAGGGACTTCATACTGACATATTGTCTCATTTATTCCTCCCTGCTACCCATTTCTCTCCATACACAAATGACGAGCCCGAGGCTCAGAGGAGCTCAGTGACTCAGCAGGTGACAAAGCTGGGAAGGAACCAGGGTTTGGGGGCCGAGACAGAGAGGCACTGTGGGTTCCATCATCAAATATAAATCTGCACTGTCCTCTGCTAGAGCTGGGCTCCTTGAGGCAAGGCCAGACTGGGCACTGCCTGACATTGCTGAGGAGGAAGGGAGCCCCATGACCTCCCTGCCCTCACTATTCTCAGTGACAACCCTCATGCCTGCTCCACCTTCCTGAGAGGCAAAGAAAGAAGACTCCTCCTCTGAGCCACCCTCAGGCCAGCTGCCCCCAGCAGAGACTCCTTCATCCACCATGAACATGGGACCCGTCCACAGCCCAGGGCAGGGGACATGGTTCTCTCCCACCTCCCTCCAGTATTCCAGAGCCCACTGCTAAATCCCCCACATTGCCTGAGGACCCTACTCCGTCTCCTCCCCTCTCCCACAAGTCCGCGTCTTGGGAGAGAGAGGCTTTCTGTAGTCCCACAGAGACATAAGACAAACTCAGAAAATGCCACCTCCACTGAACCCAAGTGCAGACCTCACAGCTCCAAGGAACTGTGACAAGGTGGTGGAAAATCTCCCATCAGCCTGGATGGTGGGACGCTTGGATTCCAAAGGTGGCATTGTACCTCTCCTTCCCCAAGTTCTTCCAGTAAAAGGGTCAGTCTGGAAAGACAGGTGCTGAGAAAGGAGACTGGAACAATCAATCTCTGGAAGCCCCCCCCTTCAACCCAGGAAAAGCCCCTTCCTTCTGCTCCCCCAGAGAAAGACTCTACAGATGCCATTTCCAAACTCTTTCTAGCCCCAGAACCCTGTCTTCAAATGAAACAATGTCATATACCCCCAATATATAAAATGGTTAAAAGTGGGGCTGCCCTAGCTGTAGCAGACATGGGGGCCAGAGCCAGCCCTCCTCTACCAGCTGAGGGGCAGCCTCCCAGCCCCCCAAGGGGCTCACAGTGTTCACTGCTGCCTTCACCTCCTGGGCTGTGAAGGATTCAATTTGCCCTTTTGGAATATGGACACTATTTTCTCCTCTCACTCCCTGCCCTGGTCCCCAGCCTGTGCCTCTTGAAGTGGAGACGGACATCCAACTAGGGACAGAAAGACTGGGAAGGGAGCTCCATGAAGGGTTGCAATCAGGACCCTCCACGTGCCGCCAGGACACCCTCACAACTGATTGTCGGATCCCATTTAGCTCAACAGGCACTTGCTGGGCTCCTGTGAAAACTAGCCCAGCCCCCTCTTCCTCAGAGCTCCCAGGTCCTGGAGCCCCAGAACCTATCCCTGGGACAGATGGTCTGGGACTTTCCCACCTGAACTCCTCTGAGAAAAGGTGAAGGAGTCTGGGCAGGGGCGGGGGGGGGGGGGGAGGGGGCAGGTTTCCTTCCCAGAGCAGAGGTGGGGGTGGGGTTAGGTGGTCTGGAATGCACTCTCACACACTCCTCCTGCCCAGGTGGGAGCAGGGAGTGCCCCCAGCCCTCAGGCTCTGAGGGGGAAGCTCCTCTGAGCCTTCCCCGGGACAGCTGCCCCCAACAGGGTCCCCTTCACGCGCCATCTCACCCCAACTCAGCTCTAAAAATGGTTCTCTGGTTTTCGGCCTCGGCGCCTGCCCACAAATTAGTATCTCCAACGCGGCCTCTTGGGACATGACTTCAGGGAGGCCCCCGGGGGAGACAAGAGGCCTCAGCAGAGGGAGATGGTGCTGGCAGGGGCCCTTTTGGTGGAGCCAAGAGTAGCTAGGCCCCTCTCCCAGCTTCTAGGACCCCCCCCCGAGGCCACCCAGCCTGTGTGACAGCTCTGCTCTCCTTGCATGCAGAGGAACAGACATCTCTGCACCCCACTGGGGCCCCTCCCCTCTGCTCTACCACCAAATCAGTCAGCCTCACGCTCAGCCACCGTCTGGGCACTGCTGCGTAGGGGGAGAAAGCAGCCCCCGGGGGCCCTCCAGCTCCAGCGTCCAGACACCCACCTCTTACCAAGCCTGAGCTCCCACAGTAAACCCCCAGACAGGGGCCACTGAGAAACCAAGGGAAGCCCAGCCTCACCACTTGCCTGGTCCACAGTCTCAGACTCACCTCCCACCCGCTCAGGGGCACACCTCACCCCAGTCCCGCAGCAGCCCACTTGGAAGGGGAAGAGCCCTCCCCGGATGCCCATGCTTCCCGGCACCTAGCAGGTGCCCTAGCCCGAGGCCAGGGCTGGGCGCTAGCGGATGGCCAGACGGGAGCGGGGAGGGACGTGCGGGCCAGTACTCACAGGTAAGCCGTCAGGGGGTCCAGGTCCCCGGGAACGGTGGAGAGCCCGAGCTCCGAGCAGTCGGCCGACAGCATGATGCCGTCCTCCTGGCAGTGGCAGGGGGCCGGGCAGGCGGCTGGTGCGGGGCCGGGCTGTGGGGCGCCGGCGGCGCACGGGGAGGCGCATAGCGCGGCGCACAGCCACAGCGCCCCGAGTCCGGGCGGGCTGGGCATCTCGGCGGCCGGCGGCCGGGGCACCTGGCGGGCGCTCCGGCGCGGTGACGGCCGCTGCTCGCCTCTGGGTCCCGCGGCCGGGCGGGCTGGCTGCGCCGTCGGTGGGGACCGCCCCGTGGGCTCTGCTGGGTGTCGTCGGCCGCAGCGGCGGCAGCGCAGGACCGGTGCAGTCAGAGAGGGGCAGGCATTGTTGAGTGATCTTCGTTATTCAGTTTCACAGGCTGGGCTTGGCAAGGGAGGGAGACACAGGCGGAGGAGGAGTCAAGGAAACTTTCTGCGCTGTGGCTCGCTCCCCTTCCCTCCTTCCTTCCGAGCTGGCAGGAATTTCATCCAGGAAAGAAGGAAAAAAAAAAAAGGCAAAGAAACCCCAAGAGAGTGAGCAGAGACGGCATGTCAGGGACCTGCACTTGCACTTGTTTGGAAACCGTGGGATGTCCCAGGACCTAGGCTTGCGGACTGGGGACCCTCTTGCCTGCAGGGTCAGCCATGGCTCCGCGGGACTTGGAGGAGGCCCTCTGGAAGCAATCTTAAGAGTTCCCACAGGCCCCCAACCCCTCTACCACATTTGCCACAGAGACCGAAGAGGGAAGTGATTTGTTCAAGGTCACATGGCTGAGGGGGAGGGGGGAAGCCCCAGAACTGGAATTCAGGGTCTGTCCTTGTCACCTTGTCTCCTGGAGGAAGGAAGTAAGGCGTTGTCCTCAAAGGGGTCAGGCGGTGAAAGTTTCTACTTTATGCAAGGATGGGGGCAGCGGGCAAGGAGGAAGGGCTTTCTCACTGAGCAGCCGGCCCTGCCACCAAAGAAATGGGTGCGGATTTCCACCCGCTGAGTGTATTTTGCATGCATGCAGCCCCAGTCAGGTCTAAGGCCCTGGGATCACCTTGATGCTGTCCAAGGGAGCAAGCTAGGCAGATAGACTGAGAGACTGAGCGGGCTGGGTGGTCAGAGGCTTCCCTGAAAGTCTGCGGATTGGCGCCACCTGGAGCCCAGCACTGCAGCTGCAGCCCAGCCGCCCTGAGGCTGGAATCCCAGGGTCCTTCTGGCGGGTCCCAGGGCCTTGAGGGGCAGGGCAGATGGTGGCTAAGGCTGGCATCAAGTCCCTACTCTCTTCTTAGACCAGACTGGGCTGGCTGTGCTTCCTTCATGTAGCCTTTTGCTTTCTCTGGTCTCTCCCACGCTGAGCCAAACCCCAGTGCAGAGCTAGAGCCTGCTCTGTCTCCCATTTGGGCTCTATCTTCCCATGGCCCGTCCAGAGTGTATACCCAAAGCCTGGAGACTCAGAGGCAGCCATTATTCCTTCCACCCCATACCTCCAGACCCCTCCATACCTCACATCAACTGCCCCCCACCCGACCCCGTTCTCTGCTACTGCTGCTAACCTCCTGGGTCCCCAGGTCAGCCAGCAGACCCTGACCCAGGCTCCAGTTGGGGCCATAGCCCTGAATGTAGCTGAGCCACCCAGGAAGGCCAGAGAAGGTCCTGCACAGATGGTCCTGGCTCTCATTACCAGAAAAGACCCACAAATGGAAGCCGCCCCTGCCTTCCCAGATCAGCCTGGGTTTCTGGCCTCACTCATCCATAGTTTGGCTCCATTCCCCTGCCTGTTTGCAGCTCCCTCTGCTCCAGTGTGAGGGGCCCAGACTGGAAAGACCATGGTTGAGCCCCGTTCCGACCTCAGCAGCAGCCCTTCATGGCAGGCGTGGGGGGCTCAGAGCTAGTCTCCTGCCCGCCAGTTTGAGGGTCACAATGGGACCAACCTTTGGGACTCCCGATAAACATAGTTTAGAAGAGGCCACGACATCCATTCCCCCGGGGGGGAGCACCAGAGCCTAACCTCATCCTGGGAAGGCTCCGGATGGAGCAGAGAGCCCTACCTCTGTTCCCCTTCTCTAGCCAGGCCTGAGAAAGGCCCTCTCTGACCCCTGGCACCTTGTACTTTACCAGGAACTCAGGTTGGCCAGTGAGAGTTCTGTCTCCTCTTCCATTTGGGGATCTAACTGCATCTCAGGGCCTCCTGCTCTGATTGGCCCGGGCTCTCTCTGGGCCCTGGCCCCCACCCCAGGGCCCTCCACCAGGGGCAACTGCTGTCGAGCCCCAGGCACCTTGCCATCCAAAATCGTGCAGTCTAATCAGGGAGCCAGACAGGAGCTCGTGAGGCCATATCATGTAACGTGGTGTGCAGTTCAGTCCCAAGGCATGGGATGGACTGCTTCTCCTGGGTCTTCAACCCCACACTGTTTTCTGTTTCTCCTCCTGGCAGGAGAACCCTGAGTAACTGGGGCTCTGAATCTGGGGCACCCCAAAACCCCAGAGACCAAAGTCTAAGGCCCCTGGAAAACTGGGAGATGGGGCATCAGGGGCTGCTCCCCAGGAAAAGCTGTCAGCAGGCAGGCCGTTGGTCAGCCCCTTCAGCCAGACCCCACCCCTGCTCAGGGTTGCCCACCAGGCCCTTGAATTGGGCCCCACCAAAGACTGGTGCCAGTCTTTGAGGCCATTTCTTTCCTCCTTGGAGGGTGGATGGACAGAACACACTCAGTCTCAGGCTTGACCACATTCTTTATTCCTCAACTCTGCCCCTTCCCAACACAAGGCCAGTGTGCAGGCTGCCCTCCCAGGGAAGCCAGGCCCCAGCGGGCTTGCTGAGGCTCATTGTCACTGCCCAGCAGGGCCCAGACCTCTTCTGCTCCTGCACAAGCACAGTGACCAGTGCTGACTCAAGGCAGCCCATCCGTGAGCGCGCTGTTCAGACAGGTATAGAGATGTATGTACTGCTCCTGGGGGCACACGTGGGGTAAGGAACTTCACCCTGCCTGCCCGCATCTGCAGAAAGGCTCCCTTGTGTCTCCCAACCCTTAGGGTTCCATGCAGGAGCATCGTGGTCCCCAGCACCACCTAGTGGCTGCCCAAATAGTGCTGCCTAAAGGTGGCTCCTAGAACCTTCCCCGCCCCCTTGCCCCTTCCCACAACTGAGCCCTGATGGCCTCTCACCAGCGTTGGGGTCATGAGGCCGCAGGCCTGTGACTGCTGCAAGGCCACATTAAAGATGTCCACGGTGCACTCGGCCCCCGCCTGCTGCAGCAGCTGGTCCATGGCCAGGAAGGTGCCCAGCTGGGCCACACACCTGCTGCAATTGACCTCCAGTCGGACGGGGTACCGGGGTGGGGGGTGGAGGGGCGGAGAAGGCTGGGGTATCCAGGTATATGGGGAAACCCAACCTGGGCCTGGGGAAGGGACTGGGAAGGGACACTGGGCACCTGGTGGGCCCAGCAGCTGGGGCCCGAGCCAGGAAAGGGTAAATTCCTAAAAGATGTCATCTTCCGCAGAGATATCAGGGCAGAGTAAGGAGATGGGAGCGCTGGGAGACTGTGTCCTTTTGACCCATGACCCAAGGAGGGCTCGGTGAGATGTGAGGGCCTGCGGCAGAGGCAGTGAGGGGGTCCGGGCACCCACTCCCCACCCTTTCCTTGTCCAGCAGCACCTGGAGTGGCTGAGCAGTGTGCCTGGCTTCGTCTTGTCCCGAGAGCAGCACCGGCCCACGGCAGCCAAGAAGGGTAGCAAGGTGGTGGCCGGGAGCTCATGCCCTGGCTCCCAGCACGGGAACAGCAGTCTCTGCACCTCTCTCTCCTTCCTGCTCTTCCCCTGGGGGCAAAGCCATCAGCACCAGTGCCAGGGAGAAGCAAGGGAAACCAGCACGCAGCCCACCACCCCACAGCCTGTGGCCCCGACACCTACATGTGTGACCCTCAGGAGGGTACAGGGCCAACCTGCCATGCTGCTCTTGGCCACCCAGTGCACCGTCACCATGTCCGTGACAATAGGCTGCGTCTCCGTTGGCCAGAACTCCTGTGACCGGGACCAAGTCAGGGCTGCTCAGGCGGCTTCCCAAGCTCTCTGCCCACACCCTGGTCACAGGCCACACCACAAGCTCTCCCAGCCCTGCCCCAACACCTGAGGTTCCCCCCGCCCTGTCTCTCTGCCCCCCTCACCTTCTCCCAGGTGTCAGGCGGGCACAGGGAGACCAGCACGTGGGCCCCATGCTCCCACACCAGCTCCCAGAGCTCCTCGGGCCCTGCAGGGCCAGTCAGCACAACGTGGTCATGGCCAGAAGGCCCGCCCTGCAGAGCACAGGTTGTTGGCTCCCAGGGACTGAGGGTGCCCCCTGCCCGTCGAAGCTGCAGGGCCCCCCCAGAAACCCAGCTCCAGCCTGAGAAGGACAAACGATCCGAGAGAGCAAGTGATAGGGCACCATCTCACCGGGAAGAGCCAGGCTTCGAGCGTCTCATTAGGGGGGCTGTCTTCCACCGGAGAAAACCGCACTTGAGAACAGTCGTCTGAGGGAAGATGGGGAGGGTGAGGCCGCCAGAAGCCCTCCACCCAGGCCAGGTCCAGAAGCCCTCCACCCAGGCCCAGTGTCGGGGCCCCACCCACCCGGACCATGGGCACTCACAGGAGACCATGCTGTCCTGCTCGTAGCCAGGAGGGGGCGCTGAAGAGTCAGCCACGTCCTTGATGGCCTGGAGCAGGAGCTGCGGGGGTGGAGAAGGGCGTCAGGAGGCTCAGCTGGACAGAGCCCACAGAAGTGCCTGTTGGGCAGGGACAGCCCCCCGAGTTGTCACCACCCTGGTGTGAAACACACCTTGTACTCCTTCAAGAAGCCAGCGTTGGCGTTGGCCGCCCTCTTGGCGCAGGCCTGTGCAAAGTTCGTCACCGAGATGGGCTGGGACCTGGGGGAGGGGCGGAGAGGGGAGAAGGCACTCGGGGTTCCCCAGCTCCTGCTTCTAGTCTTCTCAGCTCTGCCCATGGACAGGATCAGGGGCCTGTTGGTGGGAGGGCACAGGGACCTGTGCCCCCACCCCACAAGGGCCCCAGGGGACCTGCGACTCACTCAAAAGTGTCAGAGGGCCCTTCCAGAATCTTGTTCAGGAGGCAGCTATGCAGGAAGATGTACTGGCTCTGGCAGGAGGAGGGCGCGTCAGTGGCCCAGCAGGGAGATTTCCCAGGCTCCAACCAGCAAGACAGGGATGGGGCGAGGAGGGCGGGATGCTTGGGAACTTTGCCCACGCTGCCACACAGTGTCAAAGCTGGCAGGGGCCTGTCCCACCTCCCCTCTGACAGAAAGGGAGACAGAAGCCCGGAGAGGATGACGACATGTTCGAGCCCCTCCCCTCCAGATCCCCTGTGTGTCCCCGAGATTCCTTTTCCTGGCCCCACGGCCACCCACGTCCCGCCCACTCCTTCAGGTCCCTGGCCGCCCGGCCCAGCCTGCGGAGCCCTCACCGGGGTCTGGATCATGAGGGGCCGGTACAGCCGCAGCGCATACACAGCGTTGAACACGTCCACGGTCTGCTCCTCCTCCAGCTGCTGCAGCAGCCTCAACAGGGCCACGAAGGTGCCTGTGCGGCCCACACCCGCACTGTGGGGACAGCCCTGGGGCTGAGTGGGCGGAGAGGCAGCCCCGGCTCTGCCCAAGGCCCCGAGCCCTCCCGCCCCCCGCCCCCCGGCCCACCTGCCCTCACCTGCAGTGCACCAGGATGGGTCCGGTGCCCTGGGTGGCCCTCGCCTGCTCCCGTACCAGTTCCGCGAAGGTGAGCAGGGAGCCAGGGGCCTCCGGGACGCTGTGGTCAGGCCAGGTGGTGAACTGCAGCTGCTTCACCCTCCGCTGCTGTTGCTGGGCAATCTGACAAGGGACGGGAGCAGGGACTTAACGCTGGGGTCCCTCTGCTCAGCCCTCGGCTTTCCTCACCAGATCCCTGAGGGCAGGGAGGCTGATGCCTGCCCCCTCAGCAGGGTGGCGGCTAGGCCTTCCCCCCAAATCCGATGCTTCCCCCTGCCTTCCCCACCCTCCTGGGTAGTCTCGGCCTCTAGGGGGTGCCCAGGCAGAGGGGTGATGCCGGTCCCTGGGCTTCCTGCCCCAGTCTGCCCTTGTCACAGCCGGGCAAGGCAGATGGGCACCAGGGGTGTGGGGTGAGGCGGGAAGCCCTGAGCTGAGGGCAGGGCAGAAACCGTTGCTTCACCCTGCTCTACCTTTGACACACTGTGCAGCTTTGGAGAAAACTTTAACCTCCCTTTGCCTTCCTAGCCCCTCCCTAACCAACTTCCCTGGACAGTGGCTGAGCACTTACAATTCTCAGAAGGACGCAGGCCAGGGGACCCAGAGGTGAATCAACCTTCTCAGAGTCTCCGCCCAAGTGCCCACCCCGCCCTGTCCCCTGGGGCACGCACATGCTGCAGCTGGAACTCCCGCTTGGTCCACTCATCCTCGGGCTCCTCAGCCAGCAGGTGGACCATGATGTGACCGTGGGTGATGGGGGTAGGGTCTGCTGGCCAGTAATGCTCACACAGCACCTAGGGCCAGAGGGTCAGAGCAGAGGGGGTGGCTGTGGGCCCAGCCCCATCACTGCCACGCACTGGTTTATCCAGACAACCCTTCCCACCCATCTTTCTGGTCTCTGACACCCTGCTGAAATTCTGCTCTCTGTACCAACCCAGCTCCACGGCTACCTCATCCAGAAGCCTCTCTCCTCTGGCTGGCCTCCGGCACCATCACCCCCCACACCTCTCATATGACCCTTAGGACTTCAGGGCAGCTGCTGGGCTCCTTTGCAAAACCAGGTGGCTTTATTTAGGGCTGCCCGGCCTTGCCTCGCTGCACCAGCTGGAGGACAAACCCAGCAGGTGTTGTCTCTGTCCCAGGGCCCTGCACTGAGCAGCGCACAGAGGACACGTCCACCGGGCTTGTTGAAAGAAAGGATGCAGAATGCCCTATCTTTGATGCCCACCCTGGGGCCATCCATACCCCATTCTTTCTCCTAACCCCTTTGCGGCTCTCTGCCTAGAGCGAGAGCAAGTGGAGCTGCAGAAACAGCAGAAGTCAGAGGAAACGGAGTCAACCTGGGAGCTTAAGTACCTGGTCCCTCCTCCTGCCTTCTCCTTCTGGGTGGCCCTGGGGACCCCCACCAACCTCCAGGCCTGACTGGCCTCACTCCTGCCTGATCCACCTTCCCAGACCTAAGACTAAGACAGCAAGGGGGCCATTCCTGTAAGGAGAACGTGTGCCACCTGGTGTCCATTCTGGGAAACTGCAGGGCATGCTCACCCTCCCGTTCTCCATGCCCACAGTCAGCATGACAATGATATGAACTTGTTGCTCCCACACAAGCCGCCAGAAGTCCTCCAGAGTTTTCTTGAGAGGCCCCTGGGTGGCAATAAATTCCTGCGGGTCGGTGTAGCCCTGTGGGGGTGGAAGACAGGAATGTCTTACTCGGTGACTCCTTGGTCCCCCAGGCCCCACCAAGCACACAGCAGTAAATGTCCCATGTGTGGGGTGAGGATATTGTGCCTACTCATGTGCAAACACATGAACACATGTGTGCACCAGGAATTCAAACCAGGAGGGGCGGCTTCAGAGACACGGCCAACACTACCCTAGTGCAACCTTGAAGAGGCCAGAAAAACCTGCATGAAAATAACAAGGTCCTCACGTGCCAGAAGTAGTGTCCCCAGTCCAACCTCTTCACCAACCCCTCTCTTAAACCAAACTCCATGTTTCTTCCATGCTCAAAAGTCTTCCATGGCTCCCTACTGCCCTTTGAGTAAAATCCAAAGCCCTTAGCTTAACAATCAAGCCCCTCCTTCATCCAGACCCAATCTGCCTTTCCTGTCTCATCTACCACCACCAGGCAACCCCAGCCCCACACACCGCCTGTACGCTCCCACCCAGCTCTTCTCTGGCTGTTCTTGTCAGCCAGAATGCCCTTCTTCTCTTTCATCTTTTATCAGAATTCTACTCATCCTTCAAGCGAGTACATGTCCCCTCCTCCAGGAAGCCTTTCTTGATTCCTCAGGTAGACTTAATTTGTCTTTCTTCCATGTGCTCTGAGTACCATGCTTGTTCCCTTAATACCTCACTTGTCACACTGAGCGGTAGATGTGACACACTCATGCAATGCACACGTGTGCACGCACACACGGTGTGCTCCTTCAAAGGCAAGAATGCAGGTAGCCAGCTCTGCCTCCTGCAGGCCCAGCACAGTGCCTGGCACACTGTAGGCCCTCAACAAATACCTGCCGGACTGACCTGGAGGAACACAAGCTGGTGATCTTCGAGGACAACTGCTAGAGCTAGGGTAGGACAGTGTGTCCTGCACAAGGGCCCGTCTCCCAAGCAGACTCCCCCCCCAGACAGCCCCGCAGGTGGCCCTTACTGGGATGAAGTTGGCATTGATGTAGTCGGAGTGGGGTTCTCCCTCCAGCTGGGTCAGCCTGACCCGGGAGTGGTCATCTGCAGAGGGGAAAAACTGAGCATCCGGCGCCCGGCGGACACGCAGCCTGCTGCCCACGCCCACGGCCCTGCTGCCGGCACTCACAGGGTAGCACGTGTGGGTAACGGTTCTTGGTGGCATTGGCAGGGTGCTCTGCCTCCAGTCTGGGCTGCTCCTTGCCCACCTCCTTCAACTCCTGCAGAGATTGGGATTGCTGCTGAAGAGGACCCATCTCACCCCACCCCAGGAGAGGGATGGGGGTGGGTGTGCACAGCTGGGAGCTCCCACCCCGGGCACCAGGGCAGGTCCAACCTGAGCTAGAGGGCCCAGGTCCTCTCTGCTCTGAGCCCGAGGGCGGTAGAGGCCTTACCTCGAACTCCTGAAAGAAAGCCTGGTGAGCGTGTGCACTCTTGGCCTCATAGCTTTGCCGGAAGCTTTGAATCGGGATGGGCCGGTGGGTCCGCCTGGTGGGAGAGGGAGGGGGTGGGCCCACGGCAGAGCCTGCCCTGAGCTCAGCGGGCAGTGGGAACAGAGCTTCCCGGGTCACGAGGGAGCATGTGGACAGACAGACCTGGGCCCCACCTCCCCGGAGCTGAGCCAGGATGCATTTCGAGTGCGGGCTAATGCATGGCGGGGGCTGCCAACCCCCAGTGCAGAGAGACAGACAAGGGGACGGGAAGAGGGCGGGCGGTCAGCCTCGACCCGGGAAGGCGCCCGCGAGTCTTTCAGACCCCGGCCCTGGTGCTGAGGAGGGCGTCTGTGCACAGCCGGTGCTCCCCGATGTCAGTTCCAGGTGAAGTCAATGTCAGGGAGCACAGGAGGGACAGAGCATAGAGTGCCAGACCTAACATCCCGAGAGAAAGAAAAACATTCGGCCCCATTCCATCGAGAGGTGTATCAGGGATAAGGGCAGCACTGGAGAAGGTGAATTGGAAGGAGGAGGCTGAATGGGCAGAGAGGAGCCAGAGAGCTCTGGGGTCGGCCACCGTTGTGAAGGGGTGACAAAGGTGTGAGGTGACCGGGGAGGGATGCGATCCCGGAGGGGCAGGTTGCCAGGGAGGCTGGGGGCAGTGCCACCGTGGCCCGTGCCAGGCAGACCCACACTGCCCAGCATGTCACGAGGAGAGGCGGGAAGCTGCCCTCACCGCAGGTTGTAAGCTGTCAGCTCTTGGGAAAACCGATTCGTCTCTGCCCTGCAAAGGATGAAGAGGCACTTGGGAGCGAGCCCAACAGGGCAGGGGTGTGGGGAGCTTCTTGGTGAAGATGCCACTCCTCCCACAGCCATGCTGGCCCCAGCCTGCCCTCGCACTCACCTCTGCCCCTTCACCCTCCTCCAGCACAGCAGGCCCAGCATGGCACAGACGGTGAGGACACAGCCCCCCATGATGCCCACCGCTGCTGGGAGGGGCATGACTGCCCCGGAGATGCTGACCCGGGGCTCTAAGAAGGGCAAAGGAAGGGTGAAATACAGTCGCCCTTGTCCCCCTGCAGTGACATGCCAACCTCTCCTGGACTTGAAACCCTCTGGATGGAGGGCACGTCGACAACCCACCTCCGGAAGTCCCAAATTCCAACCCAAGGCCAGAGATGGCTGCTGGCGGGACCACCCTACATGGAGACCCAGAACGCCCGACAGGCAACTCTCCCTGCCCCTGGCATCTGAGCATGCCCCAGAGACTCTACTCCCCTCCCTGGCACCCTCAGAGAAAAAGAAGAGGGTGAGGACCTGGCTTCCTAGACCTTCTAGGGCTGCACTGTCCAGCATGGTAGCTACTAGCCACTTGGAGCTACCGAGTGCTTGAAATATGGCTGCTCCAAATTAAGATTTGCTCTAAGTATAAAATACACATAGGATTTCAAAGACTTAGTAATAAAAAAAGAATGTAAAATATCTCATTAATAATTTTTAAATTGATCCCATGTGGATATGATATTTTTAATATCTTAGTTTAAATAAAATATTACAAAAATTTGTTTCACCTGTTTATTTTTACCTGTCTCATGTAGCTACTGAGGAATATTAAGCGGCATATATGGCTCACACTTGGGGCTTGCTTTATGTTTCTACTGGACAGTTCTAGACTGTTGGACTGCTCTAGAACCTCGATGGTCTGGGAGGAGCAGCACAGAGAAGGTCAGTACAGGAAGGTACTGTGATTGTGGGGAGTGACACAGCATTTCATTAATGGTGTGTCTCTGTCTCTCCTCTCCTACTCACCCCCTCAGCCCACCTAGGCCAAGTCTGGTGCCAGGAGCACCTGTATCCCTGGCTCTGGGTCTTCCAGCTCTCCTCTCCCTGGAGTCTAAGCTCAATCCCTCCTGCTGCTGACTGGGGGGATCCCCGCCCTCTTCCCCTCCCACCCGGGGCCCAGCTGGAACCCTAGCCAGGTGCCCATCCTACCTGAGAAGGCCGAGAAGGAGATAATGGTCTCAGGAGGGCTATATCTGGTAAAAGCCACAACACTGAACCTGGGGCAGAGAAACAGGACCTGCTGTTGGGGAGGGGCAAAGAGGGCAAAGCCTTTCCAGGAAACGGAGTCATGAGCAATAGACGCTCAAAAAGTGAGAGCCCGGGCGCCTGGGTGGCTCAGTTGGTGGAGCGACTGCCTTTGGCTCAGGTCATGATCCTGGAGTCTCGGGATCGAGTCCCGCATCGGGCTCCCTGCTCGGCGGGGAGTCTGCTTCTCCCTCTGACCCTCCCCCCCTCATGTGCTCTCTCTCTCTCATTTTCGCTCTCAAATAAATAAATAAAAATCTTAAAAAAAAAAAAGAGTGAGAGCCCTCCTCACCTGCTAAGAGGCGATGTATCATGCTGCCTGTAACTCTAGAACAAGCCACCCCTAACCTCTCTTCCATCTCCCCTGCCCTAGTCTGACAGCAAGAAGCCTCAGAAATAGGTACCTACATATCCTTGGCAAGCTGAAGCAGAACCCATTCCCCGCCCCCCTTTTTCATTTTCTGAAAAAAAGAACCATGTAACAGACGGGTGTTCCCTTTTTGGCCTCGCCTACCAGGAAGCCCAGTCAAAATAACTCAATGGACCCTTATGGACCAGGAAATGCTTTCTCTTCGTAAGTCAGTCCAGATCTTTTGTGGAGAAAATGTGCAAACAACCCATAAGTGGAACTCACTTATAAAACGGGCTCCCCCACCTTCAGTCTTAGCCTCACCGATACTGGGAACCTGGCTTGAGCTGCCCATTACATATCTCCTGGGTCTGGCCACAGTCTTCTGTACCCATAGGCACCATCCAGGATCTCGGCACAGCCCAGGGCCCCGGGTAGAAGGGGCTGGGAAGCAGGATGGCCAGGTAGGAGTCATGTCCTCCATAGTAGTGGTCATACCACGTGTGGTTGATGGCTTCCTGGGGAGGCCGAACCACTGCAGAGGAACAGGAAAGGGGCAGAGTCAGCAGTGGGGCTGAAGCGGCTCTCCCTGCCACAAAGCAGCTACCCCATTTCTCTAGCATATTCCCACCATGCACAGTACGACATCAGCCTTATCTTCAAGAATGTTCCGGGTCTCCCTCCCTGCTCCAGCTCTCACGCCAGCCTCAGACATTGCACCTTACCAGTCCAGTGTCTGGAGCCCCCTCACCCGGCCCATGCTAGGCAGTCACCAGGGTCTCCCCACCATCTCCCCGCCATCTCCGGCCCAGGACTCACGTGACATGTCGGTGGTAGCAATGATGCCGTACCACTGAATCTGCCCATCGTCCTTGCCAAACATGCCCTGTGTGATCATCACTCCCATCTCTGCCTCCGGCTCTAGCTGGGGGGCTGCCGCTAAGTCCGGGGGGTGCCAGCCTGGGGATGGCGAGGGGAAGACTGAGGTCCTAACTAGGTGCCAGGGGCCAAGGGCAGGGGTCATGCAGTCATATCCCCAGCACCTCTGACAATGCCTGGCAACTGGTGTCTGATGGATACAACTAAATAAGAACTGGGCCCCCCCACCCCTGGGCCAGGGTGCTGGACAGGAGGCTCAAGAGCATATGGTATGTGGGCCAGGGCCAAAGAAAGGCTTGGGGGCTGGGGAACAGGGAGAGCCCCCAGCAGGGAGAGCCAGGGCAGTGAGAACCCCTGTGGGCAATGCTCGAGGTGGGCTAGGAGAGCAGAGGGGCCTCCCCAGGCCACGGGAAGGGCTCACCCTCCGCAGAAGTGGCACACACCAGGGTGACCACACGACTCCACAGACCGTTCCTGCCCAGCACAGTGAGGCTGAGGCGATAGGAGGTGGCAGGCACCAGGCTGAGCAAGAGGAGAGCGTCCCCCGAGGTATTGGCCTGGAAGATGAGGTGAGCACCCCCTCCGGCAGCCAGTTGCTCTGCCACCACCAGACAGATGTCTACGTCCCCCAAGGGCACCATCCAGTTCAGGGCCAGGCGAGTAGCCTCGGGCTGACACTGCACGTCCTCCACAGGGCCAGGCTCTGCGGGAATCAAGGCATCTATGTTGTGTGGGCATCGGGACACCCCAAGAGGCTGGCATCTGGGTCAGCTGCTCTCAAAACCAGCAGGTACAAAGGGACTGGGCATTTATGTCCACAGAAAGGGGCCCTGGCCACATGGAGAAACTTCTCCTCTGGACATCACTGCCCGTTGGGAGAAGCATAGAAAGCATATCCCTGGGGCAGGGGTGGGGAAGCACCCACCTGGGAGCAGCAGGTGGCTCTGAATAGAAGGGGCAGTGCCATAGCCTGAATTGGAGCCTGCGCTCAGGGCCCCTTCATTCTACCCCGACAGCACCAACATACCGACAGGCAGCACCACGGGGTGAGTGGATGCCCGCAGCGGCCCCGCCCGGCACAGCACTGACAGGGACAGATTGCGTCCGGGCATGAGGTCCCTTAGAATGAGGTGAGCCTGGCCGAGCCCCAGGGGCCGCTCCCAGGAGAGGTGCCCAGCCTCTGAGAGTCGGGCATGGCACACCCCGTGCCCCAGGGGGCCGCTGGCCCAGGCCAGGTTGATGACGGCGCTGCCCGCCTGCATCGACACCAGCAGCTCACTGGGCGTGAGCGGGGCTGTGGAGGGAAGGAGAGCGGGTGAACCAGGCTGCTGAGGGCCCAACACACGAGGCTACAGGTGCACTGACCCCAGGCAGGGCCCTCGGGTGTGGAGTTTGAGAAATGGAACTAGCAAGGGGGCTAAGGTACTGTCGAGAAAAGGATCCGGGGGTCTCAGAGGCAGCCCTGCCCACCTCTCCAGCCCCCACTCACAGGTCCAGCCGGAAGCATTGGCTGCTGCCGTGTGGAGGGGCCCAGCCTTCGAGACGATCTCCACCTCGTACTGAGTGCCCGGAGTCAGAGCTGAGAAGCTGGTGCTGTCCACCTCAGCTCCCACGGTGCGGGTGCCTGCCTGGGCACCTGCCTGGTACAGAGTCACCTGGTAGCCATCTCGTGCCCCTGGAGCATGGGCCCAGGATGCCCGGAGCTGGGTGGGACCTTCAGGGGTCACATTTACCAGAGGAGGGGCGAGGGGGGCTGTGGGGAAAGCAAGATACAGGAAGCTTGAAGAGAAGAGAGGTGTTATAGGCCAAACTACACCCCCCCAAAATTCATGTTGAGGTCCTAAGCCCCAGGACCTCAGAATCTGACTGTTTGGGGGGATAAGATCTTCAAAGAGGTCATTAAGTAAAATGAGGTCATGAGAATGGAACCTTCATCCAACATGACCCGTGTCCTCGTGAGAAGAGGAAATTCAGACACACCCACGCACAGAGGGGAGACCATGTCAAGACACAGGGAGAGAAGATGGCTGCCTGCAAGCCAAGGAGAGAGGTCTGGCATCGATCCTTCCCTCAAAGCCCTCAGAAGAAACCGATCTTGCCAACGCTTTGGTCTCAGACTTCCTGCCTCCAGAACTGAGAGACAATACATTTCTGCTACCCAAGCCCCCAGCCTGGGGTGCTTTGTGTAGCCCTGGCAAATGAATGCAGAAGAATGCAAACCAAATCTCTGGCTCCCTCTTCCCTTGGGTGTCCCTCCATCCTTTCCAGTCAGGAAACAGCAGCTCAGCGTGGTCAAGTGAGCCCAGGATTCTCCCCAACAGAAGCAGCACCACATCAGGGCTCTGGGCTCATGGCTCGTCCCGGAGAGCTGTGCACAAGCTCGCCCAGTAGTGCATGAGCGAATTAATCCCTCTCCCTACCAAAGCACCCCTCCTGGAGGCAGGGCTGGACTGGGCAGCACCGGAATTAAATCCAGTGCCTTTTCCCAGCCCCAGCCCCTGTACCCAAGCAGCTTTCAAAGACCTCCACGTGACTGGGCAGGTTCTCAAGGACAGGCAATGTCTAGGGGCCCAAGTAGTGCCCCTTCACCCTCAGCGGGAGCCCAAGCCCTAAAGTCACATAAGCCTGGCCCAGTCACCTAGTCAACACCTCCTTTGCAACTGGGGGAGACTGAGGCTCAGCGAGGAACAAGGTTTGCTCTGGGGACTGAGCCATAGCAAGCACCCAGTTCTCCTGCCTCCCAGGCCAGAGCTCTTTCCAGCTTCTTCTCAGGCCTGTCTGAGGTCACATAGTCCCCGGGAGGAATCAGGAGGGCAGGGCAGGGGGTGGGGGAGTCACCACACTGGAGAAGGCTGATGCTGAGGGTGGGGGAAGGGCTCCAGCAAGAATGCGGGAAGCAGAAAAGGCAGGAGGACCCAGGCCAGTGTGAGAGGGAGCTTCCAAACCCAGCTCTGTGGCTCTGGAGGGTTCAGGGGCAAAGGAGAGAACCCTGCTGCGTGATGCACAGCATGTCCCTCGCTTGACCCTTTCCAGCGCCGGCACCCTCCCCCCACCTCTGGAGGTTAGGATGTGGCAAGGAGCACAGACCCTGGGTCACAGTGCTGGAAATGGAATCCCAACTCCCCACTTAGGGCTGAGGAACCCAGGACAAGTGACTTGGCTTATCTGTGCCTCAGTCTCTCATCTGTGAAATGGACAGAACCATAGCATCCACCTGCTAGGCTGGTCGTCATGAGGAGGAAATGAGAGAACACAGGGAGAACACTTAGCAAAGGGCCCGGTGAACCTGAGCCACTGCTGTTGCTATCAGACACTCCCAGCCCAGGGTGGGCTTGGGGCTGGGTCCTGGCTGGGTCCCCACTGCCCCCTACCCCCGTACTGACCACGCGAGAGCCTGGAGAGTGGCATGCCCCGGCCGCCGCACAAGAGCAGACCCCTGGGTTCTGCCCACCTTCTAGGAGGTCCCAGGGGTTCCCAGTTAGGGACGTGGGACCTCCTGGTGTCTAGAGGTCAGGGAACAACCACCATCACCCCAGCTGCCTGCCCACAGATGACAAAGACATCGAGGAGAACACGTAGTCCCCAGGGAATCCAGCCAGCAAGGGTGGCCAGGAAGGAAGTGGTGTGCGGGCGGCACTCACGCGTCCAGCCCGTGGCGTTGGCTCTGCTGCTCTCATCTGGACCCCGCCGGGTGGCCAGCTGAACCAGGAACTCAGTGCCTGGGGGCAGCTGGGCCCAGGAGAAGTTCTGAGCCTCCGGAGCCAGAGTCTCCTTGCTTTCCAGAGTCAGGGGCCTCAAGCGGTAAAGCCACAGCTGGAAGCCATCCCTGTCCCCGGGTGGGGGGCTCCAGGAGGCAGTCAGGGCAGGAGGCTGGGAGGCAAGGCCCAGGCTCAGGTTGGCAGGAGGAGCAGGGACTGCAAGGTCAAGGAAGAAACAGATTTGGAATGACCCAAATCCCCTGACATTGTCCCCCGCCTCCCCTTTCCCACTACCTGCACCCTTTTTCTGGGTCTCCACAAGAGCCCCAAACACTGCCAGCCTACAAATCCAGCTTCCATGGGACTCCAAGCACACTCACTTTTCTTTCCCAAGGAAATCACCTGAGAGGCACCTGGGTGCTCAGCTGGTTAAGCTTCTGACTCTTGATTTTGGCTCAGGTCATGATCTCAGGGTTGTGAGATCGAGCCCTATGTCGGGCTCCGTGCTGAGCAGGAAGTCTGCTTGGGATTCTCTCTCCCTCTCCCCTTCTGCCCCTCCCGCCTCTCTCATATAAATAAATCAGTCTTAAAAAGAAGAAAAAAGAAAACCACTTGAAAAACATGGGTCTCTGCCCTGATGTCTGCGCCCCCACCTCCCCACACTGTCAGCTTTTGAGGGTGTGATGTCTTGTTCACAGGGTCCCCACAAGACTCAGCACCCACCTCTTTAACCCCTTAGGACCCTGGTCAGCTCACCTGCTGACATTCAGTTCCCACAAGCTCATTCTCTCTCCCTCTCCTCCAACCTCCTAAGGGCTTTGGTGCATGTTTAGCCTCTCCAGAAAGCCCTTGTCTGTCCGACTCAGACTGCAGCCTTCTCAGCTCACTGTCCTCCTCCTCCAGGAAGCTTTCCCTGACTCCCTAAGCAGGTTTCCCTCTTGTGAGCCCTAAAAGATTAGACTGAACCACATACCACATAAAATTCCTGATAGTCATCAATTTTAACCTCTAAGAACACAGTTGCATGTGGTTTGAAATACATTATGCACATTCCTATCACGCATTTACATTTATAATTTGATATATAAAATAGTATACATTATATATGTGCATGTGTGTATATATCTATATATAATCCTCTGTTTACTGTCAGTCTTCCTTTCTAGACTGTCTTGTTCGTGATTTTTAGCCTCAGCATCTCGCCCCATACCTAAAACATGGGAAGCACTCACTAAATATTTGTTGAATAGATGGATAGAGGGATGGATGGCTGACCCGATGGTAGGAGGTGGAAGGTGCTCGCAAACAGATTCACCAAAGGCCCCTGTTGGATGGGCACGTGACCCTCCAAATCCAGAACGTGCACACAGAAGAGCAGACAGTAAAGGAAGCTGGGCCCCACCCCCATTGTCCTGGGCTGGCCTCCTAGAGGCTACCTGGGAACTCAACGGGGGCCGGCACGCGGCCTCACAATGCTGGAGCTGAGGTTCCCTGTCCAGGTCCACACTGATACAGTGTAGCAGGAGCCGGGCATTAGAGCCCTCAGAGTCAGGAACTATCTGGAACTATCTGGTCCCCAGGGACAAGACTGCCCCGTGACTTCTGGCTGCCCTCCTGATGCCAGGTGACCCTGGAGCCTTCTTGCTGCCCTGGTACTGGGGGCCCAACCCATGGCCAGGTCAGAGGGGCTGCCCCTGCTGGTGACCTCCAGGGACTGTGGTGCCAAGGGCTCTGAAGAGAGGGGCAGTTTGGTCAGGGGACCAAATAGTGTCTGCTCCCAGCTCTCCTGAGCCTCCCTCTACCCAGATGTCCCTTCCCAAGGCAAGGCCTCACCCCAGGGCCAGGGGACACAGTGGCCGGCACTCACTGGTATGGTCTGTGAGGCTCCAGGTCGTGCCCCGGGTGGTGGCAGGTGGCACGGAGATGTTTCTGAGGAGGTCTGGGGCTCCCTCAGTGTAGAGCAGTGCCTGCCTCCTGGGATCCCTGGTGGCTGCCAGCCCATCCAGCTGCAGGTTGGTACCATTGCTTCGTCTGGGCTGGGCGGTAGAATCTGCAGAGGATGCAGTTTCTGGGGAGTGAGGACCCAGCTGCTTCTCCATGCAGGTGCCCCTGGGCAGGACCCCAGCCCGTTCCCCACCAGCCCAGACTCACCATCCAGCCAGGCACTGGCCCGGGCCCAGGCGCCGTAGGGCCCAGCCAGAGCCCTCAGCTCCAGAGTGTAGTGTCCAGCGGGCAGGGGCCCCGGGAATGTGGCGTTGAGGGCTCCAGGGCCCCGAGTGGTGTTCTTCTCCACCTGCCCGCTTAGCCTGAGCAGGTAGCCCTCGCGGGCACCAGGCCCAGCCTTCCAGCTTGCCCAGAGCACGGAGGGCAGGGGAATGAGCATCAGGTCCAGAGGGGCAGAGGGATCTATGGGGACGAGGAGCAAATGTGTGCAGAACAACCTAACTGGTGGATGAGAAACATTCTCCCCTCCTCGTGCCAGCTTCTTCCCGTTTGCTCTAGGCTGTGTCTCGCCCAGAGGCAGGTGGCTGCCCTTTGCCATTCCCAGTGAATTCTGGGATCTGGCCTCGAACAACAGTCACAGAAAGAACACCTCAACTGACCAAGTGTGTGGATGCCAGCAGGGGTCTAAGCGCCCCACACGCACCGCCTCATGAGCACTCCCCGCAACGCTGCCACGATAAGGCCCTCTTACCACCATCCCCCTCTAAAGAAGCAGAAATGGAAGCACAGAGACGCTAAGTAATGGGTCCAGAGGCCCCCAGCCAGTGTGAGGCACCAGTGAAATTTGGAACCCACCCAGTGGAACGATCCCTCCACTCTTAACCACCGCGAGACGGGGCATCTCGGAGCAAAAACGTGGCGACGACCACGTGGGCTCCACGGGCACCCAGCCCAGGCGCAGACTGGTGTGGCCGCTCACCAGCTGCTTGACCTTGGGCCCCTTCTCTCTGCACCTCAGCTCCCTCTACCCTACCCGGGGCGGGGGGGGGTGGTGACAGGCCTCCGTTGGTTTGAGGACTAAATGAGATGATCCACAGCAAGTGCACATCACCGTGGCTGGCCCGTGAAGGCTGCAAGTGATGATAACTATTGCACCACCCTCATCTCTTCAGAGGCCATCCCCCCCCCACCCCCGGCCAGCGGGGGGGGCGCTCCCTCCAAGCCTCACCCCTTCCCCGCAGGATTCCAAAGGCACTCCCCTCCACCCTTTGTATCCCACCCACTCAGCCAGAGAAGAGCTGAGGAGCCTCTGCTGTGTTCCCCGGAACCCCCCCCAAGCACTCACAGGTCCACTCGGTGGCATTGGGCCCCGGCACCCACTGGGGCCCGGCAACAGCCCTGAGCGTTAGCTTGTAGGGGGTGCCGGGAGAGAGGTGAAGGAAGGTGCGATTGGAGACCCCGCGTCTGACTACCGCGGTCAGGTTGGTGCCACCCAGGAGGTCCGTGAGCACCAGGTGGAGCCAGGCAGCCCCCTCAGATCTGTTCCAGGAGGCTTGCAGGGCACTGGTGCTCAGGGTCTGCAGCACCAGCTCAGGAGGAGACACGGGGGCTGGAAGAAGGATGGAGAGAGCAAAGCCAGGCTTACAAAGAGCCCTGGAGTCGGATCCTGCCGCCAACCAGCTATGTGGGGACAGGGTTGCCTGTGAGGCTCTGGACACCCCCCACCACTCCCAGACTGGCTGCCACCTGGGCCTTGCCAAGTGCCTGCCTTACCTGTCCACTGGTGGACGCTGGTCTTTGCCTGGAGGTTGCCAGCCCAGGTGGTAACCTCCAGAACATATTCGCTACCTGGTAGGAGGTTGCTAAAATTGTAGGACAAGGTGCCCGGTCGCATGGAGATATTATGCGCTAACGTCTGGGATTCTAGGTGGTAGAGGAGAAGTTGGTAGCCATCCTGCTCCCCAGGGGCAGCCCCCCATGAGGCCTCGAGGCTGAATGGGCTCCCAGGGCTGTGGAGCTGTAGGTTGTAGACAGTCAATGGGGCTGTGTCAGAGGGAGAGAGAAGCACCAAGTTCAGGGTCAAAGGGGCATCACCCATGTGCTTCTAGTGCTTCTACATGGGTCACCATAGCAGGCATAGTCCTCAGAGAAGTTGCCCTCCTTGGCTACCCTGTCCCTGGTCAACCCTCCAGGACAGCTGCTTGGACCGCGAGTGATGCCTGCCCACTCCCGGCCCCCCTAGCCTGCAGACCACACACCGGTGCGGGCAGTGAGGGTGACTGTGGCATTCTGTCCGCAGGCTCGCAGGGCAGTCACTTCCAGCAGGTAGCGACTTCCTGGCACCAGGTCCCGGAACTCAAAGCTGGACGCGTCGGTGTGGGCCTGGAGCGGCTGCCCTTCTGGAGAGCCCAGGGGACTCAGGTGGGTGAGGTGGAGGGCATGGCTCAACTTGTCTGGCCCCGGGGCTGCCCAGCTCAGAAAGAGGCTAGTAGGCTTCCCCTGGCTGCTGACGTTCACTTTCAGAGGTGGTCCTGGAGGAAGGAGGTGCATTCAGAGTCTCCCAATGCCCTTTCTCCTCTAAAGAAGGAGGGAAGGCAAAAAAAAAAAGGGGGGGGCCAGAGCAGAGGCCAAGTCTGGCACAGAGAAACTGAGCCTGCACCCCCACTCCCTACCTCCCAGACCTCCCTTCCCTACTGAAGACACCTACCTCCGCTCTCTCCGTCCGGGCTCCCTGCCAGGGTGTGACATTCATCTCCCTGTAAGAAGGAAGGGAGGAGGGGAGAGGAGATGGGCAGAGGGCTCTGGGGTCTACGCCTCCGGGAAAGCCACTGGGGGCCAGGGCCCGGATCAGAGGGAAGGCTATGCTTGTCTGGCCCTCCCCCAGACAGGGCCAAAAGGACATCACCGCTAGACACACCTAAGGCCCGGGAGCCAGCCCCGGGCAGGCAGAAGCAATTTGTTCTTGCTGTGCTCTGAGCAGTGGCTGGGAAGGAGCAGCCCCTGCTCTGCTTAATGCAGACCAGCTGTGGGGCCCCCGCAGAGGGGTGGGAGCCTGGACAGGCCCCCGAGGACAGGGCCCCACCCGCCCACCTGCCCCCAGTGCCCACCTGCCCCCAGTGCCCACCGTACCTTGGCCAAGAAACCCCAGAGCCAGAGGAAGGCAGCAAACAGGATTGAGGGCCTCATCCCGATGTCTGTAAAGGAAAGTTAAGAAGCAGCAGGGGAGGAGCCAGTCCCCCCAACCCTCCCCTTGCCCCGCTGGCTGACTGGCTGGCTGGCGGGTGGACGGGCAGGCAGGCAAGGGTGGGAAGGCCGAGTTCCAGGCAGATGGCAGGCAGCAGACAGCCAAAGAGCACGGGGCTGCCTCTCAACCCGGACCCTAACCGCTCACCCCGCCCAGCCTTGGCAAGATTCCGTGAGGGGAGAAAGACCCCAGGGCCCAGAAGGTAGAAGGGGACTCCCCTGTCAGGCTGCAGACAAGCCCACCTCTCCCTCTGCCTCCCCCCTGCCTCCACCCCTCTTCCAGCACTTGACTTTCCAGGGAGGACTTGGGAAAGACCAAGACAAGAGATGGCCTTGCCAGTGGACACACAGAGCAAAGGCAGCTGGCTCCCCACTCCCTGACCCCAGAAGAGTGTGGCTCTGTTGACTATCAACACGTGGCAGATAGGCTGTTTGTGTTCAGTCAGGGGAGGGGGTCCTAGTGACACCACATGGATGTGTGTCCCTGTGGAGTGGATGGCCCAGCTGGGAGTGTGTGTCCGCTTCTGTGCACCCGTGTGGCGTCATGCCCTTGTGGACAGAGGCACAGGGGCATGTTCTAAGGGCCTTGAGTCACAGACATTATAGATCTAGAAGAGTGCACCTGGCCCTTGGCGACCAATCTGTTCCCACTCCCTCACTGCCCAGATGAGGGAGCTGATCTCCAGAGAGGGGAAGAGCCCAGCCCCAGAAGGCAAACCCTGCTCCTCACCCCCACATTGGGGTCCTCTCTGCTTGGAACTCTCTGAAGAGCTACTTGAATCTCTAGGATATCTGCTTTCTCTCCCCCACCTCCTCCCTAGATCAGTGGGTGCCCACCCATCCCCCCCAGCCGCCACTAGGCTGCAGGCAGGTGAAGGCCCAGGGGAGCTTCCCTGAGGCTTGGCCTAGAAGCAAGGCTGCTTCACCCCAGCCTAAAGCCTGCTGCTCACCTGGAACTGCGTCCAGGTGTCCCCACCCCATGACAGCTGACGGTGGGGAGGGGCGGGGAGAGGCGGGGAGGGGAGGGAGACCAGAAGGAAGAAATGGCTCTGGGCCCTGGGAAAGAAGCCCAGGACTCAGGCACTAACTCAGGAAGTGGGGAGAAGGAATAAGCAGACAACAGGCAGGTATAGAAACTGAACACCAGGACCCCTTCCTGGGAGCCAGGCTCTCAGGGGCCAGCCCCAGCAGGGAGGACAGGCCTGCATAGAAACCCGCTCAGCCTCAGCCTCGCTCCAGCTCAGTTCAGAGCCAGGGGCTGCTCCCTGCCCTTCCCCCACTCCACCCAGCCCCAAACCTCAGAGCCACCCACCCGGCCTCTGGACAGGGGCCTGGAAACTGAGCACTGCAGACTCATCAGATTTTCCAGGCTGCGTGTGCATGTGCGTGCATGTGTGTGTGTGTGTGTGTGTGTGTGTGTGTGTGTGTGTGTGTGTACATGCACGCATGTGTTCTTTCAAAGGGGAGCGGGGGGGGGGGCATGCAGAGAGCAACTGGGGAAGCTGATACAAAAGAACAAGGTCCCGTCCTGTCTGGCCAAGAGGTGGGGGAAACATCCTCCCCTGCTCCCCTCCCCCATCCCACCTCACCTGGGGCACCTCACTCTGCTCTTTCTAGCAGTCTCAGTCAGCAGCAGCAACAGGGGAGAAGTGGGGTGGAAACATCCTAATTCAGAATCTAGTTGAAGAGCTGTGGTAAGACATGGTTGTAGGTAAGGGGGGTGGATCTCAAACCCTGCCTGAGAGGCCCCACAAAACAGGAGCCTGCTGGGGACAGCATAGACTCCGTAGCTGGACTCTGTGGACAGTCCAGGAGGAGGCACCTGGCCATAGAAGGCACATCTGCCAGGCCCCCTGCCAGCCTTGCTGATGGAAGGGGGAGCTCCAGAAAGGGGGTAGAGAGGATCTGACCGATAAGATGCAGCCTCCCCAGCCCAACCCTCTCCATTCAGCAAAAAAGTACCACAAGTGCTGTGTCTCCTGCCCAGCAACCACTCCCACAGACAAACCCACATCCTCTCCCTAGAGAACCCCCGGGGTCCTCCTGAGGTCTCAAAGCACCTTACTGATTCCTTCTGGAAAGAGCCAGCCAGGAGGCAGAGGAGGGCAAGAGACAGGTCTAGGCATCCTGATTCCCAAATGCGAGCCAGCCCGGTCTCTCCCCGCGGCTGCCCCACATGCTTCCCTTCCGGTCCTCCCCCTCCGCTCCCGCGGCCTACAGCTAGGCCTTGGGCACCCCCACACCAGGGGAAGCCAATCAGCAGGCAAGAGAGGGGTAGGATGGATCCGGCCAGCCAAGTCTCCCCCTCTTCCTCCCACGCCCTGGGGAAGGTCACCAGGGAGGGGCAGACCTAGATTCCCCTGACCAGGCTGCGGGAAGGCAGCAAGGGGCTGGAGGCAGCGGATTGGTGGCGGTGTGCACGGGTGCGCCGGCGGCACGGGCACGTGTGTGGAAGGACACGCTGTGTGCACGCGTGTGTGCATGAGCCGTGAGGGTGCACATACCTATCTGGATGAATGTGCATGTGTGGGCATCTGCGTGTACATGGGGGTGTCCAGGGACATTGTGGAGGGGGAGAGGGACAGGAAGGTCCCCGGAAGAAAGGACCATGTCGTACAATAGATGTCCATCTCACCAGCTCTGGCCTTGGGAGAGAGGGAGGGACTCTCTTCCGTCCTAGCGTGCCTCCTACCAGGGACCTGAGTTCCAGCAAGCGGGCAAAGAATGGGGCTCTTTCCTGCATCTCAGGCAGGCCGGCCTTGGCTCCCCAGGTGCTGAGCTGGCCGGAATCACTGGTCCTTCGGGGGCGTGGGGTATGGGAAAGTCCCCTTCACCAACAGGTCCCCAAAATGTGTCAGGGAAGGTGGGTCAGGCGGGGGATGAGCTTCCGGATGGCCAGCACAGAGGCAGGGCCCCGGGACAGGCCCGGTGGGTCTCCCTCTTCCTTCAGACTTCACACCAGCGGGCCCAGATCACTGCCACACCGCCTAACAGCGATAGTCTGCCCCACTCGCCCAGGGTCTCTCCTGCAGTGCCTCCCTGCTTCTCCTGGGATGAGGCCTCCCAGCTCCCAGCTCACTGCATCTCTGTCTCCCCCACACAGCCAGGGGCAAGCAGGAGCCTGTAACACTGGGGCAGAAGCAGGCCTAGGCTGGCCCAGGATCTGGGGGCGGTGTGGGGGAGGACCTATGATCCTAGGGCTTGAGAGAGGAATGAAGAGGGCTAGGGAGGGGAGAAAGACATGTGGAGTGTGCAGGACCCCAGAGTCCTGGCCCCCAGCAGCAGGCCCCGGGCCCAAGATCCTCCCCTTGGGAGTTTTACAGGATGGCAGGCTTTGACTCTGGAGCTTGCAGCAGCTCGGCCTGCTCCCCAGGTGCTGCCAGGGAGCAAGAACCTCTGGGAATTCCAGACACAGCTGCCCCTCCAAGGGGCTTCTGACACTGGGGACAGCAAGTGGTGACTGGCAGCCCTGGGATTGGGGAATGGCGAGAGGAGGGGGGCATGTGCCCAGGCAGCTCTGTCCCTGCAGACTAGCTGGAGAAAGGGAGCAGTCAGGAGGAAGAGGGTCTGGGAGAGAGGGGACATGGATCTTCCCTCTAGAACATACTCCCCCGGCCCCCTCCGCTGGCCGGCTTCTCCAGCTGACAGCTCCTGAGCCCTTCAGAGGCCCAGCCCCATTTGATGGATCAGAGAGGTGCCAGGATCCTCCACCTGGGAAGGGAGGAGCCTGATGTGGAGACTGAGCCTCAGGGAGATTCAGTAACTCACCCAGGGTCACACAGCTAGTGGGCCACAGTTTAGATTCATTGCACGTGGGTCTTTTTGGCTTTCAACTGTTGCCGTGCTTTTTTTGGAGTCAAGGGTGGCCAGAACCTAAATCCCAGCTCTGGAAGGCAAATCAGCTACTGGAAAGATGAAGGCTCGAGCGCTGTCTGGGGCTGTTCCACCCCAGGAATTAGGAAGGTTCTGGGGGCGGAGGAGTCACTTCCAGGGAACCCTGGGCCTTCCCCCATTCCAGCAGCCTGGCCAGTCTGGGGAGAAGCTGCTGCAGGGCATCTTGTCCCATCTGAGGCTCGTGGGTGGTGCGCTCACCCCTCCTGAGCTCTAGCCCCACACCTCCATGGATGTCCAGGCATTTCTAAGCAGAAGGGAGAGAGGGGGCAGGAGGAAAGGACTGACTATATCCCCCCAACCCCAAACACACCCAAAGGGAACTGAGAGATCCTCAGGGTCTTGCCTAATGCCATTGCCTCCACCCCCACCCCCAACTACCTCTCCCATCTCCTGGCCCCCAGCTTCCTTGCTCTTCACCCAAGAGCTCAGCTTCCTGCTCCTCAAACTGCTGCCGGGCCCAGCCTTGGGAGGTTAGAGGGTGTGCTCACGGCCCACCATGGGGCTCAGACCCTGGAAACCTAATAGAAACCTGGAGGCACTGGTGGACCAGTGGGGGGAAGGCTTTGCCTGCTTCCTCCTCCCCACCCCTGTGGTATCCTAGCTTCCTGTTCTTGATAACAATCAACAGCTTGGCCCCACGGGGGTGGCTCTCTTTCCGATCCCCTCCTGCCCCTTTCTTTGATCCCGAGGGCCCCACGATCCATCTGTGGAGATACTGGTGGGTTTGGGGGAGCTGTTGAGGCAGAAGCCAGCCTCAGGTCACTTCCCACTGATTTCCCAGGGATTCCCAGGCTCTCCTGCACCCGCCTCCAGCCTGTTCTGGGTACCAGGGCTGACTACTACTCCAGCCCCTCCTTTCAGGGAAACCACCCACTCCCCAGAGTGAAGAAGGGTCCAGGACCAGCTGGCCCAGGAGGGGCTCAGAAAGGACCCGGCGCCTGGTCCCCCCCTCAACTTCCAGAAGCAACAACAGGCACTGGGAGGCCTCCCGAGCTCCAAAGGGTCATCCTGGCCTTCGTCGCACCCCTCCTCTCGCCACGGGCCAGCAGCCGAGGCCAGCACCCTCCCCACCACCCCGCCCGTGTGCGCACCCCCTGTGTCTATTGTAAATCATTTCTTTTTTGCTGTCACCATTTGACAGCTGAATCAGAGAAGTGGGAGGAAGAGAGAGGATGGGGATTGCGCGTGTTGGGGCCGGGAAGGGAAGGGTGTTTGGAATGTTACAAGGTAGAAAAAGCTGTGCCGCGAGCATGAACCGGCCGGGCTGCTGGCCAGCAAGGGGCCTGCCGAGGCGAGGCAGGGGTGGGGGGCAGTGGAGTCTTGGACGCGGGGGCCACTTTCTAGGCCCCAGGCATCCAAGCACCCCAGAAGCGAAGAAGACACAGGAGTCCCCCCGGTGTGAGGGCCAGAGACTGTCCGCTATCTGTAAGTCTTCTAAATAGATGTCGGGATTCTGGGAGGAAGCCTGGAGGGGCTGGGGGCAGGGAGAAAGCGCCCCAGACTCTCCTACAAGCTGTCTCTACTACCTACTTCCTGGCTGGCTGGTCCATCTCCAACCACAGGTAGCTGACAGCTGGGGTGTGGCTCAAGTTCTGGGGATGACCCTTCTGGTCCGGCCTGGGACTTTCTTCCCCATCGTGGAGCAAGGATTCCTGCCTCCTTCTTCCCTCACCCCACCCCACGTCTGCACCCACCTCTGCTTTGAGAAGGTGCAACCTGGACCTGACCATGAACTCGCAAGGCTTGAAGGGGCAAGGGCTTCCAGGACCAGGGCTTTGAGGCAGAAGCAGAGGAGCAGAAGTCAGTCTCTGGACAGGGCCAGCTTGAGCAGGAACAACTTGGGGTTTCTGTGTGGGACAGCATGGAGCTGGGGGTCAGCTGAGCTCTGCCTGGTAAGCGGACTGAGACTGGGTGTGACAAATACCCAGAGGACAAGAGTCCAGGGAGCAAGGGGGTTTGGGAGCTAGGGGAGCCAGGGTGGTCAGGAACAGGCCGGCCCCTCCCTCTCCATCCCCACAGAGCAGGGCCTTAGGCCCATGGCAAAAGTGCTGGGCCACAGCCAGGCCACCCCCAGAGGGGCACAGGCAAGAGGCATCCGACCCCTGGTGGTGGCAGCAGGCGCAGGAGGGCAGCACGCCGCTGGGGTGTGCGTGGGTGGCAGCAAGGAGGGGCAGAGGGAGGAAGCTGGCTTCCTGAAGCCTCCTCAGCCCTCAAAGAGAGACCAACAGACAGACAGACAGCTGGTAAGAGGCAGCCTGGGGGACACAGCTGCTTCAGTAAGTACCTGAATGGGGGGAGGAGGGGCCCCGTGGTCCTGGGGTGGTGTGAGCCCTGGGGAGGTGGGAAGGCATCTCCAAGGAGGGTGTGAGTGAGGCTGCACTGGGAGCTGTAGGGCCTGGCTGGGGAATGGGCGCTGACCTAGCTGATATCCCCGAGGGACACGGGCCAAGGGAGCCGCAGGGGGGCTGCAAGGACAGCAAAGGCCAACCACCCCCTGCCTGCTTCGTGAGAGCTTCTCTCTACCACCCACATCTGCACGGGGCCCACTCTGTCCCCTCACCTCTGTGCCTCCCTGCGGGCTTAGCGACTCTCACACCGCCCCCACCCCTCGGAAGCTGTGAACTGGCTCTGGAAGATAGGGACTGTCCCCCAAGAGGACACGGGCCCCACCACCTCAATGCCCCCTCTTGTGCCCCCAGCTGTCGCCTCACCATGCGCTGCTGCTTAAGGGTTTGGTGAGGCCATTTCCTGTGACAGTTACAGAGGCGGGAGATGGGGGGATGGGCAGAGGAGGAAGGAAACACCCCCCCCCCCAGCCTACCTCCCTGGACAGAGACCCCAGAAGCCAGAATGAACTTGGGCACTGCCAGCAGTTAGGACAGGGTCTACAAGGGTCCCCAACTGGCTCCAATGCTGCGCGAGGCCTCAACCCTCTCATTTCAGAGAAGGCCTGGACTAGAGGTGGTTTCTGTGAGCTTTCTCTCTCCCTTCTACACAGAACACGTCGTTTGTTTCCTCCCTTGCCTTCTCGCACCTGGGCCCCAGCTGAGAGCCCTCTCTGCTCTGGCCTCAGGCAGCCGCTTCTCCCCTCTCTCCCTCCCTCTGGAGTCTTTCCTGCCACCCCCCCCACCCAATCTCTATGCCTTGTCTGGCCCCTACCCCAACCCCAGACTGCCTACCACCCTGGGTCCCCTTGTAGGGATCCCGGCCTTCCCGCAGTGACAATGACAGCTCTGCTCGGAAAGCAGAAGACACCCCAGTGAAAACAGAGGTGCTGGAAAGCAGGCGGCTGGCCTGGGCTTGGGGGCCCTCTCCCGGCCAGTCGGACGGGCCAGAGGTCAGCTGCTGAGGGGCCCTGTCTTTCAGGCAAACCTCATGGCTGAGTGAGCCTCCCCTGGGCCCTGCACCCCACCCCAGCATGGTCCAAGACCGTGGGGGGTGCTCCAGAGCACAGCTGCCGACCTGGTCTTTGGGGGCAGCCATGACCCAGCCTCCACCCACCAAGGCACCGGCCAAGAAGCATGTGCGGCTGCAGGAGAGGTGAGATCTTTCCTGGGAGACGGGGGCCTTCCCAGCCCTGAGACCCTGCACGGTTCCCTCCATCTGCCCCCTCCAGCTCTGACAGCGGGGTCCAGAGGGTCCTCAGCTGTTGACTCCAATCTGGAAAGGAAAATCCCAGTGTGTTCATTTGCATGGTATTTGCATGGCATTTGCATGGCTGGGGTATAAAGTTTCACGTCAACTTTGTGCCTGCGCCCCGAACCCTAAGTTGGGCTGAGCAGCCCCTGGAGCAGGGCTGTCTTGGGTCCGGATGTAGGTCTGAGCTTTAGGGGCCTGGAAGGAATGGGTAGAGGTGGGCAGCTGGAGGATCAAGGCTGCCCTGATCTGACTGACAAAAAAAAAGGCCATATAGCAGGGGCCTGAACCCTTGAATCTCCTGGGCCTCTGGGTCCAGGGCAAGACAAGGAGCAGCCTCCTCACACGTACCCTGTAACAGTAAGAATGGCTAGAGCAGCTCACGCTCCTGGGCGCTCACTGGGCGCTGGTTGCCTGTGCCTGCAGGCGGGGCTCCAATGTTGCTTTGATGCTGGATGTGCGGTCCCTGGGGGCTGTGGAACCCATTTGCTCGGTGAACACACCCCGGGAGGTCACCCTACACTTTCTGCGCACAGCTGGACACCCCCTCACCCGCTGGGCCCTGCAGCACCAGCCACCCAGCCCCAAGCAGCTGGAAGAGGAATTCTTGGTAAGAACTTGGGGTCCCCTCCGAGTCACTCTGCCCCTTCTGAATCACAGACAGCCAGAGAGCACCATACTATGTTGGGCACTGCGGGTACGTCTCTTCTTTGGGCCCTCAGGATTGATGAGAACCCCAGTGCCGGAAGAGAACATCACCCCCTGCTCCCCCTTCTGCCCTCCACCCCATCCAGACCCTACTAAAGCCAGGAGGAAACAGCCAGGACCAGCTCCAGTAGATCGGGGTGGGGAAAGGGGGGGGGAAGGCTGGGAAGAAGTATCGGCTATTCACTCACTTCCTCCCTCTGCCAGAAGATCCCCTCGAACTTTGTCAACCCCGAAGACCTGGATATTCCTGGCCACGCCTCCAAGGACCGATATAAGACCATCTTGCCAAGTAAGAACCGTGGCAGGCATCAAGGGAGGTGGTGCTGTCCCTGGGGCTGGACAGGTTCAGAAGGCAAGACACACAGCCTCAGCCAGGGAGGAGCTCCCTTACCCGGGGCACCTGCTTTCAGCAGAGAAATACCAATGCCTTGCCCTGGCTGGGGGAAGGAGGAGCGAGAACCATAACCACAGTAAGAACACGGCAACTCGCATTTGCAGAAGCTTACTGTGGGCCAGGCAGTGCTGGGAGCCCCTGATGTTAACTCATTTCTCAAAATGACCCCATGAAGTTGACGCGATGCTATCATTACTCCCGTTTTACAAACAAGGCAGCGGAGTCACAGAAAGGTTGCCTAACTTGGCCAAGATCACAGCTTCTTTGGGCTCTTCCTCCGCTGTGGGAAACGCCCAACAGAGGTCTGTAGCGGGAAAGGCACCATCAGGATGGCTCCCAGAGGGAGGGCATTGAGCAGCTCAGATGCAGGGCACTCGCAAGAGAGCAGTGACAGGTTTGGAGATGGGAGTCCAGGGGCTGTAAGGGGTTAACCCCTCAAGCTCAGAGGACCCAGGGATCAGCACCTCCCACCTTTCAGAGGCAAGCGTGAGACCCTCACAGATTCTCTCCCTCCCCCCACTCAGAGCAGCCTTGTCTGGCCAACCCACCTCCAGCAATTCCCAGTCTTGAGGCCTTAGCTCACCACCAGCTCCTGTGGTTCCAGCCCTCTGCCCGCAGGGGTGGGTCAGCACTCAGCATCGAAGTGAGGGGGAGGGAGCAGCCCTTGTTCTCGGCCGAAGTCTAACCAGCTGGCAGGAGAGAGAGAGAGAGAGAGAGAGAGAGAGAGAGAGAGAGAGATCCCTCTGCCTGCAATCCCCCTCTGTCCAGAACCAGGCCAGCACCAGGAGAGCTAGTCTCCTTTCCTCACAGGCTAGGTTCTCTGTCCCTGCTTGGATTGGATTTGGAGAAAGCCTTCCCCCTTCGAGGGACAGGCTGACACGCCCAGTAGAGGAATGAAGCCGGAGTTCTGGTCCTGTTTCCCCATTGTGGGATTTTAGGCAAGTCACTCATCCAAATCCCGTATCCACATATTCACCGTCAGAAACAAACTCTTTCTCCATGACATCTCTTTTTCTATTTTGGTATAATCCTGCTTCACATCCTTACCAATCTCAAGGCTAGACTATCTCACTCACGGCCCATTAGGCCCCTGCGGCTCCACTCCCTTTCCTCAATAGTCTGTCCTACATGGCACCACCCAGTTAACCTTCCCCAGTATTCCTTTGATAGTGTCACTCCACTGCTCCGAAACATTCTGTGGCTCCCCATTGTCCACATATAAAATAATTTAGTGGGTCTCTGGCCACCTGCTATACCAGAGACACTGTGATAAGCACAGGAACTCACCTCTTCCTGACCTTGTTGGCATGTGCATTAGTTGGTCCCCTTTTGACCTTTGACCTCTGCTGATTTTTACGTCCTAGATCCCCAGAGCCGCGTCTGTCTAGGCCGGGCACAGAGCCAAGAAGACGGAGACTACATCAACGCCAACTACATCCGAGTGAGTGGCCTGGCTGAGGCTGCCCTGCAGGGAATGGGGGTGCAGGGGCAGGGGGGCTGTCTTTGAAGACATCTGTCCCCAGAGAACGTCTTCCAGCTGTGAATTCCTGCTCCAAATCACAGCTGCCAAGCTGGGGCAGACACTGAAGAGGCCCCGAGCCACCAACCGAGAAAACAGAGCAGATGTTAAGCTGAGAAGATACCAGCCAGTCTCCTTCATGCATGCTATCACTTCATCCCTGCCCACCTTCTACACAGGGAGGAAATTGCATTGTTGAACCCACTCCCGCATACCCCCCCCCCCGGGGCTCATCCCTCTTAGCTCTGCTTGGAAGGTGCTCGCACAAATAGGAGCTCTCAGCTTTTCTCTCTCCCTAGGCTTAAGTGCTCCCTAAAGCAGCCCCTCCTTGGTAGAAATAGTTTAACATCAAACTATAGGAGCCAGGGAGGCAAGGTGGCCTCTCTACCCCAGCTTCCCACCTCTACTGGCCCTAAGTAGATGTAAAAGCAGCGCCTCCTAGTGGCTCAAAGTGGGTAGAACAGTGGTCCCAGGTGCCAAGAGGTGGAAAGCTGTTAGCCAAGGCCGGGAGAGGAAAGATCTCTTTGCCGCATCTGTTTGCCACAGAAACTTGGTGAACGGTGGTGAACGGTGGTCTGTCTGGATTTCCTCACCTTGAGGAGCTGAGATTCTAAAGGGGAGAGGATGGGGTCAGCAAGAGTGTGCTACATCTTGCTACTAAATATATACAAGTAATACATAAAAGTGAAACATTCACTCCACCAATGTTGAACACTGTTTTCTTATTTTGTGCTAGTAGAAAGCAGCAGGGGAGGAAGGGGACACACATGGACAAAGTATTTGGTATGTGCTAGCCTCTCCGTATGCTTTGTGGAATGTAATCTGTATTATATTCCTGCAAGTTAGGTATTATGCCCAATTTACAGATGACAAAGTTGAGGCTTACGGAGGCTAGGTAACCTGCTTACGGTGTCATAGCCAGTAAGCAGCAGAACAGGGATTTGAACCCACGTGTTCCTCCCCCAGAACCTCTGTCCTCTCCACCATGTGGCTTCCAGTGCACACACGTGTGTGTCTCTCTGTGCACGTTCAGTGGCTGTGGCCTGATCCCAGGACCTGCAGAGTCCGGGATTCCCCCAGAGATCTAACTCACTGCTTCCTACCCTTCTTTTTGTGCATCCACCTCCCCAGGGCTACGATGGGCAGCAGAAGGTCTACATTGCGACCCAGGGCCCCATGCCCAACACTGTGTCGGACTTCTGGGAGATGGTGTGGCAGGAAGAAGTGTCACTAATTGTCATGCTCACTCAGCTCCGAGAGGGCAAGGAGGTAGGAGCCACAGTCCTCAGTGAACCCAGAAAGGGCTACATCTTATCCCACCACACATGCCCCTACTCAGGGCAGCTCAGGACTAAGGGCTCCCCTGGGAGTTGACAATACCTATAGCCAGGCCCAGCTTGCACTTCTAGAAAAGTTTCTGAGCTATATGCCATGGGGGCTATCCACAGCTAGAATGGCGGACAGGGTGCGCACTTCACCCGCACGTGCCAAGCTCAGGAGAGCCTGCCCCAGGTGCCAAGCCACCAACCGAGAAAACAGAGCAGATGTGAAGCACAGTGCACAGCCCCTCCAGCAGCATGGTGGGAAATTGGGAGGGGACCCCACTCCCCTTTCTTCTGTGCTGGCCCCTGCTCCGGCTGATAGACACTTCCCCCTTCTGACTCCCAGCTCCCTCCCTCCTAGAAATGTGTCCACTACTGGCCCACAGAAGAGGAAACCTACGGACCCTTCCGGCTCCGCATCCAAGACACAAAAGAGTGTCCAGAGTACACTGTGCGGCAGCTCACCATCCAGGTACAGGGAGCTCAGACCACCTCCAGCATCTCTGAAACACAGGCCCAATCTTCACTGGGAGCCGGGGGTTGACTCATCTAAACCTTCTTGAACACACATCTAAAAGAAGAGCTTGAGGCACAGAAGAAAGAGAAACATGGGTACTGCCCTGGTTTAATAGGGCAGAGCCAACAAACCAAGCAGGAGCCACCGGGAAGGCCTGTCCCTCTGTGCTGAATGGGCCAGGAAAGGAGAGGTGGGGTCCTGGAGTCATGCTGAAGGAGCCCCAGGAAGTCCAGAGAGATGTATGATAACACATGTGAAGTGCTTTAAAATGCCTTCTATTATCATATAGCATTTGATTTAGCATTTGATTTATAGCAAGCATTTCTCTATCAACTCCTTATCCTCCAAGCATCCAGAGAAGCAAACCAATAAGATATCACTGTCTCCTTTTTCTAAGTGAAGAGAATGAGGTTAAGGGACTTTGCCCAAAGTCATGTGCTAGTAAGAGGCAGAGCCAGAGCCAGGACTTGAACTTGGGTCTTTCTCTCCTCCCTGGACGGCATTCCTGCCAGCATTTCAGAGGAGGGAATTGTGGAGTCTGATGAGCAGGAGAAGGGAGAGCCGACCTTGCCTGCTCGGGGTCCCAGACTGTGTCATGGAGTCATTCTAGCCCTTGACCTCCTCTGGCCCCAGAGAAGGCTGGCACTGCCCCCTCCCCTGACCCTGGTTCTCATGCCTTGTCCCTCTGCCAGCACCAGGAGGAGTGCCGGGGAGTGAAGCATGTCCTCTTCTCCGCCTGGCCTGACCACCAGACCCCAGAATCGGCTGGGCCCCTGCTGCGCCTGGTGGCCGAGGTGGAGGAGAGCCCAGAGACAGCCGCCAACACTGGGCCCATCGTGGTCCACTGCAGGTATGCACCCTGCCCTCCCTGGCAGCCTTGACGCAGGCCCCTCTTCCCTTGCCACTGGGTCTCTCCTTGGAAAGCGTCCAGGAAGGACAGCATCAGGCAGGCCCAATTCTTCCCAGGATGGGAATCCCTAGGTCACTCAGCAAAGTGCCCTGCGCTTATTCTCTCCTTCATGCAGAACCTGGCCATGTGGGCCGGACATTCAGGCACAAGCCGGAGAGGGGAAAGACTGTCAGAAAGCTTCCCAGTCTGCTGGGGTGGGAGGTAAACATGGTCCCTGCTGTTGAGAAAGTCGGTTACTCAGCAAATGCTTATTGAAAACCTGTTATTGTCAGGCAGAGTGATAGATGCTAGGGAGACAGCTTGGCTTCTGCCCTGACAGGCTCGCAGTATGACAAGGGCTATGACGGCAGTGTCTGGGGGCATAGAACCAAGTCGCTCGTCTCAGAATTTGGCCAGAGACAGTTTTCCAGGAGAAAGGACATTTAAACCAAGTGACAACCTGAGAGGTGAATTAGCCAAGTGAGGAGTGGAAAGGGGAAGCATTCCAGACAGATAGAATAGTGTGTGCAAAGGCCCCTCGATGACATTTTTATTTTAAAGATTTTATTTATTTATTTGATAGAGAATGAGAGAGAGTGAGCACAAGCAGGGGGAGAGGCAGGCAGAGGGAGAAGCACGCTCCCCGCTGAGCCCGATGTGGGACTCGATCCCAGGACCCTGGGATCATGACCTGAGCTGAAGGCAGACGCTTCACCGACTGAGCCACCCAGGTGCCCCTAGATGACATTTTTAAATGGACACATTGTGGGGAGTAGACTTAGAGGATGGGGATGGGGGCCTGGAGGTCAAGTGGGGGAGGGGAGGAGAGTGATAAGAGATGAGTCTGGAAGGCCCGAGGCCTCATAGGACTGACTAAGAAACTTGGATTTAGCCAAAGGAATACTTGGGCTACAGAATAAGAATCTGATTGCGATGGAGTCCGGGGTAACACAGGGGACAAGCTTACAATAAGGAAACCATTTGGGAGTGCACACCCTAAGAAGAACATAGTGGCAAAAGTATGGACCGAGGCGGGACGCCTGGGTGGCTCAGTCGTTAAGCGTCTGCCTTGGGCTCAGGTCATGATCCCAGGGTCCTGGGATCGAGCCCCGCATCGGGCTCCCTGCTCAGCGGGGAGGCGGCTTCTCCCTCTGCCACTCTTTCTCTCCCCTTCTCTCTGACAAATAAATAAAATCTTCTTTAAAAAAAAAAAAATGTACAGACAGAGGGGATTCATGAGCCCCCTCCCCGAAGGTGGCACCTGGACATTAAGTGCTGAGAAGTCCTGAGTGGCTTCTATCAAGAGTTCGGACGAGTCTTCCTAAAGAGGGGGGCTGAGAAGGTTTTGAAATGAAGAGCAAGACAGAGCAGAGTGGAGGGCCAGCTGTGGGAAGGACTCAAGGTGGGAAAAGGGGGCTGAGTGTCCGCAGCCGTGGTGATGGAGGAGGTCACAGGGGCTCCGCAAGCCCGGTAAGCACTGATAGCTGGAAACCATTTCCTGCTGCTAAAGCAGAAGACAGCTCCTCGAAACGTCCACGGGGCCTGGAGGGGGACCTGGGAAAGGTTTACGGCGAGGCTGGTAGGAAATGTAACCTCCTCAAGCGCCAGCTCTAACCTGCGAGGGTACTGCGGCCTTCCTCCAGCCTCATGTCCCCACCCCTAAAACAGAGTGCCCTACGACTTTCTCTGCAGTTTGAGGCCTGGCCCCCATGTTCCCGGGTCACCTGTCTCCCATGTTCCCCACTCGCCTGGCCCCCATATTCCCCAGTCTCCTGTGACCTCCCTGTCCCCTCCCTGGCTCTGTCCAGTGCAGGGATTGGCCGGACTGGCTGCTTCATCGCCACCCGAATTGGCTGTCAACAGCTGAAGGCCCGCGGGGAAGTGGACATTCTGGGCATCGTGTGCCAACTGCGGCTGGACAGGTGGGTCTACGGATGTGGACGGGACCAACACCATTGAGGAGTAGCCTCCGTGCTTCCTGAGCTCCAGAGCACTTACCAGGCACATCACCATCAAGCACCTCCCTCGAGAAAGGAAGGGGCCCTCGGCTTAAAGAGCTGTTTCTTTTGCACCTAACACCCAGGAAAGAATCTCTATCTAGAATTTTAGTTTGGGGGCCGAGAATGAAATATGCCACTCTGTGGATATCTGTGGATATCTTACATGTTTTTTGGTTTTGTTTTTTCCAAATTCCCTACTCAGGGAAAGGTGGAGGAATAGGGGATGGTTGGTTCTAAACACTAGGTAGACACAGATAATGCACAGAAGCCCACTGGATCTGGAGAGAGGGACCCAGGGTGCAAATTCTGCCTTGTATCTCACTGAGCTGTCATGGTAGTTCTCTGGGCCCCCACGTCTTTATCCAGAAATAATGGCTCCTTCCCCCAGACAGCTGTTGTAAGGAATGAGTTAAATCACTGTGAATGTGTTTTTCGAATATAAGAACCTACTATACACATATATGGAATTATTATATTTACATTTAAGATGGGGAGGAGGAAACTTTGAGGCTCAGGAATATTCCTGGTCCGGCCTGAGGGATCGGGGCCCGGTTCTGCCCCAGGAGCGGATGGGTTGGAGAAGAACAAGTTTCAGTGTGGGCTGTCTCCTCCTCGGCACAGCCAGCCACGGGACCCAGCCCTGAGTATGGGGCCGAGAGGCTGTCCTTGTGGGGAAGGTGTGAGGGGCAGGAAACAGGAGTAAGAAGCCCAGAGGAGGAACATATGAAGTAGCTGACGGGTTCTTTGGGAGAATCTCCCCGGTGAACTATGAAGATGTTTGGCCTGACCCCTCTGCTCGCGGTCTGCATGCTTCCCTCACAGGGGCGGAATGATCCAGACCACGGAGCAGTACCAGTTCCTGCATCACACACTGGCCCTGTATGCGGCCCAGCTGCCAGAGGAGCCCTGCCCCTGAGCCCTGGCGCCCTCCACCAGCCCCAGGTGCCAAAGTCCCCCAGGCCTGGGCAGGTGAGTCTGGGAAAGTGGGCCTTGTGATCTGAGAGACCCCTTGGATGGGCCTGGAGAAGGGGTGCCCCTCAGGGGGCACATGCAGTCACCGGAAGCTGCATCAGCAAGGACTGGGACCAGACTCTGGGTCTTTACCACTGGCCATTCTTCTGCTTCCTCTAGTAGCCCCAAACGGACACTTGGGGGACCTCCCGTGTCTCTCTGACCTTCGAGCTAGGAGCCGGCATTTAGGACAGAGCTGAGAAAGGAGCCCAGGAGTCCTGTCTTACCCAAAGTGCTCTGTGAGCTTCATCTCTCCATCTAGGACAGGGACATTAGGTGCTTTGCTGCCATAGGGAAAAGTAATCAGAGAAGTTCCCAGAAGCCTCTCCAGCTGTATCTCCTTCCTGGGGCTGGCAAGACAGTGATCCCAAGATCTTCTGCCTGGGGCCTGCCCCAAAACAGCCAGAGCTGGGAAAAATCTGGTCCTGACCACGGCCAAGTTCTCAACATCCCAGCAGTGACTCTGCTTTCTGACCCCACATCCGTGAGGGCCGGATACCCCGCCGAAGAGAACAAGGACCCAGACTACCCCTGTGCCCACACTTGAGTCCCGGGATCAGGCTACAGAGGTGACCAGGCCAAGCATTTGAAACCCCTGGAAGAGGGAAAGTATGGGGACCCCTCAGCGGTCCAGAGGGCTACCCTTACCTCTATAATTTCCAGCCACTCACCCCAGCTACTCCCTAGGGAGGCCCAGCATCCTCTGTCTTCTCCTTCCATGACCTCGGAAGATCCCTGGGTAGAAGGAAGTACAAAAGAACAAGGAGTGAGGGAAAAACAAAGAGCTTGGCCTGATTTTAGAAAACCAGTCCCCCGGCCCCCACCCCCTGCATTTGCAGAAGGCACCTGGACAGCCTGGCTGCTTCCACGAACAATTGGGTGAACGCATTCCATGCAGACCTGGGGCCTCAGACTAAACTGGGGTCCCTCATAGTCTATCCCAGAGAACAGACTCCCTTCATCATCTCAGTATCAACACAATTTCCAGGGCACCCAAGATCTATCTCAGGGCTCACCTACACACCTCCGGGAAGACATCTAAATCCTTCGTCCTTGAAACCAAGATGGGCTGCCTGTGGCGATGAAGGAAGGCATCATCTCTCCAGGCACCCAGCCCCTGGGGTCTGCTTTGGCTGATGCCAGTTCTCTGCGGAATCCCCCAAGGAGCTGGGTCCTGGAGAACAGCTGAGCCTCCTCATTCATGACATCTCTTCGGAAGAACCCACAATGTTGAAACCTAAGTGAATTTTCTTAATGCTTCTGCTTGGTCTCACAATGGAATTCCTCCTTCCTTACAGCCCTGGGAGTGGGCTCACCTGCAGCAGCACCTTGCCTAACCCCTATGGGAGGCACTCACAGCTTGTGACCGGGAAGCTGGGCAAAGAGTTCTCAAGCGCCTGATCCTGCCCTAAGCTCACACCCAGCTGGGAGGAAAGCAACTGCATGAGCATGGGCCCAGAGGCTCCCCTCCCTGGCACTGTCGCCCCAACCCTGTTCTAGAACTTAGAGAGTATAAGCTCTGGAAAAGGAACCAAGTGGGAGAATAAAGGCTTTTTGGATGACATTCCTTCTTTCCATCTTTTTCTCAGGCCTCCAGAGCCTCTTTATAGCAATAGAGTAAGAATCCATAGGCCAGGAATAGGCTGCAGACCCTTATCCCAGGATATGCACATTTCTAGCTCTTCTTGAGACATCAAAGTGACACTGGGGGAGTCAGTTTAGGAAATAGGGCAGAGGTGTACCCTAGGAGCTAGATAGGGACCTATTAAGGGGCAGAAGCTAGAAAGATGATACTTTGTGATCCCTCCACTTTGGCCACTGTCTGATCATTTGGGGTCATCTTGGGTATGTTTGAGGGATATGGCTTAGGTCGACAGTTTATGCACTTTTAACTAGAACAAGAGACTACGTGTGAGTACGTTTGAAAACCAAATACTGGGGTGCCTGGGTGGCTCAGTCGGCTAAGCGTCTGCCTTCCACTGGGGTCATGATCTCAGGGTCCTGGGATCAAGCCCCGTGTGGGGGGCTCCCTGCTGAGCAGGGAGTCTGCTTCTCCTTCTCCCTGTGCCCCTCCCTCCCATTCATGCTCTCTCTTTCAAATAAATAGATAAAATCTTAGGAAGGAAGGAAGGAAGGAAGGAAGGAAGGAAGGAAGGAAGGAAGGAAAAAAGAAAGAAAGAAAGCCAAATACTAAGGAGCACCCATCCTAGGTCGGGGCCTGCCCTGAAGCCTGGGACCACTCGGGAACAGCCAGCCCTGGGGTTCTGCAGGCCCTGTGGCAACATCCTCTGAGGCAGGCGGCATCTTGGCCTGCCCTACACCTCCCGCCGACAGTTCTCCTCCTGAAGAAAACTTTGGCTTTCACCAAAACAGGCCAACTTTTTTTTTTCTCTTTTTATTTTTATTTGCCTTTATTCTGCAGAATTTACTCCCGGGCCATAAGTTTTTGTTTCTTCAGTTTCTTCTGGGATATCTTTTTCTTCTGTGCAACCTCCTCTTCTGGTTTAGGAACAATCTGCTCTTTTTCACTAAGGATCATCTCAATGTGGCAGGGAGAGCTCATGTATGGGTTAATCCGACCATGAGCCCTGTACATTCTACGCCGCATCTTGGGGGCTTTGTTCACCTGGATGTGCTCAATGACCAGAGAATCAACATCTAAACCCTTAAGTTCAGCATTACTCTCTGCATTTTTAAGCATGTGCAGTAAAAATTCAGCACTCTTCTTGGGCCACCGACCCTGTGTCCAGCCCCACTGTTTGGCCTGGGCACACCTACCAACTCCACCATTGTAGCGACGGAATGGCACACACTGCTTCTGTAAAGTGACGTCTTTCAGATTCTTGGTGGCTTTTCCGATATGCATACCCTTGATGGCCTGGGCAGTTTCACGTGTGTTCTTAAAGTGAACACGAAGATTTGAACCTCTTGATTTACATGATTTCGTAGGGTTTTCTGGGTCAAGCGAATAGCGAACCATTTTCAGAGGTCACCTCAGGCCGCTTAGGGGGAAGAGCAAAACAGGCCAACTTTTTCATCCACCACACATCTTCCTCTCTGGAAGCCGCCCCCACCCCCAAGCAGGATTTTATCTGTGAATTATGGTGATACTAGGGAAAATCAGCATCAGCCTCAAACAGCTATTTCACTTAGGGCCAGTGGCTTCCTAAACAAGCAGTTCAGGTAAACTGTGGTTAACAAAACAAGATGGAGTATTAACACACCCAAACCCGGTTGTTACTCTCCACTGGTTAGGATTTGAGAGGATAAGACTCAGTCCCCAGAGATAATTCAGAGGCAAGGACTCAGGGAACAAAAAGCCTCCATTGGCCGGCCTTTCATAGAGATCTCATCTCCGGGTCCTGGCAAGTGGGTGAACCATCCCCCTCCACCCTGCTTAACGGGGACCTCACCCACCTCGGGCCCACCACCCTTTAGGAAGGAACGGGGTGCCAGCCAGGGCGCGGCAGCCCGGGAAAATAGATTCGACCTCTTTCCCCGAGTGCCCCCGGACGCCAGCAGGCGCAGGCCGTACCCCGGAGGCGCGAGGGCTCCCCGCGCAGCCCACCCGCCGGCCGGGCTCGGGGCGAGGGAGGGGCGCGC
The DNA here is from genome assembly GCF_037043125.1 of Eumetopias jubatus. NCBI lineage: Eukaryota > Metazoa > Chordata > Mammalia > Carnivora > Otariidae > Eumetopias > Eumetopias jubatus. The sequence continues at coordinate 28,235,391 of NW_028274818.1, forward strand.
GCTCGGGTGCGAGCCGGACACCGCCGGGCAGCGGCGGCGCGGGAGGGCGGAGGGCGGAGGGCGGCGGCGGCGGCGGCGGCGGCGGCGGCGGCGGCGGCGGCGGCGGCGGCGGCGGCGGCGGCGGCGGCGGAGGAGGAGGAGGAGGGCGCTGAAGCCACACCCATCGGCGAGCGGATCCGGGGGCAGCAGTCGTCGGCCGCTGCGCTCGAGCCTCCGCCCGCACCGAGCCGCGGGACCCGGGCCGCACCGGGGAGGGGCCGCTCCGGGCCGCAGCGCGAGGGCAGCGAGGGGCGGCGGGCAGCCGGCGCCGGGCGGGGCCGGCGGCAGCGACCATGATCGCTTTGTTCAACAAGCTGCTGGACTGGTTCAAGGCCCTGTTCTGGAAGGAGGAGATGGAGCTCACGCTGGTCGGGCTGCAGTACTCTGGCAAGACCACCTTCGTCAACGTGATCGCGGTACGGGGGCGCGGGGCGCGGGCCCGGGGCGCCGGCCGAGGGTCGGGCCTGTCTCGGCCCGCGCCGCGCCCTGGTGAGCCGGGGTCGCCGCCTGGCATGGCCGGGCACCGCCGGGCGGGGGAGGAGCGGCCCCGGGCGCTTGGGGCCTAGCACGGCCCGCGGGGGACCCGGGTGGCGCGCGACCCGCTCTCCCGTCCGGGCCGGGATGGCACAGCTGGGGGGGGGGGCGGGGAAGGGGGACGAGGACACGGGCTGGGGCCCTGGGACTGGCGGCCCCCGGGGGTCACGAGGCAGGAGGGAACCGCCGCCTGCAGAGACAGGTCCCCTCCGGTCCCCGCGCATGGGGGCATGACGGGGCGAAAGTGCCCGGGCCTTCCCGCCCCGCGTGCGGAGGGTCGCGGCTTGGGGAGCGGGGGCTTGGGCGAGCTCAGCCCCACCCGGAGGCTTTAACCCCTCTCTGCCGGAAGAGGAAGCCCCGCGCTATTGAGGGGGAGGGGACGTACCCCCTGGGGGTAGTGGAATCAGCTGAGGCCCTTGGCTCGCGCCCAGACTCCTCCCCTCCAGGAACCCGCGGGGCGTCTTCGCTGGGGGTCCGGGGAGGGTGGCATCAGAAAGGGAGTTTGGAGTCTCCGCTTGGCTCAGAAGTTGCAGCTGGAGGTGTCTCGGACCAGAGGATGAGTTTGGAGGGGCGCTGCCCACTCTGGACACGGGAGAGAGGGGCTCTGAGGGTTTTGGGTAGTCGAGTCCGAGGTGGACAGTATTCCGTCTTTCGCTGCTAGGGAGTGGTGGGGAAGGAGTTAAAATCTCTTCAAAAAAAGGGAAGACGAGCTCCATGGGTGTGTGAGCTGAGGCTGCAGTAACGGCTGCGGCCTGCTTTAAAGAACCTGGAAGGACTGGGCCGGCCTGCTTTAAAGAACCTGGAAGGACTGGGCGTGTGGGGCTGAGGGAGGCTTGGGGCAGGGGGCGCTGGGGTTGTCGCGGCCCGGCCCCAGTCCCCATCCTAGGGTTTCTGAGAATTGTGAATTGGCCACATACTGGCCCCAAACGCGCATCCTAAGAGAGGTCAGCGAGGAAGTGTGGCCAGGCAACCTAGGTACCTCCCCGCGCCTGTGCTGCTGCCCGTCCGGAAGAGAGCCCTCTGATGGATCGCAGCATCCCAGAGGCGGGAGGGCAGAGGGAGGGCTGGAGCTGCGGGTACCCCATGGCCTCATGTTTGGGCACCGGCCTCCGTTTCCAAACATGCTTGGCAAATGACCTCTGCCCCTTCCTCCACCCCATGGTTCCTGGCTCCTCATCGGACAGGGCAGGACCTTCAGGCCCATGCTGGGTATTTTGGCATGATGGTTTCCTAGCCAGCATGCGCCCCTGAGCTCCCGTCTGCCCAGGCGCTGGGCCTAGAGTTTGGCCTCTAGTTAGATCGGGCATTGACTCGGGCTCTTGGGCCCCCTGGGAGCATAGTGCGTGAACTCTAATCCTGCAGGCCTGCGTGGCTTGGCTTCTAGGCATTTCGATCTGGGAGGTGTCTCCAGGGTAGGGCCAAGAGGAGGAAGTTCCTGCTGCTCTAATGCTCAGCCTCCGTGTCCCCTCCAGTCCCCAGGGAAACTCTCCTCATGGAACGTTTCTGAAAGCCATGCTCCTGGCCAGAGACCCACAGGTCCCCGGGTGGGTTCCATTTCCTGGTCAGGAGGGCCTCCCCTAGACCTGCATCATATCTAAAACAGGAACAGAGCTCAGGAGTCACAAATGACACTGTCAGGGGCAGAGTTTCTGAGAGGTACAGGGAGCGCCCCCCTCCCCACCCTGTGCATTCCCCTTTCTAATATTCAATCTGCCACTTCGGCTTGCACATCCTAAAAGTGCAAGCAAAGTTTCCCTTTAAAGTGGCTTCCCAAGAAAAACCACCCCTTGTAGACTTCAGTGGGAGTTCCAGCATCAGGGGAACCTGTGTTCTTGGATCTTCAGGGCGCCGACAGTGGTATTTCTGCCCACCTTGTGCATAAACACAGTAGAGTGTGTTTCAGAAAGAAATGAAGAATTGGGACCCCTGGGCTCTGTTCCTATGTCCACTACCGACTCTCTGAATCACCTTTGCCTGTTCATTTAGCATCTGTTTGTCTCAGCTTTTTCCCTGGTTGGCTTTTTCTACTCGCTATATGAGGTCTGACTGTAAATAGAAATGGAGTTGATGTGTCTAGCCGCTCAGCAGGCTAATGTGAACTGGAAAAAATAATTATATAGAGACTTCACAATGCTTCTAAGAACCTAAAACTGATCTTTTGAGTTCTTCTGAAAAAATTGTGATGTAAAAAGTAGGAGATGTTTTGCCTGAGGGAACCAAGAGAGCCATTTTCAAATATTTGAAGCCCTTTAAAGCCATTTAAATATGTAAAGGCCTTCCTATGGAAGAACTCATCTCGGGGTACCCAAGCCTTTGGGAACAAGGGATGGGAGTTACAAGAAGATGGATTTTTGACTCATTATAAGGAACTCTCAGGGGCACCTGGGTGGCTCAGTCGTTGGGCATCTGCCTTCAGCTCAGGTCATGACCCCAGGGTCCTGGGATCGAGCCCCGCATCGGGCTCCCTGCTCGGCGGGAAGCCTGCTTCTCCCTCTCCCACTTCCTCTGCTTGTGTTCCCTCTCTCGCTGTGTCTCTCTCTGTCAAATAAATAAATAAAATCTTTAAATAAATAAAGAAAGAAAGAACTCTCAGAGAGCCGGAGCCCACCCAAGAGGGAATGAGCCAGAGCGTATTCAAGTCTGAGACCAGAGGTTAGACCACATGACTTTGGGGTTACTTCCACCCTTAAATGAGGAGCTTGTGAGATCAGGCCTTAGCAGGGAAGTGAAGTCATAGCCTGGTTCCAGCTTAGCTTTGGTTCACAGCTGAACTGGAAATATGGGTGCCCGGGAGCCTGGTTCCCTGGCGGTCCTCCTACCCAGGAGCATATTCGGCCTGGCTAGGCTTTTCCTTTATCTGGGAGCCTGTGGGTCTTCTAGTTCCCAGAGATGCCAGATGGGTCCTCATGCTATATCCAGGCCATTTCCAAGCACTCTGTGAGCCTTATTTGCCGGTCTCTAGGAAACGAAAACCCTTCTCCCCATTTCACAGAAGGAAAACTTGAGGCCCAGAGAGGTTGAAGTGCCTTGTCCAAGCTCCTCCATGATGAGTGATTAACAAAAACTGGGCTTTCTTCTTCAGACCTTTATGTTCTTCATGAGCCCAGATGAGGAGGAGTGGACTTTGGTCCAGCAGATGCCCCCACCGTGGCACGCTGCTGGGGTTTGGGACTTAGACCGCATGTGATTAGGGTCTCCATCCTTAGTGAGAATAGAAGCTGTCCTCCCTCAGGGCTCTCCTTTCTCTCAGTGATTCCTAACTTTTAGGGCTCTTGGGTCTTTTTGATATCTGATAAAAATAAGAGACCCTTAGGGTGCCTGGGTGGCTCAGCTGGTTAAGCGTTCGACTCTTGGTTTCCACTCAGGTGATGATCTCAGGGTCGTGAGATGGAGCCCCAAGTCAGGCTCCACACTGGGCATGGAGCCGGGTTAAGATTCTCTCTCCGTCTGCCCCCCACCCCCTGCTTGCACTCTCTCCCTCTCTAAAACAACAAAAACAAAACACACATTAGAAACCCTTTCCCCAGAGAAGTGTCCATACAAACAGAAATTTTGCACATGCAGATTGGGTGCAATTTCAGGGTGTTCGTGGACTCTCTGAAGTTCGTCTGTGGCCCACAGGTTAGGAACCCTGGCTCCACCTTGTCACTAGCCTCAGTCATGGGCACTCACTTCTCACTTCCAAGGGCCTTAGTAAATGAGTCTGGGTGATTCTTGCAGATAAAAGGGAATCAATACCTCTCATTCAGACGGGACCTCGGGAGTCTTCCCTCGGGCCTACAGGCTCTGAATAAGAAATCATCATCTCCCACACCTTGGCTAATGTTCAGAGCGCCTGACTTCTGTATGTGACCTGAGGTAAATTATTCCTGCCACCTAGCAGAAGAAAATGGCATGGTACAGAGACAAGGCTGTCACCCTCAGATTCAAGGTTAAATAAGCCCCATCTCCTGCATCTGGGGGAGGAGGGTGGTAAGCAGAAGTGTCTACATGGGAACATGAAGATGACCTTGGAGGGAGTTTGGCCTGGCCTTACTTGAGGCCTGGGGCTAGTTTTTTTTTTTTTTTTAAAGATTTTATTTATTTATTAGAGAGAGAATGAGAGACAGCATGAGAGGGAAGAGGGTCAGAGGGAGAAGCAGACTCCCTGCTGAGCAGGGAGCCCGATGTGGGACTCGATCCTGGGACTCCAGGATCATGACCTGAGCCGAAGGCAGTGGCTTAACCGACTGAGCCACCCAGGCGCCCCTGGGGCTAGTTTAGAGCAATCTAGACATCTTGGAGATGATTCAGAGGGGGAGACATGAAGATCATTAGAATTTGAAAATGGGTTATGAGATATGGAATAATAGTCAACTTCTTATCATTCAGCAAACATTTGCTAATGTTGTTAATGGGGACATGGTTCCCCTCCCCAGGAAGCTCTCAGTCTAGTGGGAGACACATGAGTCAACAGGGAATGTAGAGTGTGGATTATCCGCCCTAACAAATGGAGTATAGTGCAGATAAACCAGAACCATGGATAATCCAGAAATTACTTCGTGTGCAGTGCATTTTGGGGTGGCCTGTTTACCTTCCATCAAAATATTGACTGCTCATTTGAAGATATGTCTGCTTCCCTTGAGATTCCCCCCTGTTTGCCCTGACCTGTTTGAAGTCCTTTTGCTGGCAGCTGATTGCTCTTCTGCTCTACTGGAGACTCAGTACAGTAAAGGGGCATCTGTTGCCACCGAGAGATGGTGGTTAGACCTTAGGAAGAATTTTTTCTCTGTCTAGGCTGAGAGACTTTGAGGCGGGCAGGAGAAGACAGGGCCTCTTGTTCACAGGAGAGCCGCGTGGAGTGGGTGGACACCTGGGTTGTTGATGGACGTCCTGCCTGAAAGCAAGGGACTCTCAGGAGATGGCCCCGTGCCCCTTGCAGAGGGTGCCTGTGACGCTCTGGCCTGGCCTCTGCTGTATTCTTGCAGCCCTTGTGGCTCTGCCTGCCAGGGACAGCACATCTGGGTTCTGTCGACTTGGACCCCTTTTCCAATTCTGACTCTTCCTTCCAGTCAGGACAGTTCAATGAGGATATGATCCCCACTGTGGGTTTCAACATGCGCAAAATCACCAAAGGGAATGTGACCATCAAGGTGAGTGGCAGGAAGCCAGAACCTCTGGGCACAGAAGAGCACCTGTGTGCCTGCTGGGGCGGAACCCCCGGAACGAGTTGGGGAGGGTATCTGAGACCCCTGGGAGAAGCCAAAGGAGGGCAGAGGCTTGGAGAGGTGGGAAAAGAGCACCAAACTTCTGAGGCAGTCAGAGGGGTGTAGGCACAGGAGGGATGGACAGCAAACCAATCCCTGGGTGGGGGAGCAGAACGGGGAGCCAAGAGGGGTTTGGTTGCCTGCCTATTGCTGAGACCATGTTGCCCTCTTCTCACTCAGCTCTGGGACATTGGGGGACAGCCCCGATTCCGCAGCATGTGGGAGCGCTACTGCCGAGGAGTGAGTGCCATCGTGTAAGTGCAGGGCCGGGTTGGACATGGGGCTCAGCCTCCCCGGCTTCCCCCCAGGCCTCACCGCCTGCAGGGACCCCTCCCCGGCTTCCGCCCCAAACTTCACCGCCTGCAGGGACCAGAGGCGCAGAGCTGGATTAGTCACAATCCTTGGTTCAGGGTACACTGTCCAGTCCAAAGGAAGCCTGCCTTTGCTTCGCGTGCTGCGTGTTTCTTGCCTGCAAAACGCTCTGAGCACCTCCCGGGCAACCTGAGAGCCAGAGCATCAACCAGCCGAAAGTACCTGTGTGTCTCCCTGCCTCCCCCACCCTAGAGTCACCACTATCCTGAAATTTGTATGATTTAAATGGTTTGTTCCCTTGCTTTTTTTAAAAAATAATTTTATCCTACATATATATGCCCAACAAAAGATTGTTTTGTTTTCGTTGTGTTTGACCTCATTTTTTAGAAGTGTCTTGCTGTAAGAAAATCTGGGGCTGCCTTTGCTTTGTTCCCTCAACCAGGGCTAGTCTTCCCGTGCAGACCGAAGAGGGTCATTTTGGAAGGGATTTACACCTAATCTTAAAGGGCCAGGCTTCACCCCTACGTGGCAGCTTGTCCAGAGGGGACTTTGGGATGACAGGACAATGACAGGCCGTGGAGGAGGTCCAGGTAGCCCATAGATCCAGAGGTGACCAAGCCCCAGCAAGATGTTTCCTCCTGCGAGCACAGCTCCTGTGCCTCCCTCTCAGCCTGTAGTGTCATCATGCTTGTCCTCACCTGCTCTCCCCCAGGTACATGGTGGACGCCGCTGACCAGGAGAAGATTGAGGCCTCCAAGAATGAGTTGCACAACCTACTGGACAAACCCCAGCTGCAGGGCATTCCGGTCAGCAGCCTAATGGAGTGGGAGGGGAGGGAGCCAGCTGGGAAGTCACTGGGGGCAGGGCGGGAGGCAGGTGAAGGCCATGGGGTGGGGGAGGGGAAATGGCTATCCTGGCGCAGCGGCCCTGGACATAGTCCCTGTCCTCCCTTCTCTGTAGGTCTTAGTCCTGGGTAACAAGCGAGACCTCCCGGGAGCATTGGATGAGAAGGAGCTGATTGAGAAAATGTGAGTTTGGTTACTCTTCTCTGTCCTTCCTGCCTGCTCCCCAAATTTCCCAGGCAACGGAGAGACGGCTTGCCGCTGTGCCCAGTGTCCGCCACACGGTGGCAGCAGAGCCCACTTCGCCAGGAGCCTCGCCCTTCTGGGTGTAGCTCCTTCAGCAGGAAAAGGACTCGGTTGCCCCCAGCCCCAGGCCCCCTGGGCAGTCCTAGCCTCAGCAGGTTCTCCTCTGGTTCCCCCCCAGGAATCTTTCTGCCATCCAGGACCGAGAGATCTGCTGCTACTCCATCTCCTGCAAAGAAAAGGACAACATTGGTGCGCGTGGGTATGGGGGAGTTGCTGACATTCTGGGAACAGCCACAGGGCGAGGGGAGGAGCAGAGAGGCACTCCTGGGGATTCTCATACAGTGGCTCTCAAAGCTTTAACCTCCCCAACTTTCCTTGAAGCCCAAAGTTCGAATCTTCTCCTGGGGTGGGACCGGTATCCAGGGAGCTCAGATTCTGAGCATTACCCCAGCTCTGCCCTCGACTGGTTGTGTGATCTTCGGCCCATCACTCCCTTCCGTGGGCCTCACGTCCCGCACTATAACATCACAGGGTTGGATCAGGCAGTCCTGGCTGTGACATCCCACGGCTCCAGCTTTCCCAGCACCCACACACGCCCCGCCACGCATCTGGGGCTGTTTGGAGCTTGATGGCTCTCGGCTTCTGGTGCCCTTAGAGCTGATCCCCAGTTGCAGTTTTGGAAGCCCTGGGCTTATGCCACGCCCCTGGGTGTTTGCTCCCCACCTCCCCAGTCTGCCCGGCATGGGAAGGCCTCTAAACTTCTCCGTTGTCCTCCACCCAGACATCACCCTACAGTGGCTTATTCAACACTCAAAGTCGCGGAGAAGCTGAGACTGCGGTCCTTCCCCCTCGGACCAGGGACCTGCTGTCATCCAAACCCGAAGCCGAGCTCCCCGCCCACCCCGCCGTCCCCCCTAAGCCTGCCCCTCCTCACTCAGCGTGGGGAGGGGCCCTCTGGGGATCCCAGAGTCCTGTTCTGCTGAGGTTTGAACTCCTGATTTTATTGTAAAATAAACTGCTCCCATTCTGGTCCCCTAACCTCTGCCCCTCCCCCTTCCCTCTGCCCCCCCCCCCCCCCCCCGCTTCCGTCCCCTTAACAGCCCGGGCCCCACAGCCCCTGCCCTCCACTCTCCCGTGTCCCGCCCCTACGCTGCCCTTTTCAACACTCTTCTGTTAGTGTCCTGTGTGTACAGTATATATATGTATATATATTTTAATTTTTTAATTTAAGCAAAGACTAAAATCAACCATTTGATGCTGCAGGGGCCTGTCAGGATCTGGGAGGGGGGCGGTGTGGAAGGAAGGCAAGAGAGGCAGGGCTGGCTCAGGGCAGGTCGAGATTAGGAAGGTGAGAGCCCCTAGGGCAGGTACCAGCCTGGGCACTGGTGGCCGTCCCCATGTCCCGTTTGTTTCCACTTCTCAGTCTGGCTTGTCCCTGCAGTGCTTGAATGTCACAGGCCGACAGGAGCCTCCAGAGGTGCCCCTCTCTGACCCCAGTCTCAGTAGGGCCACCAGGCACACCTGAGTGCCAGAGACAACCGGGCCAAAGGGCAGGAGGCCAGCCTCCACGCGGCCCCGGCAGCCCCTCCTGCCCCTTCCTAGGGCCCCCAACTCCATGGGCCACCTCATTTTCTGTTCTCATTTTGCAGAGTTGCACAAGGAGAGAACTCAGCATGGGGGGTTGGTTCTTTGGGTTTTGTTTTCTGTTTGTTTATTTGTTTAATTTAATGATTTGTAAAGTGATGTTCCTCTTCCTTTTTTACACTTTTAGCTCATATTTAACCTCTGTTTGGAAAATGATTCTTGTAACTGTACATTTTTTGCCTCCTAACAACAAGAATAAATGACCAGTTTTGTGTTGGGGGGGCGTCCGGGGCTGGTTATTTGTCCACAGACACCGCGGGAGGAGTGGCAGGCCTGCACACTGGGCACAAACAGCCACAGAGAGCAAGGCACGTGCTCACGCTGGGCGCACAATGGCACCTCACAAAGCAGCCTCCCGCACATGTGCCTGGGCCTTGCCCGGCCTCCTCCTCCCTCCCTCGTCAGACTTGCATGCGGTCCCAGCTCTGAGCTTGCAGCTGCCAAGGAGAGCCCAGCAAGTCTGGGGGCTGGGGGTCAGCGTGGCGGGAGTGTGGGGCTGCATCCCGATGTGTGCAGGCCTGAGCCTCTGGTTCCCAAGAGTCCATTCAGAACCCCACATGCAGGGCGCCTGGGTGGCTCAGTCGTTAAGCGTCTGCCTTCGGCTCAGGTCATGATCCCAGGTTCCTGGGATCGAGTCCCACATCGGGCTCCCTGCTCCGCGGGAAGCCTGCTTCTCCCTCTCCCACTCCCCCTGCTTGTGTTCCTGCTCTCGCTATCTCTCTCTGTCAAATAAATAAAATCTCTAAAAATAAATAAATAAAATAAAACCAATGTTTAAAAAAAAAAAAAAAGAACCCCACCTGCAGCTGGAGCTGGGCCGAAGCCGGAACTCTGTCCCCACCCATGATGAGCCAGTTACTTGTCCCCCAGGGCCTTTAGGGCCCGATGGCATCCCTCCTTCCCTGCTCCCCTGCTGGTGTCAGTGCTCCTGGTTTTCTGGGAAAGGGTGCCCCCTTATCCCTCTGCCCAATCTCAGTCCTCTCCGCCGCTTGGCCCCAACCTCCAGAGCTGGTCCCCCCTCCTCCTCGCCCACAGCTGCTGCCTTAGAGCCTTGTGGGACCTGCTTACCCAAATCCGGGGCCATCTTGACCCAGTTTTGCAGCAAGCCCCGCCTCCCCCCCTGCTTGGCCCACCCCCAGCCTCCCTCCCCCTTGGAAAAAGGAGCAGGCCCCTACAGCTGCTCCATGCCCTCTCGTCCTGCCTCTGTAGGAAGAAGGAGCCACAGGGTTCGCTAAGATCTGGGAGCAGGGAGCCCAGGGCTCAGGGTCCTGAGCCTGCCCTGTTGGCTCTGAACTTCACCAACCCTTTCTTAGGGCCCAGAGCTTCCTCCTGGAGGCACTTTTCTCATCAGAAATGACTTGCTTCAGAGGACTCTGAGGAAAGAACGTGGATGGAATTTGGCAAAGGGAGCAAAATGATTTTAGGGTGTCTTCCAGCTCTAAGGACTAGGAAACGTGACCCCTGGTTAAGGAGGTCGAAGCTGGGGCCAGCCTGCCCCTGTGCTCCCCCTGCTGCAGAGGCTGCCCCTGGCCTGGGAGGCCGGAAGAGGCCTGTCACTCATACGAGGAGCAGGACGGGGACAGGTGGCAGGGTTGACCTGCCTTTCCCTGTCCTGAATCCCCCGATGAGGGGCGACATCTGAGATTAGTCAGGATGAGCTGGTGACGAGCAAGTAGACATCCTACCGCCCTGCCTGCACACAGCAGGTGCCTAATAGGGCCCAAAGAACTTGTGAAACTTGGACAGGGAACAGACTTGGGCGGCTATCTGTAAATCCTCATGCTTGGGGCCCTTTGAAGCGCCAAAGCCTGGATGAGTTTTGAGAGTACCCTGGCCAAGCCTACTCTGTAGTACTAGAGAATTCATTTCCCAAAAGGAGGAAAGGAAGAAAAAGTGCCAGGTGTCATGCCAGATGCTTTATGTATCTTGTCCCATTTAACGACTGTAGTCCTCTGAGAGGGGTTATTCCCATTTTACGGATGAGGAAACAGAGGCTCAGTAACCGTCCACTCTGATTGGAGGGAGGTGATTCTCACCGCAAAGCGCTCATGCTCTCTGCTCCGCGCTGCCAGCTCCGCACTCCCAACGGAGGGGGGAGGCTCAGTGGGTTGCCCTCCCCCCCACCCCCGCATCAGGGCCTGAGGGCTGGTCTAAAGTCCGCCCCGGGGGGAGGGAGAATGTCTGCGCTGCCTCTGAGCATCCCAGCTCAAATCCACCGCCCACCACTGTGCCAACCTGCACCCCCATCCCAAGCCTGGGACCCCTAAGCAACAAATGCCACATTGTTCCCCCAGCTGGCCCAGGCTGGAGGGACAGTGGCTCTTTCCCAAGGCCCTGCTGGCCTGCTGACTAATCTTGCAAGCCATTCACGTTGGCAGGCGTGGGAGGCAGAGGTGGTGGCAGGGCCCCGGAGACACCATCCCCCCACCTCCCTTCAGCTCTGAGCTGGCCAACCAGCAGGAGGGAGAGGCAGGGGTGTGTGTGTGTGTGTGTGGAGGGGTGCCCTCTGGAAAAGTCCTCCCAAACAGGATGCTGAGGCTCTCCCCTCCCCTTTCCCCAGCCTTCCATCCTCAGCCCTCTCCCGGTGCCAGACCTTACCTCAGTTCACCCCGGGCCCCCTCCCTACATCCCATAGGAAGCTCCTGGTGAGTCTAGGACTGGGGGTGGGAGTGGGGGTAGCGAGGAAGTTGGGGGGGGTGTGTGGGAGAAATGGCTCTGGTAACCTCAGTGCCTCAAGCCTGCCTTTGGCCCCCTCTCCAACCTGCCCCCCACCCACCCATCTTAAGTTTCTACAGACAAAGCTGAGGGCTTCGGTCGCTGTGGCAACAGGTCTGCTGAGAGATGGGTGGGTGTCATTCCCCAGCACAAAGAGTGTGCGCATGGCGGCCTCATCACTTAGCAACGGCCTCCCTCTCTCTTGGAGTCACCCGTCCTGGGGGTGGGTGCCAGGAAGAGAGAACAAGGCCATTAAGATCCCCAAGGGGCGGGGGAAGGGGGCTTGGGTCCGGGGCCGGGCTGAGGCCAAGGGGTGTGGGTGGGATGGACAGAGGAGAATGGGGCCCAGCGCACTCAGCAACCACTGTCCCTCATCATCCCGGGTCCCTGGGACCCTTCCAAGGCCCCCTGTAGAGGTTCTAAGGTAGACCTGGCAGCCAGAAGTTGCCGGTGGGACCCAGAGCTGCACTTTGGATGGGGAAGGGTGGTTCTGAAGGAAGCTGGGCTTAGGAGGCAGGGAGTGATTTGTGGCTTAGGCCAAGGTGTCCCTTCTGGTTGACCTCGGGCCGGCTTCTCTGGGCCCAAACAGGGCTAAGGGGGCCTTTGGAAGGGCCCCAGAGGGGGACCCGGTGGAAGTGGGATATGGGGGCAGGACCAGCAGGAGGAGCTCAAGGGTCTCTGGGGGCACAGGATGGAGCTCTGGCTGCCAGGAAGGGGGTGTGGTGAGGGCAGGATGGGGGCAGACGGGCAACAGGCAGCTGGGCCGTCTACAGGCAAAACAGTCTGTTCTAAGAAACTGAACAAGAGCAGCTCTCTCAGAGTCAGAGGGGCTGGAACCCCCAGGGCTCACGGAGGGAAGGCTGCTGGCTTCTCTAAAATGGGGGCTTTGTGGAGAGTGAGGAGCAGAGGTGGGGGCTCCAAAAGAGAGAAGTTTGCAGCCTTTTGACTTCCCAAGGACGCTCGGGCTCATGTCAGGGGGAAGACTTAGTCTCCACTTCCCAAGCCCTCCCACCACTCTGCCCCTCAAAAGCCATAGGCCTGTAGGGCTGGGCAGGATATCCGCCACAGGCCAGAAAGGGCCAAAGGGGGCCAGAACGAATCCCCCTAGGGTCCCACCTGTCCTGGAGAAGGGCCAGGTGCATCTGGGCACCGTCAGGGTGTGGCACAAGAAACTCCAGTGGGCACAGGGATAGTTCTACCTAGTTTATTGTTTTTGAAGAAGGGCCTGCTACAGAGGGGGACCCACCAAGGGAGGTGGGGACAGGGCAACCCAGGATATGTCAAAGAAGGAAGAGGAAGGAGAGAGAAATCCTCTGGAAGGAGGGGAGTTGCCAGGAGGAGGAGGAGGTGTCCAAGGCTAGGGAAGATCTGGTCCAGAGAAGAGCCAGGTAGGGCTGGCCCCCAAAGGACCCTCTATTCTAGGATGGATGAGTGTCAGGGAGACGATACTTAGAGAGGGCCCAACTAAAGTATAGCAGATTCCAAGACAGAGACAGGTGAAGTTCTGGCTCCCGGCTGGAGGGGTGGGGGGAGGGGGGCAGAGACTGAGAGTTTCTAGGCAGTTCTAAGGACCCGGAAGCATCACCACCCACCAGTTGAGAGCCCAGGGCTGAAAGGCCCCACAGAGTGACAGGGAAGGTCCTGCCGGGGGAGGGGGCTTTGCCGTGCCTGAACCCAAACCCCGGCAGGAGGAACCAAGTCCATCACTAGAGAGCAAGACGGCAGAGAAGCGAGACCTATGGGGGCAGAAACACCAGACCCAGGCTGCGGCGGGGGGGGGGGGGGGGGGCACCCTCCCTGCCCCTCCGTGCCCCCGCCCCCGTGCCTCCCCCAGGCTGGAGCCTGGCCTCAGCAAGGCGTGCCCAGGGGCAGGAGCGGGGGCGACTCCCTGGGCTTGTGGAAGTAGATGGAGGAGGGCGCGGCGGCCTTGAGCTTGGCGTCTGAGGCGCGGGCGTCCGAGGCACCGCCACATCCCCCCCAGCAGCAGCAGCAGCAGCCCAGGAAGGCCTGGCCCAGTGGCCTGCAGGTGCACAGGAGGAGCACGGGCGTGATGGCCCCCTTGGAGAAGGCGGAGAACTGGTTGATGAGGCCCAGGAGGTCTAGGGTCTGGCGAGTCAGCTCCGAGGAGAGGTAGGCCACCACGACGTTGCAGACGTTCTCGGGGAGGGTGCAGAGGGCGTAGACCACCGTCAGGCCCACCACCGTGCTATTGAGCTGGCTCTCACACTGCTCGTGCTTGTCAGCCCGGCACTCGGGCTTCCTCCCCGGAGGGCCCCGCACCCGCCACGTCACCAGCTGGCAGGTGACGGTGAAGAGGATGGGCAGGCAGAAGTAGCAGCCGAAGTACCACCACATGCGGGCGTTCTGGTAGGTCATCACCAGCGAGTAGAGCGACTCGGGCAGGCTGGCCGAAGGTTTCATGATGCATGAGTCCAGGGTGCCCGTGGTGGGGGAAGGCTCCTGCGACAGCTGCCACAGCAAGAGCTCGGGCACGGCCAGGATCATGGAGCCCACCCAGATGACGGCCAGCTTGGCCAGGATGGATTGGCACCGCTCGATGGGCCTCACCTTGGGCAGGGTGCTGGTGGCCACATGGAAGCGGTCGATGCCCAGGGCACAGAGGCTGAAGGTGGTGACTCCCAGTGAGGAGACCTGTGGGCAAAGGCGTGGAGGAGAGGAGCATGTGGTCAAACCCAGAGGGCCCGGTGGCGGGGGTGGGGGCTGGGTGGTGGGGGGAGGGTGCCTGGTCTCCAGCCTAGACGGGGAGCTGAGTGGCAAGTGTAGAAATGATAGGAATGACATTTAGTGAGCATTTCTCACACGTCAGGCATCAGGCACTTCGCACCTTGTCACCAAATCCTTGCAGCCAACCATCCCACACAGGAAGAAACTAGTTCAGGCAGGGCAAGTGACTAGGTCAATGGCAGAGTTGACGTCCACGTGCAGACCGGTCCGACTCTTTCCACCTTGCTTCTTTGCCTCTTGGGCGAGGGAATGAATGGCCTGGGTCCCACAGACCCTCATGCTCTCTGAGACTTTGGGAAAAATCATCTTAAATGAAGCATCAAGACAAAGACATAGAAGTTCTGGGTCTTTGCAGGTCCTTCCATTCCCACATCCCATTATGTGCATCAGGTGAAAGGTTTTTGAAACATGGCTGAGATACACACACACACACACACACACACACACACACACACACTCACATACACACTCACTCTCCCCATCCTAACCAGAAAAGCCCAGGGCCTGGCTGTGTGGGGAAGCAGCCCCCCACCAAAACAGCCTGTACCCAGCCTCCCGGATGCTCTTCATTGAGCACTGAGGAAAATCACCCCGGGAGCCAAGAGAAAGAAGCCAGAGCAGCAGGGGAAGAAAGTGCCAGAGAGAAGAGAGGAAGAAAAGAACCCTCCCAAGCTGTCGGGTGATGTTTGACCACACTCAGGGATTGTGCTCAGATCCCCACTTCTGTCCAAATTCTTCCCTCTTCTGGCCAGGGGAACACAATCCCTGGCTCATTAGCACTGCCCCCAAGTGATCTTTGTGAGAACCCGTGCCCCTCCCTTGGCAGGGGAGCCCTGCGGATGAGCAGCCTTTGGGGCTTGGACAAAACCAAAAAAAAAAACAAAAAACAAATTCCAAGTTGCCTTCTCCTGCTCCCTCCTGGGGTCTGTCCTGGGATCCTCCCTATAAAAGGGTTCCAGAGCAGGGTATTTTAACTCGTACTCCATCACCTAGCCTGAAGTGGGGGGCTCTACCAGCTCATGACCATCTCCATCCTCTAGGAGGTGTGGAGCCAGTAACCTAGGAGGATGGAGGCCACAGCCTGGGTATTAGGTATGTTGAGACCCATAGTCAAGCACGGCCAGGCTTCCGTGCAGACAAGAGTTCCCATATGTCTGGCCCCCTCCTCTCCTGTTCTTAGACCCTTTCCTGGCAAAACCCAATACTTACTGAATTATTTTATTTTATTTATTTTATTTTTTAAAGATTGTATTTATTTATTTGACAGAGAGAGACACAGCGAGAGAGCAAACACAGTGGGGGAGTGGGAGAGGGAGAAGCAGGCTTCCTGCTGAGCAGGGAGCCCGATGCGGGGCCCCATCCCCGGACCCTGGGATCATGACCTGAGCCGAAGGCAGATGTTTAATGACTGAGCCACCCAGGCGCCCCCTTACTGAATTATTTTAATGCTAAGGACTTGGTAGATATTACCCATTTAATCCTTCAAGAATTCATTCAGATGGTTTTTATTATTATTATCCCCAAGTTACAGAGGGCAAAGCTGAGGTATAGACAGGTTAGGTCACTTACTTAGGTCACTCAGCTAGTGAGGGGCAAAGCCCAGTTCCTAACCTAGTCCTTGTGTCTGGCCTCTCACGGGGCGCCTGGGCTCTGCACCCTACAGGATAACTAAGATGCCAAGGCTAGCCCCAGTTGCAGGATCTTCTTTGAGGTTTGAGTACCTTTGGGCTCCGGTTAGGTGGTCTCCCTGGGTTGGGAAGGACACGAAGGGCTGCACCAACTGCTGAGCCTCAGGCTGTCCAAATATGAAATCATCACTAATATATGGGGAACTGGGGACAGAGTTGGGAATAGGGCCCAGATGCCTGATCCTGATTCCTTCTCCATCCCGGGCATGTCACCCATGGCGCACAGCATCCTCCACGCATCTGGAAGAGCAGCAGCCTTCATGGGGAGGCCAGTCACGCCCGTCCTCGGGAGTACCCACTCCCCTCGATGTAGCCAAAGTTTAAAAGGCTGCTGGCTTATTTTGTGCTCCTGTACAGACACAGTGGCTGGCCTTGTTGGATCTTGCCTAAATGCACAAAGATTGGTATATTTTTGTAATGTTTTGATTTAAGCTGTCTGTATATGATCTACACCTCCATCATCACCCATGAACCTATCTTAAGGTGGAAGTCCCCAGAGGTAAGGATGGCCATTTACTTCAGAATTGCAGAAGAAACCTGCCAGAGGGGCCATCTGGTCTACCCCATGGTTGGGAGCTAAGCAAACTGGACAGGGGGCGTCACCTGCCCAGTGATACCCAGTGTGTCAGAGACAGAACTGATACTGAGCCCCTCACCCCTGGGTTCCAGCATCCTTTCAGAGAGCAACGACCATCACAGTAAGGAAGGGACTTTCTTTCTGGCGTTTGCATTCATGGGGAGTGAACACTGACTTGATTTTGGGGTGCACTGCAGGAAACTGGGATCTCCCTTCATACACTGCTTGGAGAAGCGGGATATTCAGAAGTAAAGAAGGGCGGGGCAGCGGCAAAGAGGGAGAAAAGGAGACATACTGCGGAAAGAGCGATTTCCTGGGCGGACAAATGGAGGGGGGTTAAGGCAGGGGAGGGGACGGCTCAGAGCAAAGAGAAAGGGGGAGAGATTGGCCTTGAGGCTGCTCCGGAAGCAAGAGACCGGGCTGGGGCTGGCCCCCAGAGCTCCTGCCCACCTCCCCACTCCCCTTAGCTGGCTGCGTTTACCTGAGAGCCACCAGGAATCAATGCAGCACTTGTCTCCTTGCCCAAACGGGAGGAGAAGCGAGACAGAGCTCCAGGCCTCTGGGGTCCTGCACACCCACAGAGCCCACGTCGGACAGCCCAGAGCCGAGCTCCGGCAGGACGCACACTCACCTCCATGAAGGGCACAGCCCGGCAAGAGGCATCGCCCAGCAACCTCTGCTTGGTGAGCTCATTGAAGATGACCACGGGGAGGCAGAAAAAGAGAACCAGAAAATCCCAGAGGGCCAAGCTGGCCAGGATGGAGTTCCAGGCACTCTTCAGGTAGTAGCTGTGCCACACGATGCACATGACCGACAGGTTTCCCACGATGCCCACGGCAAACACCACCAGGGCCAGGAGCATGATGGCATAAGCTCTGTAGGAGCTGTCAGTCACCGGGTACAGGGGGTTCTGAATCTGCAGCCTCTGGCCCGGCGTCCCTGTCAGATTGCCCCGAGGCTCCTGGCCGCTGTTGGCTGTGCCCCCATCCTTGTCTGGGTTGGGGCTGGTGGCCACCAAGGGCTTGGAGGGCTGCAGGTCAGCAGGGTGGATGGGCCGGGGGTACTCGGCCCACTCCTCGGGCTCATACTGCTGCACCCCCTTGGCCTCCTCATCCTCGGTGCCTCTCTTGGACCGGCTCTGCTGCTCCTGGGCCTCGGCCCTGTGCCGGCCCGCGGGCAGGGCGGCACCCCCAGAAACTCTGCTCAGCCCCGCAACCAATAGCACGGCAAGAGAGACGGCCAGTGGCCACAGCCGCTGCATGGCCGGACGCCTCCCCGAAGAGCAGGTGAGGGCGAGGGACCCGAGCGCCGGGCTGACCGGAGAGAGGCAGCGGGCCGCTTGGTCTGCCTCCAGTCAGGCGTCTGGCATCACCAGCCTGCTCCAGTAGACTCGAGCTGCTCCCTCCCACCGGCCGGCCAGGGGCTGGGCAGGGCCCTCTGCTGGACATAGAGCACTCTTTGCTGCCCTCACACATCTCGCCCTCCAGGACATCCTCCTTGGGGCCCACAGGGCAGCAGCAGGTCAGACCTTTGGGGCCCTCGGAGGCCACCTGCTCCCACCACAGACGCCAGAGAGGGAATGTGGCTGACCTAGGGTCCCACGGTGTGCAGAGGCCGAGCTGGGACTGAAACACGGGCCTCCAGACTCAACCTCAGGAGACACTTCTCCGGCATCTCTTCCTTTTGAAACCGGACAATAACACTCGCTGTCTTTTCTCAAACACTCACTAGCACCTGGCTGACCTCCCCACTAACCCTCACAACCACTCGACTGGGCAAAGGCTACCATTACCATTTTTCAGGCTTGCAGAGGTCAGTCACTTAGCACACAGCTAATACACGGTAAAGCCAAGCCCAGGACCTGGATTTGACTCCAGAGCTTGTAACTCAACAGGCACCAGTCCATCTGCCTGCCTTGTCAGCACATGAACTCTCCGCAGAAAGCAGCAAAATCAAAACTTGAAAACCACATTCTGATCCAGACACGTGATGGACGGACATTTGCAATAACCAATACTTACTGAGCACCTGCTATGCTCCAGACAGTCAGAAAAGAAAAGGGTAAAAGACCTCTGCCACCAAGCAGCATTCCGTCCGGAGGGGAAAAGGAACATGTCAATAAGTAATTATAATTCAGTGTGATAGATGTTGTGAAAGGCAAAGGACAAGTCGCTGAGGGAACCCACAGGGGCCTGGAGGGATCTGGAAGGCCTCCCAGACGAGCCGGCATTTGAATGGTTCCTGAGATATGACTGTGTCTGCCAGAGAGATGATAGGGAAGTCAGCGCTCTGGGCAGAAGATACAGCAGGGCAATGGTTCAGAGATGTGACAGGGGCAATACCCCTGAGAGCCAGCAGGAACGTCAAGGAGGCTGGGAAGCAGGGGGCTGCGGGAGAGAGCCTGGGAGCTTGGGGCAGGGAGCCTGGAGAGGTCAGCAGAGGAGGAACCAGGAAGCACTGTGTCTGCCAGGCCAAGGGGTTTCCACTTATCCCAAAAGCAGCGGAGAGTGTTACAAGCTGCTGAGCAGAGGAACAGTGACTTGAGCAGGTTATTTCGAGGATTCCCTGATGGCCAGCTGGGGTCTCGGCAGGCAGCCGGGAGTGGGAGGATGCAGGAGGACAGGAGGCAGGGCCACCCTTTGGGAGGCAGCAGTCTGGAGGGTGGCAAAGAGCAGAGCGCAGGAAAACCGCCAGCCTTGGGGGGGCTCTGGCTGATCCCTGGGCATGGAGTGGACAGTGAGACACTCATCTGTGCGGGGAAGAACGTGGAGTGAGGGTGGGAGAAAGCCTCGGCTTTGCGCTCGTGGAACTGAATGGGCCACAGTCATTCGGGTCAAGATCTGGGAAGAAATGATCTGCAGCTCCCGAGAAAGGAGAGAGAGGAGGGTGGAGGCACGGGTGGGTCAGGGGGCCAGAGAGGGTGCCAGCACAGAGAGGGGAGGGTTCGGGGTGAGGCCCGAGGAGCCCCTCACCCACAGGCAGCCCCAGGAAGCGGCGCAGGAAGAAAATGGACTAAAAACAAGGAGAGGGCCGGCCTCTGTGTCCTGCACCTCACAGCCAGAGCAAGAGAAGAGCAGCCGGACCTCTGGGGCCCGAGCTGCAAGTCACTCATGCACTCAGCAAACATCAACCAGGGCCTCCCAGGAGCAGAGCAACTTGGAAGTGACTTTCCTGGAAGACTTCCTGACCAGGAAAGCCTCCACACTCAGAGGGGCCCCGAACCTGCTGCATAAAAATAGGAATCCCAAGAAAAAAAGGAAGAGGAGCAAGAGAAGAAGAAAAGAAAAACACTGATGTACCCTCAGACAAGGTCAGGGAAGCATCTACGGCCTTTTAAACATTTTTCTTTCCGGCTTCTTACAGTTCACCCTTTTCATGGGGCCAGGAGGCACAGGCGGCTGGAGGACTGACCATGTCTGGGGTTCAGAGTGTCACAACAAAAAGGCGGAGGTTCACCCAGAAGTTAGGTCAGCCAAGGACTCAGCTGTCCCCTTTGTTGCCAGCACCCCCCCTGGCCCGCCCCCCCTCCCCAGCAGAGCGGAGTGGCCAGGACTCAGGCTCACATGCCCGGGGAAGGTTGGAGGAGGGGCTGTGGGAGGTGCACCAGGCCCCCAGCCCTCATCCCCAGCATCCTGTGGTCCACCCTTGGAATTGTGCTTTCTCAATCCCACTGGAGAACTGACCCCTGGCCCTGCCCCCGAGTGAGTCAGCTCCTTCCAAACACCCATGGCACTTAGGTTGTTGTTGAAACTACCTTCTGGGGGCACCTGGGTGGCTCAGGCATTGAGCGTCTGCCTTCGGCTCAGGTCACGATCCTGGGATCCTGGGATGGAGCCCTGCATCGGGGTCCGCGCTCAGCAGGAAGTCTGCTTCTCCCTCTCCCACTCCCCCTGCTTGTGTTCCCTCTCTCACTGTGTCTCTCTCTCTCTCAAATAAATAAATAAAAACCTTAAAAAAAAAAAAGAAAAAAGAAACTACCTTCTGCCTTGTGGTGTGGCTATTTTGGTAACTAGGGTCACCATCCACAACGTCACCACTATTTATTGAGCACTCACCAAGTGCCGGGCCCTGAGCTAAACACTTGGTATAATTACCATATTTAATCTTGACATTCGTACCCCGGGCTCAGAGAAGTAAAGTAACTTGCCCAGGGACACAGCTCATGAACACCAGCTGGGATCCAAATGCAGGTTTGTCCAACTCCAAAGCTAAAACTCTTAACCACTCCTTTGTGTAGCCTTACAGAATTTTTATCCAGGAGGAGACCCTAAGGATGATCTACACCAGCCTTCTTACTTTTCAGAAGTGGAAACTGGGGTGCCTGGGTGGCTCAGTTGGTTAAGCGACTGCCTTCGGCTCAGGTCATGATCCTGGAGTCCCGGGATCGAGTCCCGCATCGGGCTCCCTGCTCAGCGGGGAGTCTGCTTCTCCCTCTGACCCTCTTCCCTCTCGTGCTCTCTGTCTCTCATTCTCTCTCTCTCAAATAAATAAATAAAATCTTTAAAAAAAAAAAAAAAGAAGTGGAAACTGAAGTCCAAAGAAGTCAAGGCCAGGCTCTGATCCCCAGCGCTCCGTGTCAGGTGTGTGCCAACACAGTGTAGCCCTTAGCCCAGGGCTGGCATGGGGTGAGCTGGGAAAATGTTAGCCGTCTTCTTTTTCTTTATACTTATGGATATGCCCCACTGCACTGCAGAGTGTGCCTGGCACGGAGTAGGGACTCAAGAAACACCCACTGGCTAAAAGAGCACCCCCTCTGCTGGCCCTGAGCTTCCCGGGTTTGGCTCGGGCAGTTGGAACATCAGAGGCCACTAGGTGGAACCAGATGTTCAGTGATGGAAGTTAATTAAGGAAGGCCTTGTCTCCTTCCTATCCTACCCACCCCACCCTGCCCAAGCCCTGTCCTCAGACTCTCTGCAACTGTCTGGGGGGGCAGTCTGGAGACATGACAGGGTGGGTTCCCAGGGGCTGATGGCAGGGGGAGGGAGACGTCACTTATCCCCTATCCACCGTTTCACCCCACCCCTCCTGAGGGCACCCTGCACGAGCCCCCCAGATGTGCTCATCTCCTATCCCTGCTTCTGCCCGGGGGGGAGTCCTCTGCCGGACCAGCTGCGAGTGCCTCCCTCATTCATTAAGCACACCAAGCAGAAGGCAGAGGCTTCCCTAGCCCTTAGGAACATCTCTCCCTGATCCCAGGAATTCCCCATTCTTCTCCCTGGGGATTTCCCCAGTGCTGGCAGAAAAGGCAGTGAGGTTGGACAGGGTGGGAGAGAGACTGGGACTGTCCCCGGCACTGAACGAGGGGAGGGCCTCTGGCCGCGGTGGCGGTGCCAGCCTGGAATCAGAGGAGCGAGCGTTTCGTCGAGCGGGTTCCACGCGCATGCGCTCTCTGGCTAAGCACACACCCTGGAACTAGCCTGTCTGGATGTAAGTCCTCACTGGCTCTGCCACTGAGTAAGCTGTGTGTGCGTGTGTGCGTGTGTGCGTGTGTGTGTGTGTGTGTGTGTGTGCGTGTGCGTGTGTGTGTGACTTCGGCCAAGCCCTTAACCTCTCTGTGCCTCAGTTTCTTCCTCTGTAAGTTGGGGATAACAGTAGGCTTGCTGTTAGGTGAAATGAGTTCAGTTACATAAATCACCTGCACAACGTCTGGCACACAGTAAGCAAAGCGCTCGTGGCCATGATAGCTCATTTAATTCCCGCGACAACCTTCCGAAGGCAGGGTGCTGTTACCTTCATGTCACAGATTTGGACACTGAAGCGCAGAGACACAGGAGACAAATGCCGAGCCAGGTCTCCCGCCTGCCAGGTTCTCGGCCTGAATAGGGACTGCAGGTGGCACCAGACGAGGCTGGGGCGAGGGGAGGTATAGACACCTCTGACCCCACTGGATCCCCCTGTGCCAGCTCTCCATACTCTGGGCTCCCGGGCCCAATGGGCATTTTGGGGTCCTGCTCTGGAGGACAGGCAAAGGGCCCCAAGTGGGAAAGCGTGCTTCTAAAAGTCAAGGCATCTGGGACCTGGTCCCAACTCTGCTACTAGCCAGTCCTGTAATCTCAGTAATCACTGGTTCATTTATTTTACAGATACTTATTGAGCATCTACTATGTGCCAGTCTTCATCTTAGATACCCAGGAAACCGACAGTACAGGCAACCCCTCTGCCCTCCTGAGATTCACATCCGAATGAAGGAGGCAGCCCCTGAAGAGACTAACCCCCGAACAGCATGCCGATGAACTGTGAGGGTATGGAGGAGAGGAGGACTGTGCCATGGTGTCTTGGAAACCCTCTGTCCTCCCGTTTTCTCCTTGGTAAAAGGTAAGGAGCATCATCTTGGGCCTGAGGTCTCAAGAGGATGCTATTGCCATGAAATGTGGGCATCGTGAAGGCATTCGAAAAAGGTAAGACGTCTACAATAATGTATGTCAGTGGTTCACCAACACCTGGAAACTTATTTGAAATGCATATTCTCAGGCCCCTCCCTGACCTGCTCCATCAGAAACTCTGGAGGTGGGCCCAGCGATCCATGTTTCCGCAGATCCTGCGGAGGACGGCGATGCGTGCTGCACTTGAGAAGCGGCGTGTAAGGAATTCCCATGGCAGCGGGTGGGGGGGTGTCCCTGCAGAGCCTCTGGGCTGCACCTGTGAAAGGGGGCAGAGGGAACAGCAGCCCTGGGAGCTCCCAGAACACTGACTCACTGAGCTCTGGTATCTTCCCATCGGCTTCCTCAGCCCTTGGCATCCAGTGGATGCTTGATATATGTGTTTAAAAAAAAAAGAGAGAGAGAGAGAGAGAACAAATAAACGGTAAGCAGAGTCATAAAACGACTCCCCACATCCCACTTGCTCTGTGATACCCAGATCCCCTCACTGGGGTTGGGGCGGTGAGGAAACCTCTGGCTTTTTCAACAAAAGGAAGACCTACAACTGCCAAGGTGGTCATTGGGAAGACGTCCAACATCTTTGGGGCATCTCTCACTATAACCTTGCCCAGCCGTGGCCTCTGGCCCCCCCAGAATGCTGTGTTCCAGACACATCTCATCTTTCCTCAGCCCTCTGCAGCACAGCTGAAGCAAGGCGGGAACCTTCAGGCTCGGGGAAAGCTTCGGTTACCATGTTGATATAAACATAGCTAGTTCCAAGGAATCCGACAGTGTGGCCAACAAGGTGTCATTCTACCTTCGAGATCCCAAAGCACCTCCACTGTGGTTCCCAGAACGCAGCCAGCACCAGGACTTACTATAGGCACTACTGTCTTCCAGGGGTGATCAAAGGTCCTCTCTTGTTTACCTAGACTGGGTTAGGGTTCCCCCATCAGGATGCTTTAAAGATCAGCCTAACTTTCAGGACCCAACTGGTTGGCCCCATCAGCACAAAATCCCAAATTTTTACATACTGTAGGAAGGGAGTGAGTCATGTTGGAGTTGTTTAACAAATGTTTATTGAGGGGCGCCTGGGTGGCTCAGTCATTAAGGGTCTGCCTTCGGCTTAGGTCATGATCCCAGGGTCCTGGGATTGAGCCCTGCATCAGGCTGCCTGCTTAGCGGGGAAGCCTGCTTCTCCCTCTCCCATTCCCCCTGCTTGTGTTCCCTTTCTCGCTATCTCTCTCTCTGTCAAATAAATAAATAAAATCTTTAAAAAAACACAAATGTTTGGGGCGCCTGGGTGGCTCAGTCGTTAAGTGTCTGCCTTTGGCTCAGGTCATGACCCAGGGTCCTGGGATCAAGCCCGGCATCGGGCTTCCTGCTCTGCAGGAAGCCTGCTTCTCCCTCTCCCACTCTCCCTGCTTGTGTTCCCTCTCCCGCTGTGTCTCTCTCTGCCAAATAAATAAATAAAATCTTTAAAAAAAAAAACACACAAATGTTTATTGAATGCCTACTATGTGCCAGACACATAATTAATGCTCAAAAGCATTTGTCACTAATAAACAAGAAACCATTCTCTGAAACCTTCTCTTGACAGAGAGGTCACTACCATTCAAGGCAGCCCATTCCCATTTTAGATGCTATAAGAATGTGGAAGTTGCTCCTTTATTAGATATGTGATTCCTGGAAGACCCACCTGTTGGTTCAGGATCTCCTGGAGGAGACAGAATGTGCTCTAGCGCGCGCGCACGCGCGCGCACACACACACACACACACACCATCTAGTGTGAGATTGTCAGCAGACCTAAAATCAGTTCCATAAGGGGTAGGACTGGCCCCAGCAACAGGCGGAGGTGTGTGAAGATGGCCAGCAAGACAAGAGTGCTTGAGGGCAATCAGCAGGCCTTTGATGAGTCAAAAAAGTCTTCCTGGAGAGAAGTCTCACAGGGGATTTCTTCCAGAGCAGAGTCTGGATGAAAGTGAGGGAGCTGGTTTGGCAGAAAGGAGGTGGAGCAAAATTTCCTGGCAGGAAGGTGGGGAGGAAGGTTTGATTCCAGGCAGATCCAGCCTGTTGGGTGAAGCGGAGTGTCACCCAGCTGGAGGAGAGAGCCTGGCCCCGGAATCACAAGACCAGGCAGGTGAAGAGCGGGGCAGCAGCGGGGTGAGGCTGAAGGCGTCTGGGAAACTCGCAGAGGACCATCTTCTGTCCCTCCTGTCTGGTCCTCCCTGGGTGATCCCAGGCACGAGAGCACCTAAGTCCCTGATGCACTGGGTTGTTCCCTAAGACACCTCCACTGGATTCTCATCCCCAGGAGAACGTTGGAGGGCTCTCCGGAGCTGGGACCTGGTTGGGACAAATCTGAGGGGAGAGCCAAGCCCAGGCTGTGGCTATTAGGGTTTTGGCTGCAGCCAGGGGGACGTGGGGAAAGCCACTGAAGTTTCTGTTTAAGTGGTGACTGCCTGGGAGATGAAGCAAGCTCCAGACACAGTGTAGTTCCAGGGTCCTGCCCTCTACAGTCCCCCATTGACTCCCTGACCTCACCCCCACCCCACAGCCCCTTGCCCTCAGGTGCTGGCGCTGGGGGCCATCCCCGCTCTCCACCCCACACCACACAGCCTCGGGGCAGCCCGGCCAGGACAAGCAGATTATTCATTGCCAGGTGCCCTGGCCATGTCCTTTCTGCTTTCTTGCCCTGATGTCCTGACATAAGCTGCCAGCCAGAGCTCAGCACAAAAGAATGCAGTGTGGAGCCAAGGAGGAGGGGTTAACCCTTGCCTGGGCAGCATCTGCCTGGGCAGCATTCAGGGCGCAGGTAGGGTAGGTGTTGAGGGAAAAGAGAGCTGAACTTCTACTTTTTCTTTTTCTTTTCTTTCTTTTTTTTTTTTTAAAGTAGGCTCCAGGCCCAACGTGGGGTTCAAACTCACCACCCCGAGATCAAGATTCACATGCTCTACCAACTGAGCCAGGCAGGCAGCCCTGATCTTCCCTACTCTTGAGTCCTTCTGAGCCCAAGACCAGCACTGTCTTGCTCTCTTTCTCTGGAGTCGCTGGATTGTCCTGGACACAGCATGAAATCAGATTCACACAAATCACTCTTTCCACAGTTCCTAACTGTAGCCTTGGGCAAGTCACTTAACCTGCCTGACCCTCAGTTTTCCTGACTGTAAATGAGACTAGTAATACAAACTTCAAAGGCTGGTTCTGAACCTTAAATTATATAACTCTAGTGACATTCCTGACACAAAGCATGTTTTCAATAAATGTCAATTCCCTTCCTGTCTCCGTGTATTCCTTCCCCGTCCATGACACCTGCCTCGTGCCTCTAGTCCCGCTAAAAGCACTCCTCAAAGGGCTCTGCACATTTGTGCTCACGATGTGCGGCCCCCTGGAATCTCCACGTCGTCAGGCCTCTGGACCTGCTGCCCAGCCAGCCTGGCCACATAGCCCTGACTCAGGTTGCCGATGGGACTCTGTGCCATGCTGCCAAGATTCCGGGGATATGAGGGACCCTGGAATGAGTTCAAGGGTCTTCTCTCCTCCTAGGAGGAAAAGTTTCATCTATGTCCACCTTAATCATTGCCCCAAAATGGGATGGAGAAAGACAGGATGCTTCAAAGGGAGGGGGACTAAAAGTCCCTGGCTGCACCCCCCTGTAGAATCCATGGAGGAAATTCCCGTGTATGCAAAGGAGGCTAAGGACAGACTCAGAGACCCCCCCCACCCCGGGTTGGGCTTGTCTCACCCTGGAATCACAGCCCAGCCCGTTCCCCGGAACTAGCAGGGCCAAGCTGGCCATCCAAGGTCTCAGGTGAGACTTGACCCATGGATGGACAGACTGATTTCTGGCCCCAGGGAAAACTCCTCCCACCTCTGGCTCTCCTTGGCTGCAGAGGTCAGATCTGCCCCTTCTGAATCCTCCTGGGATTTAGGCGTTCTCTTTCCTGTCTAAACCAGCCCAAAAAGTCCCGCGGGTCTACTTGCAAGAGGGCTGCGCAGTCAAGGCCATGCCGAGAGTAGCTCAGCACTTGCAGCAAAAGCACCTGGCCTCTGGAGGACTTGAAAATGTGTGGATTTCTTCCGAACCCTCCTCCTGGGTTACCCTGTGGCAAACTGTCCCCATCTCCCTCTGTTGAGGTCCCTCTAGCACACAGCCCTGAGCTCCAGCTCCTATGAACTTAGAACAACTCTTTGGCCGTTTGTCCGTCAGAAATGACAGGATATCCCAGACTTCTCAACACTTGGGCAGGCTCCCGGTAAGAAGGTTGGGAAGACAATACATTGCCCCTTTCCCATGTCTTCCCCTGGACCTGTCTGACCCACCACTGCCACTTTGGGGGTCCCCACTTAGGACATCCCCCAGGTGGGCCCATGTGACCAAAGTCTGACCTGGCTCCTAGAACTTTGGCAAGATGCCCTTGCCAACAATAAGGAGCACTGTGCCTTCCTTTGGATAGAGAATTCCCCGAGCTGGGACCCAGCCCTCATCCATAAACTTGGGCTTTCCTGGAAGAACTCTCGGTCCCCTTCAAAGCCCAGTATTCACAGAGGAACTTCAATGGATGACACCTCATTGATATTTTTGTTTGTTCGCTCTTGTTTTTTGGATGAGGGATGGTTCACAGAAAGCTGGCACTGGACCCTGGAGAGACGTATTCAAGTCTGTTGCAATCTCCTGGACCTTTTGTCTTTCGCCAGTTCTAACCCAGGCAGATGGTATTGGTGTATATCCCTGTGCTCAATACATACCGGCTTGCATCTCCCTCCATGTTAGAGTTACAGAGCTCTCCCAGTGCAACTATATACAGACATTTACATTTCTTTCTGGAAGGGTTGGGGCAGGGGTGTGGCCCAACAGATGGCTAGCAGGTTACAGGTGTGTCTGGCTGAAAAAGGTCTCTGGCTCAGCGCCTTCTGATTGGCTGTCCGTGAGTCACTGTAGCTGGGTCCCTGGAGCAGAGCTAATTGGCTGTCATGGAGTCGGGTTCATGCCCTGCCTTATCTTTAGAGCCTTCTCCTGTCAGCCCAGACGGACAATGTTCCTTGTATCGGCAATGACGCTTTCAGGCTGCTGACTGTGGGTCAGTGGGACATGCCCTTTGGGTAGCTTTCCCAGCAGTACGTGGTTTCACCTTGACATTGCCATAGCCCAACACCTCAAGCCTTCAGTGCCCAATGGCACCCACCCTGGGAGTGATTCGAGGGGCCTGTTCCCTGGCTGGCTGTAACCTGGCAAAGCCACAAAGGGGTTTCCTCAGTTCTGAAAGACTCACCTGAACTGACTGACAACATAAAATGTTTGTGGGTAAACATTCTAGAAAGTAATTCCAGACTCTGGGAAAGGCCTCCAGGGAGCCAGGCAGGGAAATGTTGCCATGGTAACTCAGCAATCTTCTAAGGGTGTGGTAAAGGGGAGGAGAGTGGTGGGGGGAAAGGGTCCTCTGACCTGGCTTTTCAGACACAAGGGACCCCTGGACATGCAGGCCGTGGGAAGTGTGCTGTCTCCCAGTCTCAGGTCACGCGTGCACACAGAGCTTCTCCCTTTTCCTAGGCCCTTTGTGGGTATGGCTTCATACCCTCCTAGCCTGTGAGGGCTGGGCCCACACGGTTATCCCCATGTTTGAGTTGGGACAGAGCAAGGCCTTGACAGGGATACACACCGCCCTGGTCACAAGATGGAGACCAGCAGCTAGCAGGAGCAGACACAGGGACATCTGACCCCAGCGGCTCTCTTTCTGCCTGGCCATGGCAGCAGCTGCAGCCCTCAGTCCCCCATGTGTGTCCCACTGGAGCTGGTACAATCATCTTGAATGAGGACTGCGACTTCCGAGAAGTTCCAAGGTTTCAACAAACAACCACGAGCTTCCCTATCCCTCCTTCTCCCTCTGCCTACCTGAGCAGAATACAATTTTTGTGTCTGGGCAGTGGGGCACGATTGAGCTGGAGAGGCCTTGGCAGGCCCCTGGCCAGCTCCCTGTGGCTGCCAGGCTGTTCGGTAGTACCCTGGACTCCCAGCTCCTGCCCAGCCAGACTGGCACAGTTGCCGTCCAGGGCACCTGGGCAGAACGCCAGAGGGAATTTTCCACCTGCCTGGCTTTGTTGTCCGCTCTGTGGTCTGGAGCCTGGGCCTGGGGAGGGACAGGCCTCCCCAGGTACCTGGAGGAGAGCTCCTAGATTGTCCTGGGCGACCTCACAGAAGACTGACCAACTCTTGGCTTGTTCCAGGGCCGCTGACAGGGTCTCGCTTTTCCTCCACAGAGAGATGCAGGAGCTTAAGTTGCTACTGGGTCGTGAAGCCCACCTGGGTGCCCAACAGAGGGCCAGGGTTAGAAGGAGCCTTGGCTTACCCAAATGAGCCCCTGCCTTGTACAGATGGGGCTATGAGGCACCTAGAGGGCAATGAATATGACCCAGGTTACAGAAGGAGGTAGTGGGGGCACCTGGGTGGCTCAGTTGGTTAAGCGACTGCCTTCGGCTCAGGTCATGATCCCAGGGTCCTGGGATCCAGCCCCACATCGGGCTCCCTGCTCGGCAGGAAGCCTGCTTCTCCCTTTCCCACTCCCCCTGCTTGTGTTCCCTCTCTCACTGTCTCTCTCTCTGTCAAATAAATAAATAAAATCTTAAAAAAAAAGAAGGAGGTAGTGGCCAAGCCAGGACTCAAAGCCAGGTTTCCAGACTCACAATCCAGTGTCCACACCTTGGCCACACCTTCTAGTCTTCCCCCAGAGCTCTCTCCTCCATCTCACGTTTACTTGGGTTGCCCATCTCCCAGCCCTGCTCTCCTTACACACCTTGTCCTCTCTTCTTTTTTTAAGAGATTTTTAGTTTATTTACTTGAGAGAGAGTATGAATTAGGGGAGGGGCAGAGGGAAAGGGACAAGCTCACTCCCCGCTGAGCATGGAGTTTGAGTTGGGTCCCTGAGATCATGACCCAAGCCGAAGTCAGATGCTCAACCCACTGAGCCACCCAGGAGCCCCTTGTCCTCTCTTCTTGACACAGGGTTTGTGGGGCCCGCCTCCCCTCCACACCTCTTCAATGTGAGAAGCAGCTCTGGTAGCCCCACCTCATTCAGGGTGCTCCACCAGCCCCCCTGCCCCTGCTGAGCTCTCCCGGGGCGAGGGGAGGCCTTGGGGTCAAGGGTGGGGCCAGGGCTGTTCTAGGAGTAGCTGGTGAATGACGAATACTGAAACCACCAATGACCAGGGGAGGCTGGAAGACTCCTGGGGAAGAGATTAGAGGCAGATAGCTGAGGACTCAGCAGCTGGTGGGGGGGGTGCCTGAAACCTGGGGCCTCTGGGAGTGGCAGAGCCAGTCGGGGGGGGGGGCGGGAAGGGGTTGCTAGGCCACTCAAATCTCTCCACTGGCTTGGGAGCCCCAAGACCCCATCCTGGCCTTGGGCCACCTGCGGGGGTATGGAGTTAAACAGTGCCCCCGGTGTCCCCGGGTCGCATTTCCCTCCCACTGTGAAATGACCCAGGTGCACCTGCTCCTGGGAGTAAACAGTAAATGCTAGGCCCGCGGCAGGGGCGGGGCAAGGCTGAAACTGGGTGCCGGGAGCCGGATGAGTCACCTTCTCACTCTGAGGCCACCAGAGATGAGCGGGGGAGTGGAGGATGGGGGAAGGACAGATGGGGCCACGACACAGGCAGATCCAGGCTCCACACGCCCCTCCTCTGGGACTTCTGAAAGTGTCCTCAGAAATCTCTCTTCCAACCTCTTCATTTTACTGCGTTTAGGGGGCTGCGCCCTAGAGAAGGCCCAGAGAGGACAAGTGACTTATCTAGACACACATGGCATATCACTGGTCTTGGGACTTCAGAGCTGTGGGTTCGAATCCAGAGTCAGGAACAGAACTCCCAGCAGGCCTGCCCTGCCCAGAATCGGACCCCGCAGCCTACCGGGGAGGAGTTCTGAGAGAGATTTGTAATTGTAACCATTGCTAAAGAAGCAGGCAAGTCCCAGAGCTGCCCTGGGGACAGGGGAGACGTGCGTGCGGCCCTGCCACATCCCCACCGTCAGCTGGGTGTCACCAATCCTCAGAAACCCCGCCTAAAGCCATGACGTCACGGGGCTGGACCTGCTCTGCTAGAAAGAAAGGTTCCACCCTGGTGAGGGGGGTGCGGAGGGAAGCCAAGTCTGGCTTCATGTCTGGGGAGGCAGCAAATCCACTGCAGGGGGGACCGAAACTCCTGCATTCTTCCTGCCCACCTCCCGTGCCCCCTGAAATCCAGGACCCCCTGGGTGCTGCACGCAGGGCTGAGTCAGTCATCTGGGGCCAAGCTATGAATAACAGAGTCCGGCCTCCCCTGACTATGTGTGGTATTGTGGTTAGGAGGGTGGAATTTAGAGAAATTGGAGGAACAGGTCATGCTAGCAAATCTCAGCTTGTCACTCATCAGGTCAGCGGAGACCTGGGCAGGTTTCTGGCCTCACTGAGCCTCGTCTGTGAAGCAGGGATAAGAACATCTACCTCCTGCAGAATTGTTGTGGAGATTCAAAGGAGTGACCTGAGTAAAAATCTGGTGCAAGTCCTGGCATATTGCAATAAGGGGCTCGATTTCTGGAAGATAGAAATAATAGAGAAAAGGACTCTTAACATGCCCCGAGTTTACATCACAGAAGAATAGTGTAGAGTCTTTGTCTTTCATTTATTCCAGACTTTTCTGAAAGTCAGTGAGGAGGTCCCCTCCGACCACCACGGTTAATGGAGGTAATGTGGGGCTCCTTCTCCAGAAGCAGAGCTCACAGGCGTTCAGAGAAGGGCCGGAGCTTTCTGGCTACTGCACAAATCCGTGCATCTTCTCCTCTCGGTGCCTGTCGGCAGGCTGTTTTCTGACTAGAACTCTTTGCCGTTCACTCTCAGCCTCATTGCTACCAGTTCATTTCTACTCCTCCTTCAACCGCTCCCCGCCCCCTCCCCCCCCCCCCCCCCCCCCGCCAGAGGCTAACACAGAGCAACACCCGCTCCGGGCAGGTCCCTCCAACAGGCACCCACAGCTGCTGCTCTTCCTTTCTTGCCATTTGTCACAGTGCTTATTCAAGCATTCCACCCACTCTGTGATGAGTTGTCGTCTCAACTGTAAGCTTCCCTAGGCCAGAGACCTCTTGGTATCTTGAATTCCCAATAGAGATAAGAGTAAACGTTTGCACCATGAATACATGGACCAAATAGGCTCTCTCCGGGGACCTGTTTCTCTGGATCTGTGAGGAGTTGGGGGGCGGGGGCCGTGGGACCGTCCATCTCAGAGTGCCCAGGACAGTCACGGTGTATGCTGCTGGCCCATAGGGTTATTCATTGCGCCTCCTTCACGTGCCAGAGGGTTCAGGTTTGAAATGTTACAGTTACCCTGGGCCTGAGAACCCTGGACAGGAGACGTAGCCTTGCCAACCAAAGATTTCGTGTCAGCCTTCTCCATCCTTTCCTTTTTGTCATCCCTTTGTTCGCTTTCCCAACTGTGCCGTGGGACATTGGTGGAATGCTCTATCCTGGCCTGGGCCTGGGTTATAGGGGACTGGGGAACAGTAAAGAGACCTGTGGGGCAGAGAGACCAGAGTGAAATACCTCCCCACCAGGAAAGTTCCTCTCCTCAGACTTTTAGGGGCGTCTGGGGCTTATTTAATTAAGGAAGCGGAGACTAAAAGGCAGTGAAGTTTCGAACAAATTTAGTAGGCCCAGGATAAATATGTAAAGAGGAAATTACCATACAATCAAGCTCTTTGTGTTTCTAGATCTGCAGGAGTTCTCAGAGGGGCCAGCCACCCCCTAGAGTGAGTGAGCTCCCAGCCCCAAAGTACCCAGGGGAAGGGTGTGGAGGCCTGAAACTCCCCCTCCCAAATACACACCAATGCGGGTCCTCTACCTCTCAGGGGAAAGGCTTAAGGGGACACGGAGAGTTGCCTCAGTTTCTCCACATCCTCCAGCTCATGTGGGGAGACCGTTTCTGTTTCCTTTGTATTTCAGTGCAGGAGGGGAAGAAGGGAAATGTTGGGGGGCAGGGAGGGGAGAGGGGAGGGGAGAGAGGGTGGGGGGTAGGGAGAATAAATGAGTAACCATGGCAACCAATCCATAAATGAAGATTCATCGAGTCTGGAAGAGATCTTGAGGAGGCATCTAGCCAGCAACTCATTCAATTTATTCAGCAAACATTTATTTAGCTTTATGGGGTGCCAAGCACTGAGCTAGGCCCTGGGGATACAGAAATGAAAAAAACAGTCCCGCCCTTTGAAAGCCCGGCAAGCTTCCAGAGGGGAGGAGACCCAAGCAAGCTGGCTGGGATGTTGGGATGGAGGGAAGCCAGGGGGTGATGGTGGAGCCCAGGAAGTGCCCAAACCCAGAAACTGCTGGAGGTGGGGGGCAGGACGGGGGGGACATGTCAGAGACAGGACATCTGACCTCAGGCCTGAAGGAGGAATAGAGTCAGCCAGCTGAGAGGAGATAGACAACCCCCCCCGGCCCCCAGAGAAAGAGATATGGAAGAGCGGGGGTATTTCTAGAACCTGGAGGATTTTAGTATGCTTCATTTTCTTTTGAGGATGTAATTGGCTTTATTAAGCCATTCATGAATTGGACAGCATCCCATCCAGTAAGTAAAGAGATGTTCCTTTTAATATGCCTTCTTAAGAAAAATTACCCCCAAACTGGGAATAAGACAAAGGATGACTGTGTGGTCTTTCAAAAGTATCCTACAGCATTAACGAGCCCATCTAAGGATCATTAGATGCTTTAGGGAAGACAGCTCTGTTTGACTTACTATTCATTACTGACTGGGGTCCCATAGGGCTCTATAAATGTAGATGCTAACTTGTGGAAATTGATAAGTGGCAGGTAATTTTTATCTGGTAGAAAATATCTTGTCAAAGGGTGGGGTATTATTGTTTTATAGGACAATAACCAATTTTGTAGCTAACTGTACTATCTTCCAGCATTCTGCTTCCCACTGACTAGATATATGTGGTCTCTTGTACTCGCTGCTGAACCTGCTTCACACTTATATAAACTAAAGCTTTGACATATGCTTACTATTTATAGGAGACCCATGTTTTTAACTTTCTGAAAACAGAACTTTGATGGAGTGCCTATGAAGTCATGGTGGGAAAGGAGGGCTTTTCATGTCACGTTCAAATAGATGTGAGAGTGGACGTTTGACTTTATAGTACACTAACAGACTGTTCGGGTAGTTTCTTATGAACATACCCTTATCATACAACCTGGTAATGAATGCCATTCCTAGTGTCTACCCAAGAGAAATGAAAGCATATGTCCACACAAAGGCATGTCCAGCTATGTTCACAAAAGCATTATTCATACTAGACGAAAATTGGAATCAATCCAGTGTTCAGCAGTTGAATGGATAAACATATTGTGGTATATCACACAGTGGAACACTACTCAGCAGCACTAAGGAATAAACTGCTGGTATATAAAACATCAAGGGCAAATCTCAGAAACATGACTCTGGGTAGAAGCAGCCAGACACAAACGAGTACGGACTGTATGAGTCCATATATATTCTAGAAAAAGCGAAACTATAGCGACAGAAAGAAGACTAATGGTTTGTCTGGGGCTGGGGAAAGAAGGAAGAGATGTAGGCAAAGGAGCTCCAGAGGAATCTAGGGGGTGATGGAAATGCTCTAAAGCTGGTAGTGATAGTGGTGGTAGGTACAGGATTGCATACATGTGCCAAACTCATCGTGAGGATATATAAAATGAGTGTATTTTGTTGTCTGGAACCGATATTTCCAGTAAGCTGTTAAAAAAAAAAAAAAAAGGTAGGGGAGAAGGGGAAAGGCCCCTGAGAGCACCGGAGGAAGGGAGGGTTAGCAAAGCAGGAAAAGAGAGTGTTCCCCTTCTGCTGAGAGGGGCGGACAGGAGATACCAGGGCTGGAATCCGCAGGTGTCTGCAGGCGGGAACAGGCTTTCCTTGAGCACGTTGCAGCTCTGTGCGAGAGCGGAAAGCACTCCGCTCGGTGTTCAAGCTTTCCACCTCCTGCAGATGCAAATCACTATAGTGTTTCAGAAAGAACACCAGACAGGACCTCGAGGACTGCTTTCTTACCTTGACTCCATCTTTTCCAGCTGTAGGCTAATTCCCGTTAAGTTCTCCCAGTCTCAGGTTCTACATGTGGGAATAGGGATAGTAATCCTTTCTCTGCCTACCGTCACAGGGTTATTGGGAGGACACAATCAGAAAATGCACGTAAAAGCACTTTACTGCAGGGGCCATAAATGGGAAAGGTGAGAGACGATCCCTGAGCTCTTACCTACTTCACCCGGCTTCCTCTGGCCCCTGCGTGGCTTGTCTGGTTGTGAACTCCTTGAAGACAGGACCTCATGTCTACCTCTGTGTTCCTCATGGTTACTGGGGAAGTTATCCTGCAGCAGATACAATAGCTGTTGCTGATGCTTGGAGGTCTTTAAAATAAAAGATTTAGGGGCCCCTGGGTGGCTCAGTAGTTAAGCGACTGCCTTCGGCTCAGGTCATGATCCCGGGGTCCTGGGATCGAGCCCCGAACTGGACTCCCTGCTCAGTGGGGAGCCTGTTTCTCCCTCTCCCACTCCCGCTGCTTGTGTTCCCTCTCTCACTGTGTCTCTCTGTCAAATAAATAAATAAATAAATAAAATAAAAGATTTAAAACTTGGGGGCTCTTCTTGGTGGCATTTTCTGCTTTTCTGGGCTGCTTGACTTGCTGCTGCTACTGGGGATGATAAGGTAGAGGAAGAAAAACTTTTTCCATTCCCTCTTAGGTTCAGGGACTAGGATATGCAAATTAAACTAATAAAAAACAAATTAACAGGAGAAAAGGCATACAAGTATTAACACTTATTCGATGTGAATGTTTTTATATTTATGTGCATGCAGGCCTTTACAGAAACAAAGTAAAGATACAAAGAGTGAGTTAAACTTACCATTTTAGGGGTGCCCAGCTGACTTACCTGGAAAAGCGTGTGACTCTTGATCTCGGGGTGGTGAGGTTGAGCCTCATGTTAGATATAGAGGTAATTTAAATAAATAAATGCTTTTCTTTAAAAAAAGCTTACCATTTTAACAAACAGGGATAAATTGTAGGCATTAGAAGTCAAAGGAAAAGGGGTTTGGGCTTCTAGAGGTGGTAAATTGTGGGAAGGTAAATATATGTGGGAAACTAATGGAAGATAAGGATTATTTAGTAAGATTTAGTTTATGCAGACTCATCTCTGGCGATAAAGATTGTTCTTCTTTCCCGGGTACCAGAGCGGGGGACAGCTTCACAAGGCAGTTTTATGTCCTGCTTTTAGGCAGCTAGGGGAAGGGCAGAGAGCTCTTCTGTGTCTGCTTTTTCTCAGTTGCCTTCAGCTCAAAAGAATCTTTATGCCAAAGTGGCATGTTTTGAGGAGGCATATTCTGATCCCCTTCTAACATTTATGGGGCACTTTTCATGTGCCAGGCACTGTTTTAAATATTTTCCATGCATTAAGTCATTCAATCCTCAAAAACGTTTTGTGGTAAGTACCATTAGAATCATCCTCATTTTCCATATGTGGTAACTAGGAATCTGAGAGATTACGAACTTGACCAAAGTTCTGCTATAAACTGCTGAGGGGTAAAGCCCAGATTCAAACGCAGGTAGTCTAACCTGAGAGCCGACTCTCCCAACCTCGGGTGAATATCAGCCATTCTCAACTTTTTGGTCTCAGAACTTCTTTATTCTCTTAAAACTTATGGAAGCCTCCAAAGTTTTGTTGTTTATGTGGGTTACATCTATTGCTATTTATCAAATTAGAAATTAAAATGGAAGAATTAAAAATATCAATTTAAAAATAACAATAGTAAACTCATTCTATTGAACATGAATAACATTTTAATTTAAAAAACATATTTTCTAGAACAAACAAAAAATTTAGTGAGAATATGACATTGCTTTACATATTTTCCAAATCTCTATGACATCTGGCTTAATAAAACAGCTGGATTCTCATATCTGCCTCAGCATTCAATCAATCATGTTGTGTTTGCGGTGAAATATATGAATAAAACTCAGCCTCATGCAGATACATAGTTGAGAGAGTGAGAAGTATTTTAATAGCTTTTTCGAGTATTGTGGCTTTTTTTTAAGATTTTATTTATTTATTTGAGAGAGAGAGAATGAGAGACAGAGAGCACAAGAAGGAAGAGGGTCAGAGGGAGAAGCAGACTCCCTGCTGAGCAGGGAGCCCGATGTGGGACTCGATCCCAGGACTCCAGGATCATGACCTGAGCCGAAGGCAGTCGCTTAACCAACTGAGCCACCCAGGCACCCTTGTGGCTTTTTTTTTGACATGAAACTGAAACTCAACAAACGGAATTTCTTAGAGGTTAGTTACAACTGTGGGATCCGAAAATGTATCTGTGAACTTTTCATACTCTGTAACATTAAAATCCATTGTTCTATCTTTCACTCTGTGCAAAAATTTGGGGGGGTTGATGGATATGTTCCCTATTTTTTATTGTGCTATTAGTTTCACAGGTGTATGCGAATGTTGAAACTTATTAAATTGTACAGTTTAAATATGTGCAGTTAAATGTATGTCAATTGTTACTCAATGAAACTGTTAAAAAAGAAAAAAACAAGCCCAAGAACCAGATTGTCCTGACTTATTCAGAGAAGCAGAATAGCATGAAGGAAAACGACAGATCTGGGTTTGTCTGGCACTTCCTAGCTATGTGAGCTTGGGTCATTTGTTAATTAATGAATTCATGTATTCATTCATTCATTTCACATGTATTGAATGTTAGCAAGCTCTACTAGCTGTTGGCCTGAAGCAGGAAACAAGACACAATCCTCACAGAAGATTACAGTCTGTTTGGGGTGACAGACAATGATGAAACAGAATGGCACAGAGCTCTGCAGAAAACCAGAAGGGGACATTAATCCGGGTGTGTGTGTGTGTGTGTGTGTGTGTGTGTGTGAGAGAGAGAGAGAGAGAGATCCAGGAATGCTTCCTGGAAGAGATGCCAATCTAAGCCGGGTGTGTGTGTGTGTGTGTGTGTGTGTGTGTGTGTGTGTGTGTGAGATCCAGGAATGCTTCCTGGAAGAGATGCCATCTAAGCTATGACCTCCTTAGGCATAGAGTAGGAGTGAATCAGGCAAGGACAGGAAAAATGAGTTTTCCCAGGTAAGGAAATAAAATCGCAAAAGCCTGGAGACATGGAGAGGAGTTTGGCAAGGCCACAGTGAAGTAGGGTTTAGGGAGAGGGGAGGGATGCCAAGAGAGACCTGCAGTCAGACCAGGATGGGCTGATGTCCTGGCTTCATCCTGTGGGCAATGGAGAGCCACCGAAGGATTTTAATAAGAGTATTGAGATCAGAGGTATACTTCAGAAAGCTTACTCGGTTGCACAGTAGAGAATAAATTGAAGGGGGGCTGGGGAGCGGGCACCAGGCTGAAGGCTGAAAAACCCATCAGCTGGCTGTTACAGTGGGCTAGGCAAGAGGCTGTGATGTCTGCATGAATGTCGAGGTTGATAGTGGGCAAAGATGTTTAAAATTTTTCTTCTAAGATTTTATTTATTTTTTGACAGAGTGAGAGAGGGGACACAAGCAGGGGGAGTGGGAGAGGGAGAAGCAAACTCCCCGCTGAGCAGGGAGCCCGATGCGGGGCTCGATCCCAGGACCCAGGGATCATGACCTGAGCCGAAGGCAGATGCCCAACTATCATTTACTGAAAACACTCTCTGTTAGGACTCTCTCCCCCTCCGCTCCTCTCCCCCATGCCCTCTCTGTCTCTCTCTCTAAAATAAATAAATCTTTAAAAAAAAATAAATCTTAAAAAAAAAAATGAAGGAATCCTAGACCAAGTGAGAAAGTGATTTAACCTCTCTGGGACTCTGTTTCCTTACTTGTAAAATGGGTATAAGAATGCCTAACTTGCCAGGTTGTTGCAAATTTTAGAAATAAAATTAAAATAAGTCACTTAACCAAGTATCTGGCCCAAGGTATGTTTTCAGTAAATGATAGCTGCTATTACTTGTCTTATTGTTATAATTAAGTCCCTTTGGAAAGGCTGAGGCATGGATGAGAGACGGCACGGGGTTGATGTCGTAGGGTGTGAGAAATGGGGTCCAGTGCACATCTTCCTCTCTTCCTTTCCCTGCTCCTCCTCACCAACATTGGCCTCCTCAAGAAAGGTGGCCCTTGGTTTCTCATAGGACCCAGGCTTTCTCTGTACTGAAAATAGAGAGTCCCCCGTCACCAGACAGAAAGCCTCCTTTGGGTAGACAGACCATCCCTCACATCCCATTGTCCAGAACCCGGGGCACACACCTGGCTCCTCCTATCAGTATCTCAGACCTACTGGCAGGGGGCTTAGTGCTCACCCCCATCCCACCTCTCAGCCGGCAGCAGGGCAAAATCTTGTCTCCAGGACTAGCCATGGGCAGCAGAGGCAGGACACAAAGTCCTTGGCCAGCCGTCCCCATCGCCATGGTGACAAGCTGGAGGGCCTGAAGGCCCCATGGGGAGCTGGCCCAGAGGAGAACAGCCCACCTCCAGTCGGCTCCTTCTCCTGCTCTCTCCTGTCTTCCCAGTTGCCTTTCCCTCTCCCACCCTCTCCCCAACTCTGCACTTAGTCCTCTGTCCTTCACTGGCTCCCTTAAGGCCCCCATGCCACCTGCTCCCATCTCTGTGAAAAGGGACAGTAGACATGAAAGTGATTTTCAAAATTTGGAAGGCTGTTTTGCACGCATATACGCAGGCGCACATGCACGCATATACACACGCATTCTCCGTCTACCCCTCCCAGCACTTCTTCCCCGCCTCTGTTCCTGCCCACCCCTCTGAACTGATGGCCCTTTCCCTCACTTCTCTCACTCTTCTTCCCACACCTGTATCTGCCTGTCATCTTGTCCCTTCGGCCAAGACAGGAGTGATCTGAGCTCCCTTCTTGGCATCCAGGGGAAAAAGATCCTGGATAGCGCAAGGGGATGCTGCCAAGTGGCACAACAGATTTGGCCTTTGAAGCCACAGAAACTTGACTGTGAATTCCATCCCAATCTGTCCAAATCACCAAAGCTCTCCGTACCTCTGCTTCTTTCCTTTCCTTCCTCTCTTTCTCTTTCTTCCTTCCTCCCTCCCTCCCTCCCTTCCTTCCTTCCTTCCTTTTTTTAGAGAGAGCAAGTGAGCAGGGAGGGGCAGAGGGAGAAGGAGAGAGAGAAACCTAAGCAGGCTCCATGCTCGGCACAGAGCCCAACCCTGAGATCCTGACCTGAGCCGAAACCAAGAGTCAGTTGCTTAACCGACTGAGCCACCAAGGAGCCCCAACGCCTCTGTTTCTTTTTTTTTTTTTTTTAAGATTTTATTTGTTTGACAGAGAGATACAGTGAGAGAGGGAACACAGCAGGGGGAGTGGGAGAGGGAGAAGCAGGCTTCCCGCGGAGCAGGGAGCCCGATGCGGGGCTCGATCCCAGGACCCTGGGATCACGACCTGAGCCGAAGGCAGACGTTTAACGACTGAGCCACCCAGGCGCCCCATTGTTTCTTTATCCATAAATGGTTTGTTGTGAGAAATGAGGAATGCATCTCTAGATTTCAGCTCATTGTCGGTACACCGTTAAGAGAAGCTTGTGGGACACCAGCCGATGTCCCCGCAGCTCTTCTCTTTCCTCCCCCTGCCTTGTCTGTCCCGGTCTTCAGTCTGAGACCAAGAAGAGGCTACTCCTTCTGTTCTGATGTCCGCCAGCCCTGGTCTCAGTCAGCAGGGCCCGGGTACCACCCCCTCCGGGGGGCAGCCTCCCCTCCACCCCCCACGCCCACCGGCTTCCCCTGCTAGGGCTGCAGCCTGTCACAGCTGGCCTGAGCAGGACTGGGTTGGGAACATCTCCAGCTCCAGCAGGGCCCAGTGTCAGTTTCAGGCCCTTCTGGGGTAGAAGGAGGCTCGGGGCAGGGCTGCCAAAGTCAACACAGCCCGCCCCAATGGGCAGGGCCTGTTTTGGCACCTGCAGCCCACATACTTGGGTCCTGGCCTTTTCTGGGGTCAGCTGGAGTTCCTCTCCCCCCAAGTTATCCAAATATAAAGCTTCTCTGTCTCCATCATGCAGTCTAGTCTCTGCTTTTTAGGACCCTAGCACTGCCAGCCACCCCAACCCCCCCGACCAGCCCCTCGAGAATTCACCCTCTCCACTTACACCTAAGACAGAGACTACCTGCGTATACAATTGGTGGTCACATTAATATGACTTCACTATCCTGTTGTCTCTGGTAGCATAACGTTACTAATTCCATGTACAAAGCCTGGTCATTTACGATAGGACCTGCTGGGAAAGACTTCAACTGTCTGCTCCCTTAAATTCTTTAAATCCTTTGCTTCAAAAATGCTCGCTTTGCTGTTTCCACCAATCCCTGACTGCTGTACGGGGACGAACTCCCAATTCTCAATACCTCTGGACCTTGCTGTCCCTGCTCAAGAGGCTGCCAAACCTCTGTTGGGATGGCCTTGTCCCTCACCAAGGTGAAGGGCAAACTCAGCTTTGTGTCATCAGTAGGCTGTGCTGGTAATATCTGGGGAGTAGACATTCAACACTTTCCGTCATCTTCTCCCTGAGATGAGCCGTTCTGGCCTCTGCAGGTATAGCCCTAATAAGACCCTAAACCCGGTCTTCAGCCCCCCTGAACAGTATGTGTCCTGAGCTCCTTGGGGCCAAACCCAGCTCCCTGCCCTACAGCTCCCCCGACCAGGAGGCCAATATAGAGCCAGCCACCCACCTCCCCACCCCCAGGTCTTGTCACATGCAGACAGAAGAATGGAAGGGAGGAAAGGGGTTGGATTTAACTAACAAATGGTTGAGGGGTACAACTGGGGTTGGACAGAATCCCCACCAATCCATACTTCTCTCACTTGTGCTGGAAGGAGAGCAAAACTCTCACCCTCTCCAACAGCCTGATTTGTTTTGCAAAATCTGAGGATA
Organism: Eumetopias jubatus; assembly: GCF_037043125.1. Taxonomy (NCBI): domain Eukaryota; kingdom Metazoa; phylum Chordata; class Mammalia; order Carnivora; family Otariidae; genus Eumetopias; species Eumetopias jubatus. Next base: position 28,277,260 of record NW_028274818.1, read on the forward strand.
TTCTATACCTAGGCCCCAGGGAAACCACAGGAACAGGTGGGGATGGGCAGGAGGCAGCTCCAGACTGCACCCATCCTACTGCATTAAGAATTACCACCTCCCCCCAAATACCCCCTTCTTCCCTTCTACTTCCAAACATTCTCCAAATTCTCCTGACCCCCCATACTCTGTGCTCCACATCCCTCACTCCCTACCCTGATATCTGTGTGCTCAGGTGTGGGAAACTGGCAACAAGGGGGGCCAGGTCTTCCCTCAAGCAGAGCGGAGCAGCTGAATACCCCAATGCCAGCCCTCACAAGGATAAAGACTACATGCATTTTGAGTCCAAGGCTGGAGCAATTCAGATAGGAGCCCCCAGGCACCCCATCTGGGTCTGGGTGTGCCCCTCAGGCAGGCAGCGAGACGTCACTAATGCCCTTTGCCCATCAGGGGCAGGCTCAGTGGGAGCATGTAGATGCCTCACCCAGCCCTGCCCGCCCCCCCTCCCCTGCCACCTCGGGGCGGGGCTGTCCTTCCTCTCCCCCCGCAGCTCCTGGAGCTCGGGTCCCAGGGCCATACAAAGAGTCCTTTGTCTGGGTTAGAAACAATTGTTCTCCCCTTTATGGAAACATGCGCTGTGTCTCATAATCAAGCTTTCAGAGGCCGGATCAAAGGGCATTGCGGTGCGGGGTGCTGGGGATTATGGAGTTGTCCTCAGAGCGGTTGACAACTTATTGGGAGCCCCTAATCCATAGCTGTCCTGAGCCCACTGAGAACACACTTTCTTCCCTGGGCTGGGCCTGTGTGAACCTCGGAGTGGAAGGGAGTTGGGGGAGATCGAGGAGGATAGGGTGGGCCCCCAGGGTGGGTCCCCGCCCCCCGCACCGCCTCCCCCAGCACCCGGGGCTCAATTTACAGACCTTGCCCGTGCAGCGTTGGGTGTGAACGTGCCGAGAGGCACTACTTGGTGAGAAAGGGTGGTGCCTGGTTTGGCCCCGTGCCACCCCCATCTCCCAGATCCTCAGTAAAAGGGGGCGGGCAATGCCTCGGACTCACAGGGACCTTTTCTCCCATTTGCTCTGGCTCAGGGTCAATCTCTATCCAGAGACACATGGGCCCAGGTTCCCTGTTCTGCCCCAGCTCTGCAGCCCTCTGCCTGTCACCACCTCCAACCCTTGTCTCCTCCCAGTTCCTAACTCGGTTCCACCTCACTTTGTGGCCCTTCCCAGCTTCCCTGCATCTCCCACATGGGAACAACTCGGAGCCAGCATCTGGGGGGGCCTCCCTTCTCCACCACCCCAGGTGTCCAGGGGAGGAGACCGAGGACGCACAGCTTCCGGACCACAAACTCCTTCTCTGCCTCCACGAATGGATCCCGTGTACCTTTTTAAAGAAACCAACAAAAATAAGTCCTCTATCACATGGAGATTAAAACCAGTCCCTCCCTCAAGAATGGAGCCCCCCTGAGCCAGTGTTACAGTGAGAGCACAAAAAAAAATCACATTCTCAGAATTGGATGAAGCCTTAGGGACTAATTAGCCCACCCTTCCCCATCACACCCGTTTGCTGTATCTATTCATTATTCTAGGGAGAACCACAGATTTTTGTTGATATTTCAAAATAATGTAAGACTCACGGACCTCACGTGGCCCACATCACTTTACAGATGGGGAAGCTGAGGTCAGAGTGGGGAAGTCACTCAGCAAGGTTAGTGGCAAAGGTCCCCTAACTCCCAGGCCATGGATGTGAATCCCAGCTCTTTCTTCCGTATGACTCTCTCCCGGCCAGTAGCCACCCACAGGGGCGTGTGATCTTTTGCCAAGTCAAGGTTAATTCAGATGTCAGGGAGACCCAGTCCCTCCCCTGAGGAAGCTTACAGTCAAGCAGAGATGGCCCAGATAGAAGCTGACAGATGGGGATATGAGTAAACACGCGGTTCATTGTAATGCACGAGATTACATCAAAGCCATGCTTACCAGGGTGCACAAGAAATCTTGTACCCGGAGGGAGGCCGGCCTGCACGGCCTTGGTGCCCGGCCAGGCTGGCTGGGGGCTGCAAATCCATCCCTCCACTGCCTGACGGCGGCACTGGTCAGGCATTCTGGGCGATTCCCAGCCGAGGTACCTGAGGTACCCCTGAGAGGGTCACGGACAGCAGACCAGCCAGCCAGTTGGCCAGCAGAGCACTCGTGACCTGAGCCCCTGAGCGGGTCCGGGTGTGTGGCCTGGACTCTGTAGAGACAGGAAGGAGGCCGGGATCCCGCTCCAAAGACATGGAGTATCCTCTTCAAGAGAGGTCTCCACGCACTAGTCCCACACAGCAGCCAGATCCTCCAAACACTCCAGGGGCTCCTCATCTTACTTGAAGTGAAAGCCAAAGCCCTCCGAAGATCCTACACGATCTGCGTCCACTCTGGACCCCATCTCCTCCCACCCTTTGCTTTGTTCCAGCTGCACGGGTCTCCTTGCAGCAGCCTCGCCCTGCGGCCTCTGGTACCCCATCATTGCTCCCTGCCCGGATTCCCTTCCCCGTGGTGGCCCCAGGGCTGACGACCCAGGTCTCTGGCCAAACACTCCCTTAGCCCCGAGACTTTCTGCTGTGAGCCCACACCCTTACCCGGCTTCATCTCAGTCCCTTTGCCCTGCTGCATTCTTCTTCAAGGAACATACCAACACATGACATAATTATTTGCTTATTGATTGGTCATTATATTTTTATTGTCAGCCTCCCCAGGTAGAATGCCGGCCCCATGAGGATGGGATTTTTGTCAGTTTGGTTCAGTTCAGTGCTGCATCTCCAGTACCTAATAGAGCACACAGTGGGGACTCAATAAATATTTGAACGACAATTGCTGAAATACAGGGAGAGGAAGTGCTAGATAAATCCCGCAGCCCTGGTCTCCCCACACGGAAAACGGGAGGGGATAAAACTGGATCCCTGAGATTCCGTGGGTCTGTGGGGGTCAGACAGGCTGTGCGGGACGGCCTCAGTGGGGCTGCGGGGGCCAGCTTGCTCCCAGGTCCTGAGGAGAACCAGGCCATGTGCTGCAGGGCGAGGCAGGGTGTGCAGGGAGGGGCTGGAGGTGGACCTTGGTAAGGATCTGTCCAGGACCGTTCAGACTTCCCAGGAATGAGATAGGGCCTAGGGGAAGGCAGCCTATGGTTAGGGCAAGGGACCCTTCAGGTAGAGAGCGGCGCTTCAGTAAAGAACAACACCCCTATTTACCATGAAGCCAAAACCCTAGGGGGTCTTCCGGATCCATTCTTTTCCCTCAGTCTCCACATCAGCTCTCAAACCCCCAAGTCTTCCCAGTCCTCCTGCCAGAAAGCAATCTTCATAAATGCGAGCTTGTGGAGCAATTACTACAGGCCGGGGTCTGCTCCTAGCACCTGTTGAATCCTGCCGGCCAGGTAGCTGTTGTCACCTCCCCTCAAGCCCCTTCCCTCCTCAGGCCCTTCACTGCTGGAAATTGGCAGGTGGGTCTCGGGCTGAATGTCACCTCCTCCAGCGGTCTTTCTGGCCACACCCAGTCACCTTCTAACAGGTGTCCTGTTTTAAGTCCCCACAAAGCACTGGGCCCTCCCCAGTGGCTTTCTGCTTCCACGTCTGACTTCCTCATTAGGAAGCAAGCCCCACGTCAGCCGGTTCCCTGCCCTGTTCCCCAGGGCTTGTGTCCCGGGGGGCAGCACCGGGCACAAGGGGCGCTCCATTAAAACAGGCTGAACAAAGCCCCATTTTTGGCCTCTGAAAACAGAGGCACAGAGAAGTTAAGTGCCCGGCCCAGCGTCCAACAGACGACGAGTGGCATAGCCAGGATTCCTCCTGCCAGCCTGTGCTTCCTGTTACCAAGCCTGTCCCCTTCCATCCTGTCTCCATGCAGCCACGAAAATGAAACTTTCAAAATGTATATCAGCTTCCCCTGGCTGGCGTCCCACTGTGCGTGTAACCATCTCCAGACTTCTTACACGGCCTTTCCGGCTGCCTTCACTGGTGCTTATCCATTGCTGCCACTCTTTTTTTTTTTTTTTTTAAAGATTTTATTTATTTATTTGAGAGAGAGAGAACGAGAGACAGAGAGCACGAGAGGGAAGAGGGTCAGAGGGAGAAGCAGACTCCCCGCTGAGCAGGGAGCCCGATGCGGGACTCGATCCCGGGACTCCAGGATCATGACCTGAGCCGAAGGCAGTCGCCCAACCAACTGAGCCACCCAGGCGCCCTCCATTGCTGCCACTCTTGTCCCCCCTCCTGCTTCTGCTTCTCCCCAGACAGATTACACTCCCTCTGACCCCAGGGCCTTTGCACTTTCTCTCTCCAGAAAGGTTTTCCCTTGGCCCCTTTGCATCCTCCAGGTCTCTTTAGAAAGGCCATCCGGACCACCCTATCTCAAGGCGCCCGGCTGCCGCCCCCCAGTACCCTCCACATCCTGCTCCCCACGTCCTCCGTGGCACCCACCACTTGCTGTCATCACTGGCTCATGGTCTGTCCCCAGCGCCCCCCCCCCCCAGAGCATCAACGCCTGGTGGACTCCCTGTTGTACCTCTGGTGCCCAGAACAGCGCCTGGCATGAAATAGGCACTCATAAAATACTTGTTAAATGAATGAGTGAATGTATGAGTAAATGCTTTTGGGAAGAAGGCCCAATGGGCAGCAAAGAAATGAGGTCAGGAAGGCAGGGCTCTCTGCCAACAGGCATCTGTAGGATGAGAGCAGAGGCCTGCAGGCCCAGACATGGACACCAGGAGAGACACACAGGAGGTTGGGGCCATGGAGGCTCCTGGCCGTGCCGGGGGAGCTGACTTGGGGGTAGAATATTGGCACTGAGACTGGCAAAAGGCAAGCAGGCCAGACAGGGGGCCTAACCCTGTGCATCTCACTCCTCTTATCAACTTTCTCTGAAGTTCTTATCTCTCTGGACTTCAAACAGCTGCCCCTTATCTTCAGCCCAGCCCAGGCAGTTATCAGGTTCTAGAATAACAGCTTTCCAGGCTGCTAGGAGCCCAGTGCCAGGTCTCTAGCTTGGCATGGGGAAGGCTGCTGTGTGCCTGCCATCTCTTCACTCATCAAGGCACCATACTCCCAGCCCCCTGGTCCTCATCACTGTCTAGGGAGAGACAGGGGACAGGCTCATCTCCAGGAAGCCCCCTCAGGTGGGATCAGAGCTAAAAACTTTAGCTGGGGGTCCAGCTGGTCCTCACTAACCTGTTCAGGGACAGGTACTAGGCCTCCTCTTACAACCTGAGCCATGGGACCTCAAAACATGTCCTGGATGTCAGGCTCCCTCTAAGAATACCCCAGTCTGAAACATCCTTTGGAAGGAAGAAAAGTTTGCCAGAGAAATAGGCCAGGGTGTCCTGGTCTACTCTGCCCTGAGAAATCACCTCCCACCTGCCCAAGTCACCTTCAGGACTTTGACACCCAATGAGCAAGGGGGAGACTGGGTCATACTGCTGCAGAGACGAGGCCCTTGGGATTCTGCCTCCTCACCATCCCCAGCAGAACACTGACTCCCCACAAAGCTCAAACAAAGTCCAGAAGGCCAAGGTTGACAGCTGCCTCACCTTATTTCACACCAGGTGGTGCCTTGGCCCAGGCCCCATTGAGATAGGAGAGCCAGGGCCCTGACTCTCCCTACAGCTTGGAGCAGGGGCAGGAGAGGCGGTGGGGGGGAGGACACAGCATTGCCTGCCCTGAAGGACTTGTGCGACTGCCTTCCACAGCTGCCCTCCTTCCATTCGCTGTAACCTCGGGCGACATCTGCAAAAGTCGGCCAGACCCCTCAGCCCCTTGCACCATTCCACCGTGAAGCAGGGGGGGATTCCACCAAAGTAAAGGAGAATGTACAGAAGTAGAATTAGGAACACCTCGTCAGCACTTATACAGAGCAGCTTATCAGCAAATAAAGGCCAGTGTGATTGGAACAGAGAGAGGGAAGGGCACAGGGCTCAAGATGAGGCTGGGGAGATGGGCACATCTCAGGTCTCCAGTGGCCTGTTAAGCTGGGGTGAGGAGCGTAGACTGGACCCTAGTGACAAAGGAAAGCTGTCAAAGGCTTTCCGTAGAGGCTAGACAGCACCAGATCTGCAGCTTTGAAAGATCCTCTGGGGGCCCCTGGGTGGCTCAGTTGGTTAAGCGACTGCCTTCGGCTCAGGTCATGATCCTGGAGTGCCGGGATCGAGTCCCACATCGGGCTCCCTGCTCAGCAGGAGTCTGCTTCTCCCTCTGACCCTCTTCCCTTTCGTGCTCTCTATCTCTCATTCTCTCTCTCTCAAATAAATAAATAAAATCTTAAAAAAAAAAAAAAAGAAAAGAAAGATCCTCTGGCTACAGAGAGTGGGGGAGGGCACTCCGCGGGGAGGGACTCAGGCTTGCAGGAAAGACATCTCTGGAGCCAGCACACCTTGAGAAAGGCCACAAGTGCATGTGTCTTTCTCCATCTAAAGATACTGGAAGCCAAACTCCTAGGATGAAGAAGGCCCTTAGAAAAAAAAATTTTTTTTTAAAGATTTTATTTATTTCTTGGACAGAGAGAAACACAGCGAGAGAGGGAACACAAGCAGGGGGAGTGGGAGAGGGAGAAGCAGGCTCCCCGCGGAGCAGGGAGCCCGATGCAGGGCTCGATCCCAGGACCCTAGGACCATGACCCGAGCCGAAGGCAGACGCTTAATGACTGAGCCACCCAGGCACCCCGGCCCTTAGAAATTTTTAAACTGTTTTTTTCAAAAGGGTCTTCATATGCCAAAAGGCTGGGCAAGCCTGCGGCTATGGGGTAAAAGGCAAACCCCTTACATGGACCCGCAGAGTCTTCTGTGATGTGGCTGCAAGCCTGTCTCCTTCTCTTCACGCCTCCATACCACGGTGTGGCTGCTGTCCCCTCTGTCTAGGGCGCCCCTGTCCCTCTTGGGTCTTGTTCGACACCCAGCACAGTGCCAGGCACATGGCAACCCCTCCGTCAGTATGTTTGTTTGATGCACAGCAGAGTTAATCACCCCCTCTTTTACCTCCCACGATGTGGCGCACACAACTCCAACATAGCTCACAGGTCATCCTGCCATAACTTGTGTGTTTATTTCCACCCAGACTGCACACTCCCTGAGGGCTTGCACTGGGTCCTTTTCATTTTGGTGTCTCATTGCCCTGCACACAGTAAGTGTTCAGTAGGTGCTTGTGGAGTGAATGGATCAGCACTGTCTGAGCCCTAGAGTAACCACAGTACATGCACGCTCTCTTCTGAGTCCCCCAGCACACTCTGCTGCAGCCAAGGGTTCATCCAGGGACCTCAGGCGAATCCGGGTCCAAATCCTGGCTGCAGAATTTAAAGATGACCTGGGACACCCCCTCGGTTTCAGTTTCCACTTGGGAAAGTGAGGGCAAGAAGAGGGCATATTTCATTAGGGGAATGGATGAATACAATCAGGCAATTCGTGGTTTGGCAAATGTCAAATCAATGGTAACTTTGTTATTCTGGCCTCACCCAGAATGTTCTCGCTCCCAGAATCCTAAAGCCAGCCATTTAGCACAGATTAGGAAGATAAGATGCCCTAGGTGTCACGAAGATTCTAAGTGAAGATAACATTTGTTTAAACTTATAAAACCAAGGGATGAGAAAAGCAAAAACAAAAAGGTAGGTCAGTGGGGCACCTGGGTAGCTCAGTCGGTTAAGCGTTGGGCAGTTGGTTTAGGCTCAGGGCTTGATCTCAGGACCCCGAGATCATGACCCTGAGATCCTGACCCAAGCCCTATGTTGAGCCCCCACATCAGGCTCCTCACACAGCGGGGAGTCTACTGGGGATTCTCTCTCTCCCTCTGCCCCTCCCTCTGCTCTCTCTCAAATAAATAAATAAATCTTAAAAAAAAAAAAAAAAAAAAAGGAAGACAGGCCAGGGTGGTGACAGTATTGGGAGGGACCTCGAGTCTCCTGGGGAGTGCCCGTGTGCATTGGTGTGGCACGGCCAACCGTCAAGGGCCAGCCACCAGCCCGCCCAGCAGCCAGGTTCTGGGAGCCTCATCTGGCCCAGGCTGGATGGGCACCTCTGCCCCCACCCAGGGTCCGCCTCCTCCCACCTCCCCAACAAACCTGCCGTGAATTTTCTGGAGTTGCTCTCCAATTAGGGATGGGAGCTCTTGGAGGTAAAGGATAGAACTGTCACCAGGAATTCAGACAGACCCACTAGCAGATTGTCACATTCCCTAGGCCTCGTAATTCTTCATCTGCAAATTGGGATAGCAACATCTATCTCATAGAATGTCAGTGATTAAATTAGATAATGCTAAGGTGACTATATAATTTATTATCCAAGCTGGGATACATCTGAGAGTGAAAGGGGCCCTCTGTTAGCAATCACACTGGAACAGCAGGCATAGACCCAGACTGTCCCGGGCACATGGGGAAGTAAGGTCACCCTAAGTTCTGTATACAAGCGCTTCGAACCAGGAATAACTGTCAGAGCCGGCATTCATTGGCTCTTCCTACGTGAGCTGTAAGGTTCTAGATGCTTTACCTCATTTGATCCTCACAGTAGATAGATTTATCTATTCTACAGGTGGATAGCCACCTTTTTACAGGTGAATAAATCCAGGCACGGAGCGGCTAGGTAATGTGTCTTAAGCCACCCAGATGGTAATGGTGGAAGCAGAAAGTGTTCATGTGCTGTATTAAACCATCTCAGCCTTGGTGAAAGCTATTACCTTTCCTTTTTTTTTTGAGAGAGTGTGTGCACAGGCAGGGGTGGGGGGCAGAAGAAGAGGGAGAGAGAGAATCTTAAGCAGACTCTACATCAGTGCGGAGCTCAACATGGGGCTCAATCCCACGACCATGAGATCATGACCTGAACCGAAACCAAGAGTGTGGATGCTTAAAAGACTGAGCCACCCAGGCGACCCTATTACCCTTCCTTTTAAGACATCCCACACCAATCCCCAAGAATCAGTGGGCCTTAGTCCCCTCTGGAGCCCACTTATTCCTTGAGGTACCCCTTGCTGGCATCTCTTCTTTCTTCCGGAAGGCATGGCAATTTTCTCCCCTTGAGCCCTCTCCTCCACATCTGTGCCCCTTCCCTGGGTGCACAGTCACACACCCTCAGCTACGGGGTGAGGTCTCCTGAGGCCCAGCTTCTCTGCAGAGCTCCAACCCAGCAAACTCAGGGGCCTGGGCATTTCCAGTGTCCCCTCTCTTCACCCATAGCACCCTAGAAGGTGCTGAGACAACCTTTGGCAGGGTCCAGGATGCTCTAGGGCAGACTACCTAGACTAGAGGAATCGATGAACCCATCTGTCCTGAAGATGCTCTCTCAGCAGAGTTCCTGATAACCACTGCACAGCTATGCAGAGATGGTTTTCTGGTGATCCCTGGGTCAGCGTGTCATTGATAGGTCTTTTTTTTTTTTTTAAGATTTATTTATTTATTTTGACAGAGAGAGAGAGAGAGAGAGAGAGAGAGAAACAGTGAGAGCAGGAACACAAGCAGGGGGAGTGGGAGAGGGAGAAGCAGGCTTCCCACGGAGCAGGGAGCCTGATGTGGGCTCCATCCCATGGACCCTGGGACCATGACCTGAGCCGAAGGCAGATGCTTAAAGACTGAGCCATCCAAGCGCCCCCATTGATAGGCTCTTAAGAAGCAGCCGCTGAGTCACAATTTGGGGTGCAACATGCTTCCCATGAACAGAAGGGGCGGAACAGCAGAACCAGGCAGAGGGAGAGGCTGAACAACAGCGTGGGTCCAGTAAGGCCTCCACCAACCTGGCACGGAGCTCAGGAGTGTTGCCTCTCAGGCTCGTCCCACACAGGCCTGAGATTACCAGGCTTTTATACCCCCCACGGTACTCGTTGACCGGATGTGGGTACCCAGGAAGAGCCTGAAGGAGCTCACAGCTGGAGGGCTGGAGGCTGGCTGGTGACTGCACCTGCACCCTCTCCATGTCCCCCCCTCCCCCGTCCCTGGCAAGTCCCGCCTGGAAGGGGACTGGAGCGGTGTGCCCTGGCATCCTGTAGCTCGGGTTCGCTCCTCTACCTCTGTCGGGGCCACAACTCTGGGATCCTGGTGGGAGCTTAGGATGGCGGCAGGCGGGGGGGAGTGGGTCACACGGCACTTTCAGTGGCTGCGTCTGGTCTCGGGTTGGCCATAAAAGCTCACCTTCTCTGCCTTCCAGCATCCATTCTAGATTCGCTCGCCTCCAGCCAGCTGGAAGCCTCCGGAGCTGGCTCACCTGGTAGAGAGATCCCCGGGGTCCCTGAGCTCTGGGTCATCACGCCCTTCGCAGAGTGGGGTTGCTGTACTTACCCATTTACAGTCACCCTTGCCCCTCTGAACAGGACTGTGCTGTCCTTGGGGCCCTCCAAGGAACACGAACCCCGGGTGGGTCTTCTGATAGGACCCAGTGCATCCGCGTCAGTCCGCCCCCTTCCCTGCTCCCCTCATCCTTTTCCTCCTGGTCGGCACAATAATGTTGCTACTGCAACTTCATGAGGTGTGGACGGTCACTTTCCCCCTGCTTCCAGAAGCTATCACTGTAGCAAGTTCACACTATCTCCTGGCGTCCTTGCCAGGGTACTAAATCCTGTGTCTCAGGATGACTCCAGAAGTCAGTACATTCTTTTTACTCTGTTTTATGTTCCAGCCCCTCAATCTGCATCCTCAGGATCCAGTTCTGGGCAAACTCCCCTGGCTCGGCTGGGCTTGCTCACTGGTTCTTGCAACTCAGTTGGAATATGGTCCCTTGGCTCTGGCACTAAGCCCAGCCCCTCCCCAGCTGGGTTACTTTAAGACTCAAAGGCCAAGTAGCCAGAGTAAGAGGTAGGGGTGGGTCCTGATGGGGCGCATGGTGTCTGGCGGGGGAGAGGCCTCTTCCTTGACTTCAGGTGGGGGTGGGGGTGGGGGTGGGAAGGACAGTGCTAGCTCTTTTGTTTTTTAAGATTTTATTTATTTATTTGAGAGAGAGAGCACGAGAGGGAAGAGGGTCAGAGGGAGAAGCAGACTCCCCGCTGAGCAGGGAGCCCGATGTGGGACTCGATCCCAGGACCCTGGGATCATGACCTGAGCAGAAGGCAGACGCTTAACAACTGAGCCACCCAGGTACCCCTAGACCTGTCTTAAGTGAATATTTAAGCTTTGAAATCCAGATGTTCTGACTTTTAAAACCTCAATTTTCTGGGCCTTCCCATTGCGGTGCTTCTTTGTGTCCAACCAAAGAGGCCCTCGGGATTTTGACACCTGACTTTCAGTGGCCTGTTATTCCCCTCAGCTGTTCTTTATTTTTCTTTTTTTTTTTTAAAGATTTTATTTCTTTATTTGAGAGAGAGAGAATGAGAGATAGAGAGCACGAGAGGGAAGAGGGTCAGAGGGAGAAGCAGACTCCCTGCTGAGCAGGGAGCCCGATGTGGGACTCGATCCCGGGACTCCAGGATCATGACCTGAGCCGAAGGCAGTTGCTCAACGAACTGAGCCACCCAGGCGCCCTATGACCCTCTATTTTGTTTCTTAAATTCCTCATATCAGTTAGATCGTATGATAATTGTCTTTCTCTGATTGACTTATTTTGCTCAGCATAATACCCTCTAGTTCCATCCACGTCGTTACAAATGGCAAGATTTCATTCTTTTGATGGCTGAGTAGTATTCCGTTGTATATATACACCACGTCTTCTTTATCCATTCATCTGTTGATGGACATTTGGGCTCTTTCCATAGTTTGGCTATTGTGGACATTGCTGCTGTAAAACCACCACATCAATTTTAGAACATTTTCATCACCCCCAAAAGAAACCCCACATAAATTAGCAGTTGCTTGGGCGCCTGGGTGGCTCAGTTGGTTAAGCAACTGCCTTTGGCTCAGGTCATGATCCTGGAGTCCCGGGATTGAGTCCCGCATCGGGCTCCCTGCTCAGTGGGGAGTTGCTTCTCCCTCTCCCGCTCCCCCCTCTTGTGCACTCTCTCTCTCTCTCATTCTCTCTCTCTCAATAAATAAATAAAATCTTTAAAAAAAAAATTAGCAGTTGCTCCACATTTCCCCCCACTCCCCAGCCCTAAGCAACCACAAATCTACCTTGTGCCTCTGCAGCTTTGCCTTTTCTGGGCATTTCATATAAATGGGATTATACAACATGTGGTCTCTTGTGACTGGTTCTTTCCCTTAGCATGATGTTTTCCAGGTTCTTCCATGTAGCATGTGTCAGTCCTCCGTTCATTTTCACAGCTGAATAATATTCCACTCTATGGGTCCACCACATTTGAGGAATGTTCACCTATTATCAATAATGTTGCTGTGAACATTTGTGTGTAAGTTTTCTGTGAACATATGTTTTCAGTTCTCTTGCCTGGGAGTGAATTGCTGGGTCATGAGATAACTCTATGTTTGATATTTTGAGGAACTGCTAGATTGTGTTTCCAAAGTGACTGTGCCATTTTACAGTCCCATCGTCAGGATAGGAGAGTTCCAATTTCTCCCCATCCTTGTCAACACATGTTATTGTCTACCTTTTTTATTATAGCCACCCTAGGGGGTGTCTCATTGTGGTTTTGATTTACAGTTCCCTAGTGCCTAATGATGTTAGCGTCTTGTCATGTGCTTATTGATAGCCTCAGTACTTTTAGCTTGGAATTAAAATGATCCCCTTTAGGGTTCTTCACACTTGCTTGAGACTTAGAATTCTTTTTTCAGAGGATAATTTACAGGAAAGTCTAATACACAAAGACATAGAACTGGGGGTTAAGGTTGGTGGAAGGGTGATGGGAACTAAGGCTCTGCCCGGTGTCTTCCCCAGAGCCTACCCCTGACGATGAAAGTTCCTGAAACTACTAGAACTTTGTAAAGAATAGTTTGAAAATCACTGATTAGTGCAACATCACAAGATAACTGATAATACAGAGCAGTAAATAATAGGGACGGGATTGATCAATCTAAATGAATGGTATTTAGCCATCATATTTTGCTAACCAAACCAGAGTTGCAGAATCTGACAACAGAATATTTGAACCTGAAATACCTTTTTTTTTTTTTTAAGATTTTATTTATTTGACACAGAGAGAGAGTACAGACAGGGGAAACAGCAGAGGGAGAGGGAGAAACAGGCTCCCCAATGAGCAGGAGGGAGCCCAACTCGGGGCTTGATCCCGGGACTCCAGGATCATGACCTGAGCTGAAGGCAGATGCTTAACCAACTGAGCCACCCAGGAACCCCTGAAGCTGAAATACCTTTTGAAGATCCTGCCTTTATTTATTATTTTTAAAGATTTTATGTTTACATAATCTGTACACCCAACATGAGGCTTGAACTTACAACCTCAAGATCAAGAGTCACATGTTCTACCGACTGAGCTAACCAGGTGCCCCGATCCTGCCCTTATCGAACAAATATTGAGTACCTTTTATATGCCAAATTTTCTAGGTTCTGGGGATTAAAGCAGCATGCAAGACAGACAGGGCCCTGCTTTCATGGCATTTACAGGACCCCCTGAGAAGGTGACGTTTCAACGGAGAGCAGAAAGACCAGAAGTCAGAGGAAACCGTCAATGCAAAAGCCTTCTGCTGGGACCCAGCATGACCTGCTCAAGGAGCCCCAAGAAAATTGAAGCAGACTGGCTCAGGGAGAGTGGTGGGAACTAAGACTGGAAATGTTGCTAATAGCCAGATTTTGTTAGCCTCTATGGGCCAGGAGAAGAGATTTAGGTTTGTTTTCAAGTATGATAGAAAGTCACTGGGGATTAAACAGGCAAGTGACATACCTGGTTTATATTTTTCTTTTTGGAATACACTTTTTTATTTTAGAATAACTTGCAATTTCTAGAAAAATTGAGAAAATAACAAGAGTTCCCAAATACCCCATATGCAGTGTCTTTTATTATTAACATCTTACTTTAGTATGGTGCATTGGTCACAATTAATGAACCAATCCTGATACAGTATTATTAACTAAATTCTATACCGTGCAGTAATCCCCCTTATCTGCGGAGGGTATGTTCCAAACCCCCGGTGGATGCCTGAAAACCACCCGTGGTACTGAACCCTATATATATTGTTTTTTCCCATACATACCTACCTGTGATAGTTTAATTTGTAAATTAGGCACAGTAAGAGATTAACAACGATAAATAATAATAAAATACAACAATTACAACAATAGACTGTAATCAAAGTTATGTGGACGTGGTTTCTCTCTCATAATCTCTTACTATACTGTACTCACCCTTCCTACGATGGTGTGAAATGATAAAATGCCTACGCGATGAGCCGAAGCGCGGGGAATGATGCAGGCGCTGTGACATCACCTGAGCAGCTACTGACCTGCTGACGACTCTTCAGAAGGAGGGTCATCTGCTTCCTGAGTGCGAGTGACCCGGGGAAACTGAGACCACAGACAAAGGGGGACTGCTGTATTCAGGTCTCCTTAGTCTTTACCTAATGTCTTTCTGTTCCAAGATCCCATCCTGGATACCAGATTAAATTTAGTTGTCATATCTCCTCAGACTGTCCTCGGCCATAACAGTTTCTTAGGCTTTCCTTGTTTTTGATGACCTTCACAGTTTTGAGGACTCCTGGTCAGATATTTTGGGAAATGCCCCTCAAATGAGATTTGTCTGTGTTTCTCTCAAGATAAAAAATGGGGTTGGAGGGCGCCTGGGTGGCTCAGTTGGTTAAGCGGCTGCCTTCGGCTGAGGCCATGATCCCGGGGTCATGGGATCAAGCCCCACATCGGACTCCCTGCTCAGCGAGAAGCCTGATTCTCCCTCTCCCTCTCCCTCTGCCTGCCACTCCCCCTGCTTGTGCTCTCTCTCTCTATGTCAAATAAATAAATAAATTCTTTTTTAAGAAAATGGAGTTGGAAAGGCAAAAGCTGGTTGCCAACACCCATCCAATAGGACAAGCATTTATTTATATTGGTATGGATGCATGGACATTTACTTGATGTGTTTGGTTATAGCCCAATACTACTTTATTCACTTTGTTGTTCAGATCGTTCCAGCTTTGGCCATTGGCGCCTATGTCCCGGTGACATAACAAATCCTAAGACAGTAGTGAGAAAGGCCAGAGACAACTCAATTTACAAGAATAGAATGTGGGTAAATGGACCCTCTGGTCCCCTCAAGCCTCCAGCCAACATCTTGACTGAAGGCTTTTGGAAGACTCTGACCCAGAGCCCACCCAGCAAGCCCTCCAGAATTTCTGACCCAAAGAAATTGTGAGACAATAGAGGTTTATTGTTGATCTAAATCTCTAAGTTTTGGAGTAATGTGCTATGTAGCAATAGAACACAAATGTGCAAGAAGAGAATGTTATGAAAACGATAGAAAATAGTTGGAAAATAAAATTGAGGAAGTCTTGGGGCGCCTGGGTGGCTCAGCTGGTTAAGCATCTGCCTGTAGCTCAGGTCATGATTCCAGGGTCCTGGGATGGAGGCCCACTTTCCTCTGCCACTCCCCCTGCTTGTGCTCCCTCACACACACTCTCTCTCTCTAATAAATAAAAAAATAAAATCTTAAAAAATATTGAGGAAGTCTTCCAGAGGATAGACCTACAAGGCAATGAGATATAAAATAAGAGTGAAAAGATGAGAAAATTAGAGAATGAGTCCTCGAGAGTTAAACTTCTGAAAAATAAGGGTTGTTGGAGGAGAGAAGAGAGAAAACAGGAGTAAGAAAATCATCACTGAAATCATCCAAGAAAATTTCCCCAAACTGAATTGAAATACCCTTCAATTTCCAAGTTCAAAGGGCAGCAAGTACCCAGGACAATGTTTGAAAATAGAAATACACTAAGGCACATCACAGTTAAGTTTTAGAGCTCCAGGAATAAAGAAAGATGTCCTACAAGTTTATATAAATGGCGAGAGAGAGAGACAGAGAGAACACGTCCAAATGATCAAGAATCAAAATGGTTTCAGACCCTCATTTTGGTGGGGGACACCTTCCAGTAGTTTTCTGAGAAAGAATATGTGGAAGGTAAATTTTTTGAGATTATTAATAACTGAAAATGTACTTTCCACTCTCACACTTAGCCAATAGTTTAGCTAGGTGAAGAATTCTGAGTAGGAAATGCTTTTCCTTCAAAAGAGTTTCTTTTCTTTTCTTTTTTTTTTAAGATTTTTATTTATTCATTTGAGAGAGAGAGCACGAGAGGGAAGAGGGTCAGAGGGAGAAGCAGACTCCCTGCTGAGCAGGGAGCCCGATGTGGGACTTGATCCCAGGCCTCCAGGATCATGACCCGAGCCAACTGAGCCACCCAGGCGCCCTCAAAAGAATTTCTAAAAACCGTTTTGACTAATCTGTGGAGAATGTTCGCAGGAGGTCAAGGATGGAAACAGGGAGACCAGTTGAGGGGCTAATGTAGTAAGTAGCCCAGGTGGGAGATGACCATGGGTCTGAGGGGTGAAGATAGGGAGAATTGAATAAATATAAAATACTTTTAAAGTTTGAGGGGCGCCTGGGTGGCTCAGTTGGTTAAGCGACTGCCTTCGGCTCAGGTCATGATCCTGGAGTCCCGGGATCGAGTCCCGCATCGGGCTCCCTGCTCGGCAGGGAGTCTGCTTCTCCCTCTGACCTTCCTCTCTCTCATGCTCTCTACCATTCTCTCTCTCTCTCTCTCAATAAATAAATAAAAATCTTTAAAAAAATTTTGATAAAATTTTCTGATAAATTAAATACGAAGTAGGAGGATATAGAAGAGGCAAGGATAACTTGATTTGGGGCCACAGCAACAATGGAAGTGCCAGTTACTGAGCTGAGAGGGAAGACTGTTTACCTCACCTCTGGCCCCCGAAGGCATGAGACACTGAACACTCTCAATGTGACCAGGCTGCAAGGGGAAGAAGTGACCACAGAGTGGAGCCAAGTTTCGTTGAGGCCAGAAAGTAAGGAGGGTTTGGTGGGAGGTGGGGAGAGAATGGGAGATTAGATCAAGCCCCTCGCACAGAGGGATGAGCGTACAGGAGGGCAGAGATGACCAGACAGAGTGAGGATGACAGGACTGGGGGTTTAGCCACAGATGAGCCAGTCCACATCGGTAGCTATTAATAAGAGTGGTAGGTTCGTAAGACTTTGCCCTCTTGACATCTAGCCTTTGCTTACATACCTCTGTGTCCCTTTTTCAGAAGGAAATTGCCCATCCTCTGGCTGGAATTCATCTACTAAAACATCTGCCTTCAAGTGACCTATGTTCATTGGTCCTTGATTTGTCCTCTGGTCAACTATAGCAGAGTACCCCACTTCCATGTTTCCTCATTTCAAGCATTTGAAATTTTTTTCCTAGTGATACCAAGGCAAGAACAATTCCACAAGCCCCAGCGAGAAGGATCAGATCTGCAATGGGTCCCAAAGACCAGGGCCAGATTTTTTTTCAATGTGATTTTGCACTTCAAGATGTTCTTACTACCTTAAAGACCTTCATAGGGTCCTTCAGGTGATCCATCATCAGAAAGCCTTCTCAGATACCAGAGCTTTCCTCTCCGATCTTGTGTCCCTTTCTCCAGGAGGACCTAATTGTTCCCTTCTTGGAACTCTCCACAGCTCCATTCATTCATTCATTCATTCACTTGTTCATTTTTTTTAAATTAATGTTTACTGAGCAACCACTGTGCTCCAGACTCTGAGATTTAATAATGAGCAATAAAGACACAAAACCTCTCTTATGGCACTTATCTCAGATTATGTTATATTATAGTCAATCATGCATTTATTTATTTAATCAACAAACTTTTACACGTTCTAAGTGACAGATCCAGATTTTGTACTAAGTGCTGAGTACACAATAGTGCCCAAGACACAATCCCTGATTATTTTGGGTGAAGGAGACAGGCAGATCAACCAACAATGATAAAACAATGTGGTAAGGGCTCTGATAAGTGGATGGATGGATGGATGGATGGAAGGGTAGGTGGATGGAAGGAAGGATAAGTGGATAGATGGATGACGGGAGAGTGGAGGGGGAGGAGAGAAATTGAGAGGTAAGTAGGCACAGGATATTAAGGAACTTATATCCATGGCTTAGCTTCACTACATTTTAAGTTCCACAAGGACAGAACCCATGCCTCATTCACCTTCACATAAATAAGTGCTCTACAGGTGTTGATTGAATTAATGTAAAATTGTCCCCTAGTTGTGGCCAGATGCATGTGGGTCTCCCATCCCAGCCTGCTGGCAGATGAGACACGTGGGCTCCACTCTTCCTTTCTTTCCAGTCCCGAAACCAGAAAAGGCAGTTTCACTAGCTCCCCACCAACCTTCATTTCCCCGGGACGTGTTTCCAGTGAGGATCACAGGATCCCCCGGCCACCCCCACTCATCTTATTGATCTGCCTTCACGAGGAGCCTGTTTCCTAGGATAACCCTGACCAGACCACAACAAGGACACTTAGGTCAGCGCAGTGTGACCAGCCCCACCCTCTGCAGTCACATTTGCCCTCAGTGCCGAGATGACAACCCAGCTCAGTGTTTTGTTGGGTTCGTGACTGGAGTCTATTTGCAGAGTGCTGGCACCCAGCTCAGCGGACCAACGGGTCTGACGCTCAGCTTCATTCTCTGGCCCCAGGCCCACATGGCCACACCCGCCCACACACCAGTGAGACCAGCTCAGGTTACACCGGTGTGTCTATGGTTACAAAGGAGGCCAAGGACTGGGCGGGAGGGCCTCATCCCATCCCCCCACGTAGCTTGGGTGCTTCAGGAACCTAGCAGGGCCTTGTCTGAGGTCTCTGGGAGCATAGTCAAGGTGTGCAGCGACCTTAGTTGTCATAGATACCAGAATCTTGGGGCAGCTTCATTTCCTTTTCCCAGGATTCACAGTTTGGGGCTTCATCAAGCCACTCGGGGCTTGTCCATACTTGCCCTGCCCGCCTAAGTCTAGCCTCTATGCCAGTCTTAGCCTTTCCCCATCTTGACCGCACAAGGGCTGGGAAAAGAGTTCCAGACTGTAGCAGCAGGCACGGCGATGGTTTGTCATCCGGGCCTGCCCCACTGCTGCATTACCATCCCCAAAGCAAATGCCTTGACACCCTTGTTGGTTCCTCTATTTCTTGTGCATACACAAATCCATCAACAAACCCTTTCTGTCCTACCACCAAAATATAATCTCAATCTGCCCATTTCCCACCATCCCCTCTCCAGTCCATGCACCACCGTCTCCACCCAGGACCGTTGCAATGGTCTCCTGACTGGTGTCCTGCCTCCATGCTTGCACCCACCTGCGTTCTCCTCGTGGTCCCCAGAGTGAGCTTTTACAAGTAGAGATCGGATTGGATTACTCCTCAGTGTAAAGCTATGGCATCCCATCCCCCTTGGAACGCCACCCAACTCTTCACTCTGGCCTACCAGACCCTGTGCATTCTGGCCCTCCAAGTCTACCTCTTCTGTCTCCTCTGGTACGCCATGACTTCACTGGCCTTACCACACAGCTTTGGTGCTTTTTATTTTTTTTTTTTTAAGATTTTATTTCTTTATTTGAGAGAGAGAGAATGAGAGATAGAGAGCACGAGAGGGAAGAGGGTCAGAGGGAGAAGCAGACTCCCTGCTGAGCAGGGAGCCCGATGTGGGACTCGATCCCGGGACTCCAGGATCATGACCTGAGCCGAAGGCAGTCGCTTAACCAACTGAGCCACCCAGGCGCCCCACTTTGGTGCTTTTTAGAAACACCCAGCTTGCCCCAGTCTCAGGGCCTTCCTCTGCTTCCTATTCCCATGGCTCACCCGTCTTCAGACAGGTCTTAGCCTCTTCTTACCTAGTCAGAGAGGGCTTCACCCAATACCTTATCAAAAACAGATGCTTGGGGAGCCTGGGTGGCTCAGTCGGTTAAGGGTCTGCCTTCGGCTCAGGTCATGATCCCAGGGTCCTGGGATGGAGCCCCGCATCGGGCTCCTGGCTCAGCAGGAAGCCTGCTTCTCCCTCTCCCTCTGCCTCTCTCCCTGCTCATGCTCTCTCTCTCTCTCTCTCTGTATCTCTGTGTCTCAAATGAATAAATAAAATCTTTAAAACAAAACAAAACAAAACAAAAAACAGATGCTTTTCCCAACTTCGCCCTGCCTCTCTAGCACGTCGTCCTGTCGTCTGGTCTTCAGAGCGCTTATTATCACCTGAAATTCGTCAGCATCTTTCTTTACTTGGTTATCATCTGTCCCTTGCCGACTCGAATACAAGGTACCTGAGGGTGCAGATCTTTGTTGTCATGTTCACATGTGTATCTCCAGTGCTTCAAAGGAGAGATGCTCAAGAAAAACGTTTTTGAGGGGCGCCTGGGTGGCTCAGTTGGTTAAACATCTGCCTTCAGCTCAGATCGTGATCCCAGGGTCCTGGGATCGAGCCCCGCATCGGGCTCCCTGCTCAGCAGAGAGTGTGCTTCTCCCTCTCCCTCTGCTCCTCCTCCTGCTTGTGCTGTCAAATAAGTAAATAAAATCTTAAAAAAAAAAAAGAGAGAGAGAGAAAGAGAGAAATGTTTTTGAGAAATGAGCTATGCTAACAATTTTTAAATATCTTCTCATTTCTGTGCCAAACTCAGGGCCTACCAGGTCTTTTGTAAAATATTTGTAATAGTAATACATAGTTGAGATATTATTCAGTAATAAAAAGGAATGAAGTGTAGTCAGTTGATCTTGAGTATCATGAGGGTTGCGGACCAGCCCCCTATACAGTCCAAAATCCACATATAACCTTTGACTCTCCAAAAACTGAACTACTAATGGCTTATTGCTGACTGGAGGCCCTTCCGATAACATAAACAGTTGATTAACACATATTTTGTATGCTATATGTATTTATACTGCATTTTTTAAAGATTTTATTTATTTACTTGACAGAGAGAGATAGAGAGTGAGCGAGAGACAGGGAGCACAGGAAAACCCTGGCCTTCCAAACCTGTGTGGCTCAAGGGTCCACTGTACACGTAACAACACGGATAAACCTTGAAAATGTTATGCCAGGGCACCTGGGTGGCTCAGTCGGTTAAGCGACTGCCTTCGGCTCAGGTCATGATCCTGGAGTCCCGGGATCGAGTCCCGCATCGGGCTCCCTGCTCAGCGGGGAGTCTGCTTCTCCCTCTGACCCTTCCCCCTCTCATGTGCTCTCTCTCTCTCTCTCATTCTCGCTCTCTCAAATAAATAAATAAATAAAATCTTAAAAAAAAAAGAAAACGTTATGCCAAATCAAAGAAACCAGTCACAAAGACCACATATTGTATGATCCCATTGAGGGGAAATGTCCAGAAGAGGCAAATCCATACAAACAGAAGGTAGATTTGTGATTTTGGGACTGGGGGTGGAGGGTGGGTGGGTGGGGCAATGGTCCACGGTGTGAACATTGCAGGAGCCACTTAACAGCTTCCATCTCTTCTAGGAAGTCTTTGGGGCCACTCAAGCTGGTGTGAACGTTCCCACCAGCTCTCCAAGGTCCCCCCTGGTTTCGCCCCCGGGGTAGAGAACCCACTGAGCAAGGGAACTCCAGAAGGCAAGCCCTGCGTCCTGCTGCCTCCCTTGCCTCACCAGGTCTCCGGGACTTGAGCCGGAAGCAAGCCTCCACGATGAAGTACGTGTTTATGAAATGAATGAAAAAGCAATGAATTAATAAATAAACTGAGTAGCTAAATTAAAGAGTAAATCTGACCCTGGAGCAGCTCTCTGAAGGGTCTCCGAGATTGTGAAGAATAATCATCATAAACCATCTTCCCCCTGCCCTGGGGTAATTTTAGAATTTATAAAGCATCTCCTGTGCCTCAGCTCCTTTGTGTTTTCCTAAACGTCTACTGAATGTCAATAGATAAGAAGGCATCATCCACCCCGTTTTTGCATTGAATAAACAGAGGTTGAGAGAAGTCCAAAGTCTTTCCCCAGGCCTTGAAGTGTGAGCCCCTAGAGTGCTGCCTCCAGGGAGCTTAAAAGGGCTAAAGTGGTTCTTCCCCGAGGAGATGGCCACCATCAGCCAAGTACAACAGGTGAGTCATAACACAAGTCCTGATTATCCACGGTCCAGCCATCCCACCCCAGAAATTGAAGAAGTCCATATTTTTTAAAAATCCTGCTATTACCAGTAATATTACCATCTGCAACCCAACAGCTATTTTCCCTCCAGGCTCCCCGCCTGCCAGGTCGACCCTGAGGATGGCTGCTCTGAGGAAGGGTCCCCCAGATCCTCTTCATACAGCATGTGACGTGCTCCACAGACCTGAGCCGGCCCACGTTTAGAAACAGCCATCCGGGGGTATAATTTTATATCTATCAAGAGAACAACAACAAAAAGGGGCTTGCAATTTGTGAAACTTTTTTTTCCTTTTCCTTTTTGTAGTAATTCGTTTTTATTGTGTCTTGTAACAGTATTTGATTGAAAAATCAAAACAAGCCAAACCAAACTGCTCTTTCACTACAAAGAGTTTGCGAGACTCTAGTGCGGGAGACCTGGCTGGTGTCCAGGCTCCCCTTGGCACCACCCCCCGCCCCCCCGGGTGCTGCCACTTTGGCCTGAGGGGAGCTAGCTCTCCTGTGAGGCTCTCAGCTCCCCGTCAGTACACTGGGGACCCTGGTCCTCACTGGGCTCCTGCGGGATTGGGAGCAGACCACACACGGAAGCCGCTCACAGAGGAAGAAGCAGCTGCTCCCCACCCCATCCCCTTCCTCCCCTCCCTTCTGCTGACTCTGGGACGTATGTTCTAGGGGACAGGAGAGACCTCGTGACAGACAGACAGATGGAGCGGTCAGGGCTGGGGACAGGCAGAGTCACAGCCTTGAAGAGTCAGGGGACGGAGAGCCGCAGGACCCCTTCCAGGGGGAGCGACAGCCACACAGAGGCGCTCGGCCTCCCAGGAGGCCTGTCTCTCTCAGACCCTGTGCTCCTTGAGGGCGGAGGTCCCGGCGGCAGGCAGCTCCTCAGCCCGGTCCTTTGCCAGTCGCCGGCACCCTGGCGTCCCCCGTGGGCGACCTGCAGCCGCTCAGTGACCGCCAGCCGCTAGGTACCCAGGGGTGCATGCGGAGGAAGGTGTGGGAGAGGGAGCCCCGGCAGCCGTGGAGCAGGCCTGTGGGCTGTGAATCCAACAGGGGGCGGGGGGACAGCAGCCGGCAATGCGGGGGGCTGCAGGGGCAGCAACAAGCTGCTGTCCCACATCTGCAGGTGTGCGCCCCCCGACTGTGGCACTCTGGGCTTGTGGGAAGTGGCAGTGGGCCGTGGGCAGTGGGCTTGAAGGAGACAAACTGACAGGTGAGATCAGGAAGCAGGAGCTGGGAGACTATGTGGGCCGTGACCTGGGGATACACCTCCTGACGCTCCCTGGGTGGGGGCGGCGGGGGGACCCCCTCCATTTGGGGTTGGTTAGGAAATCTCTGGTCCCAGGCTTCCCAGAGCCTCTTCTTGGTGCCACCATCGAGGAAAGGAGAGAAATTCACTCCCATGGGCCTGCTGGGGAGTCCCTCCATCACACACTCTGTCTTCGACAAAGGGCAGGTGAAAATGAAATCCAAAAAATTGTGCGCAGGACATTGGGGGTCAGCTGAGAGGACCGCAGGCCTTGGCACGAGCATCCGAATGCAGCAGGCAGGCTGAGCCAGTTCTCAGCTGCGCACGCTCGGCCTCCTACCTGCAGAGCAGGACCCCCTGAAGAAGGACCCCTGAGGCTCTTTGAGCTGAGCCTCTGTGTGCTGACCCCACCCGTCCTGAAAAGCTGAGCAGGGATGGGACACCCCACACAGAGGGCAGAGATGGCACCCCCCCCACCCTGCTGGGGAAGAAGGTGGTATGGGTGCAGATTCGATGGGACAGGAAACCAAAGGGTGTCCTATTGGATTTCCTGACTATTCTGATGAAGGCGACAGCAAGATCATTTGGTGAGAGGAAATGAGGAGGTTGGGTTACAGGAGCTGGAAAAGAGGAATGGGGACTGCTGGGGAGCAAGGGGGTTGCTGACTGGGACAGCTCTGACCGATGGGGTGCCGGGGATTGGTAGAGACACCGATGAACACAGAGCCAACGACTGGATCAAAACAAAGCGCTGCGCATGTAGTAGGCAGTCAGTACATACTTGGTGACTGAGTGTCCAGTCATCATCATCGAGAGACAGAAGAGACCGTGGGGAAACACATGTTACATGAACTTGGTCAGTTAATCATTCCCTGTGGAGGAGGAAACTTCTCCCCACTGAGTCACAACCACCCAAGGCCTTACCCAGACCAGCCAGAAATGAGCCCAGGGGCTGGCCACCCTCCGTCCCTCCTGCTTTGGGAGGTAGTTTCCATCTCCTAAGTCTCCACCAGATGGGCCTCACCTGACACCTCTGGTCCTCCCCTCCACCCCTTCCGCAAGCCTGCCTTCTCCCCTCGTTCTTTCCACAAGTGTGAACTCCAGGTTCACCCTCACTGGCTCGACTGACCCGACAAAGCCCAGAGAGGGAGAGCCTCCCCTCGTCCAAGGCCGGGCTGAGCCTAGCCCCAGGGCAGCCACCCTGGGGTGGCATAGCGGGGTCTCTTACTGCCAACTCTACCCTCTCTCTCCCTCGACCTCAGTTTCCCTCGAGGGAATGCCCACTGAGAACAGAGCTGTTGGTCCTCTAGCCTCCGGTGACTTGGCCATAATGTCCTGGTACTCCCCGAGCAAGGGAGCCCCCCTGGAGGCATCTCCCTCTTGGAGTTGGCTAAGAATCCCTAGCCCAAGGCGGCAAGAGCCTGGCACCAATGGTACCATGGAAAGGAGCAGAGCTTGCTCCCTGAGGGCCTGAGTCACCTGCCAGTACTGCTCCCCACCCCCAAGAGCTCTGCCCAACCTGTCCTACAGGTGTGTCTGGCTCAGAGCCAGCAGGGCCCAGTGCCCAACTCATTTACGGGAAGGAAAGATGTAAACAGAGGACAAGGGGCAGGCGGAGGACAAAGGCGACCCGGGTCTTTTGTTTGCACCTCACTCAGCCTAGAGGCTGCTCACATCACACCCCGGGGTGGGGGCTGGCACCCAGAGACCTGGGGACCAGCCCACCAAGGGGGCAGCACACAGTGCCAGAGCCGTCCTCACTTGCCCTCCACCGTTCCCCCCTTCCCCTCTCCTGGGGCTGCCCTTGGCCCACCTGTCCTCTCTCACAGCTGTGGTCTCAGCCTCAGGCGAGGCCCTACCACTCAGCCTCTCTCCAGGACACAGCTAGAGAACAGTAGGTGTTGAGTCACCCGTTTGCCACGTGGCCTGCCCAGAGGAAGGAGGCCCTTTAGGCTTCAGCTCCCCATTTCAAGGAGTCGAGAGGAGGTAGCAGACAGAAGCCTGAGGACGTCTGGAAGGGCCTCAGCAATAATCAGCTAGGAATCCAGACAGAAAAGGGAGAACACTGCTCCCTACCTCTCAAGAATAATCCATCTCAGATCCTTATGAGTACTTGGGGCCATAGGAAATTCAGAAAAACTCCATGCATTCAGCAGACATTTACTGACTATGTACCATGGCCAAGCACTCTCCTAGGTGCCAGGAACCATCAGTGGACAAAACAAAGACCCTACCTATCCACGTGAGTGTCCACTGTAGTGGGACGGTAGACATTTAAAGAGAAATACATCAATGTATTGTGCATGACAAAATCATAAGTGCTGAGGAGAATGATGAAGCTGAGAGCTGTGGGGAGGGGAGGTCAGGGTGGCCTCCCTAAGAGGTTATTTGAGTGAAGACCCAGAGACAGTGAGGGAACCATCCTGCTGAAACTTGAAGGGACAGCATGGGGGCAGAGCAAAGAGGCCACATGAAGTCTCCAGGGGTGAGCTTGTGTGGCATGGCATGGGGAGCAGGGGGGGACAGTGAGGAGGCCAAGCGAGGAGGCCGGCCAGGCTGCAGTTGGAGGTGGGGGGGGCATTCACCACCAGGACCCTGTGGGGGCTCCGTGTGTACTTGAGTGAGAGGAGCCATGGAGGGTTCTGTGCACAGGAGAGTAGGAACTGATTTAGGATTTACCTAGACAGCTCTGGCTGCTGGGTTTTATATATATATAGTATTATCTAATATTATATTATATTAATTATGTATAATATATTATTTTATAAGATATTATATAATTATTTGAGAAAGAGCACACAAGCAGAGGGAGGGGCAGAGGGAGAGGGAGAAGCAGACTCCCTGCTGAGCAGGAGCCCCACGCAGGGCTTGATCCCAGGACCCTGAGATCATGACCTGAGCCAAAGGTAGACACTTCACCCACTGAGCCACCAGGTGCCCCAGTGTATATTATTATTAAATGCTAGCTATTAGTTTGAAATTTTTCCAAATTGTACAATGTACATAGCATAGAATTTACCATTGTAACCACGTTAAAGCGTGTCATCCAATGGCATTAAGTACATTTGCACCGCGATGGCCATGGCCACCATCCGTCTCCAGAACTCTTCCATGTTCCTGCACTGAGACCGGAGGGATTTCTGAGCTCCCTTGCAGACAGGAAAGGGGATGGTGAGGGGTCACCACGCACTGGGAAAATGAGGAACTGCTGTCTGGGGGTCAGAGGTTGGGGCTTGTTGGAAAGGCCCTTGGCTTGCTATTTGCCAGGTCCTCTCTCTCTGCAGTCCTTGGCTGGAGGTGGGGGGCCTGGTGGGCTGACCCTAATGAGGGACTGGAAGCTGACTGCTCCTACAGCCCCCTCCTGCTGAAGATCCCTCACCTGTTGAATCTGTGTTGCTCACCATACACACACACACACCTGCCACCCTGCTGGAGTGACAGAGCCACGCCCTGCACATTTCCCTGAAGCGACCGGCCGCCCTAGTGCCGGCCTCGTGTAGACACCCCATGAGTGACTTAACCCTAACAGCTACTGGATACAGAATTTGGGGGGAGACATTCTCAAGGAATTAGGGAGCACAGGGGAGGGCCTAACCCGGTCCAGGGCAGTGGGGGAGGGTGTCAGTGAAGGTTTCCAAGGTTTCCACCAAAAGGTGACCAAATATTGCTCCTTCCTCTGCTCAGTTATAACTCCAGTAGTAGACACTTAGGAGAGATGCCGTGCACTGCACTGTGTGCTTTGTCTGCATTACATCAACAAATCTCACTGATCCCATGAGGTAGAAACCTTTATCATCCCCATTTGACAGCTAAGGAAATTAAGGCTCAGAGAGGTCAGCCACTTGCACAAGGTTACATAGCTCAACTGTGGCAGTGTCGGGGAGATCCAAGGTCTGTGTGACCTCTTCAGTTGGCATTCCCTTGTACCCCAGGCTGCCTCCCAAAGGGCAGCATTTCCCAAGGTGTGGGCAAGCATACTGCTGACCATTCACAATGGTCCTAGGTGGTACAAGGAGAAACATTTCTAAAAATTCAATAGAAGTGAATTCATTTTAGTGTGCGCTAGGAAAATGATAACTAGCGTGTCGAACCCTTGATGAGAAATAGAAATGTGAAGTTTCTTTTTGAATTAGATTTATCTAGGTGAAAGGGGGAGCCTTTTTTTAAAGGTCTCAATCCGCCTTTAATTATACTCTTCTAGGTATCACATAAGAATGTCATGTTTATCAACTAGTAGTTGATAAACTAGGGGTTTTTCTTTTTTTTAAAGATTTTATTTATTTATTTGACACAGAGAGACACACAGAGAGAGGGAACACAAGCCCGGGGAGCAGGAGAGGGAGAAGCAGGCTTCCCGCTGAGCAGGGAGTCCGACGTGGGGCTGGATCCCAGGACCCTGGGATCATGACCTGAGCTGAAAGCAGATGCTTAATGACTGAGCCACCCAGGCGCCCCAACTAGGGGTTTTTTCTTAATTTTGGTAAACTATACAAACAAAATTGACCATTCTACCATTTCTTAAAGATTTATTTATTTATTTGAGAGAGAGAGAGAGAGCGCATGCAGGAGGGCGGGGGTGGACAGAGAAGGAGAGAGAGTCTTAAGCAGATTCCATGCTGACCGCAGAGCACTCACGCGGGACTCAATCTCAGGACCCTGAGATCAGGGTCTGAGCTGAAATCAAGAGTCGGGTGTTATCCATCTCTAGAACTTCTTCATCATCCCAACTGAAGCTGTGTCCCCATTAAACGGTGACTCCCCATCCTCCCTCCCCTCAGCCCCTGCCTTCTGTCTCTATGCAGTTGACTACTTTAGGTACCTCATGTAAGTGGAGTCATTCAGTTTTTGTCCTTTACTGTTTGGTTTATTTCCCTTATATTATCAAGGGGAGCCTATTTAAAATGGAAGAGGGCGCCTGGGTGGCTCAGTCAGTTAAGCACCCAACTCTTGATTTCAGCTCAGGTTGTGATCCCATGGGTCGTGAGATGAAACCCGGAGTCATGCTCCCCACTCAGCGGGGAGTCTGCTTGAGATTCTCTCTCTCTCTACCTTTCCCCCTGCCCCTCCCCCTGCTCACTCGTGCTCTCTCTCTCTAAAATAAATAAAGAAATAAAAATCTTTAAAATAGAGGAAAACAGCAGAATAAATAAATAACCTAGTTGGTCTGCAGATGTGGCAATGGCATGGGGGTGAATAAGATGGGGAATTGTCAGGCTGGGAGAGCAGACTTCTCACCCTTCCTGTCTCCAGAGGACAAGCCAGATCTCCATCTGCTACGTCTGCTGTGTAGGAAGCACGTCAGGGACACATGGAAGAGGAGGCAGTGAAGGAGCCAAGTATAAACTCCTCATCCAAAGAATTAACTGGGCTATTCTGGGAGACTTTGCATTCCCAGAGCCCTTGCACTCCCAGAGCCTGGGGATTGGCTGTCCACTCTGTGAATGCCTGATGGGCAGCTGATAGATGGCCCAAGCTACAGGCTACATCTGGTTCCACTCCAAACTTTCTGGTGCCATTTTTTTCCCACTCATCTAACTGGTCAGGGCCCAAGCAATGGCATCCAAGGGACTTTGAACTGCTGTTAACTCAGGTTATGTCCAAGACACCAAGTGGAAACCAACGACTGGATGTCACATATCTCAAGGATCTGAGTTAGTAGGGAGATAATACTTCAGGCAGGAACCAAGCAGAGAGAAGACGGACTGGAAAATCCCCAGGGACTAGGCTCCAGAGATTGCAACAAATGAAAGCATTTTCAGAATGGAGAGGGAGGCTAGTTCTTCCTTGAGGGTTGGGGTCCTGGCAGAGTCCAGACCCAATGTCTGAGTAGGCAAACTCCTAGCACCATGGCCCAAAGAACCAGAAATGTCAGAATGTATGATTTTTTTCTGAGAAACACATTCATTGCCTGGAATTTTCTAAATAAATGTAATGTGCATGCTACAGGGTGCTTTGTGCTGAGTGGGTGTGTGCACTCAGGTCTGTGGGAGGGACTACCGCCATGTCGGTGGTGTGGATAGCTCTGAACAGTCTGGCCCGGCAAGTGGATCAGTTAGTTTCTGACGCAGGTCAGCTCTAACTAGCAGCCAGGCCTCCCCCAGCTGTGCAGTTTATAGGATATTATTCTTTCTTTTTTTTCTTTTTTTAAAAGATTTTATTTATTTATTTATTTGAGAGAGAGAGAATGAGAGATAGCACGAGAGAGAAGAGGGTCAGAGGGAGAAACAGACTCCCCGCCAAGCAGGGAGCCCGATGCGGGACTCGATCCCGGGACTCCAGGATCATGACCTGAGCCGAAGGCAGTCACTTAACCAACTGAGCCACCCAGGCGCCCTATAGGATATTATTCTTTAATCCCACAAACTATAAACTCTTGAGAGAAGGGATAAGCTCTGCTCTATTCCCCCATGGGACCCTCTCTCTAGCCCAGTACTCAATATTATCTACCTAGGTAATGTAGCTCATTGAATATCTGTGGGATTAATCAACGTATGCATGATCATTGGCTCTGATATCTTTTATTGAATTGTCATCTTTCTCCAGTGTTCTTTTAAAGATATATGACATTGACATATATTATATGTAAAGATATACAACGTAAGTTTATGTGTATATATATAACGTATATATGTTTGTGTAAACATATAATTTGTTAGCTTTATATATCTAGTTTTGTAAATATCCAGAATCTTGTGATATTTCTTGAGAAAAAAGAATTTGCTTTCTAAAATATAATTTGCATCTGCATTGCTAGAGCACCATGTACCTATTCCTACAATCAGTGTATCTATCCCTGAAAACAGAACAACTACTCAACAGCCACAATGCGACTGCATGGAATGTAGTTTCTTTTTATTTTTTTATTTTTTTTTAAAGATTTTATTTATTTATTTGAGAGAGACAAGGAGAGAGAGAGAGCACGTGAGAGGGGGGAGGGCCAGAGGGCAAAGCAGACTCCCCGCCGAGCAGGGAGCCCGATGCGGGACTCGATCCAGGGACTCCAGGATCATGACCTGAGCCGAAGGCAGTCACTCAACCAACTGAGCCACCCAGGCGCCCATGTAGTTTCTTTTTAAAAATTACAACAATCTGGGGCGCTTGGGTGGCTCAGTTGGTTAAGCATCTGCCTTCGGTTCAGATCATGGTCCCGGGGTCCTGGGATCGAGCCCCATCGGGCTCCCTGCTCTGTGGGGGCCCTGCTTCTCCCTCTGCCCCCGCTCCCCCTGCTTGTGCTCTCTCTCTCTGTCAAATAAATAAATAAAATCTTTAAAAAAATAAAAAATAATAAAAATTACAATAATCCTAAGAAATCTTCTTTTGAAAGAGGACACAATTCCAATGCGAATGGAGTCATCACAGGTGAAAAAAAGAGCTCCAGCCGAAGTCCTTTCTCTGCAACATTCCCCTGAGGGGAACAAGTTCTTCCTGAGAGGAATTCCATGTTTGTCCCAAGTCAAGAACTTTCTGCTCCAAGTTGCTAATCCTATTTCAATATTTTATTTCAACCTTGGGTCTACTTCTGGGGTGGGAGTACTTTTGGTGTCACAGAGAATCTAAAGAATGACGAAGGGAAGAGAGTCAATGCGGAGATCTTAAGCGGTAGAAAGTATTTTTTTTAAGATTTATTTATTTATTTGAGGGGGGAGGGGCAGAGGGGGAGAGAATCTGAAGCCGACTCCGTGCTGGACCTGCGGGGCTTGATTTCACGACCCTGAGATCACAACCTCAGCCGAAACCAAGAGTCGGACGCCTAACCGACTGCGCCACCCAGGTGCCCCATTAACTATTAAAAAGTATTTTAAAAAGGGGCGCCTGGGTGGCTCAGTTGGTTAAGCGACTGCCTTCGGCTCAGGTCATGATCCCGGAGTCCGGGGATCGAGTCCCACATCGGGCTCCCTGCTCAGCAGGGAGTCTGCTTCTCCCTCTGACCCTCTTCCCTCTCGTGCTATCTCTCATTCTCTCTCTCTCTAATAAATAAATTTAAAAAAAAATTTTTTTTAAAAGTATTTAAAAAATATATATCCTACATGGTTTAGATACAGATATATACTTTTTGAACAATACTAGATGAATAAAAAGCCACCTGAGCTTATGCAAAATGTAAAATGCGGTTTTGCCATCAGGAAACCTTCCATATCACATGTATATTTATACGTACCGTGGTCACATGTGCTCAAATTACAATACTCACAAGCAGTCATGCAGATAATAAAGCAGGGGCTGCCACATACCCAGCTCTGGCTAAGGGGTCTCCTCTGTCCCCTGCCCTGTGGATGTGCCACCCAGGCCAGGTCTGTAAGGCTCTGTGCACCCTGGCCACTGGCCCTCTGGTTCCATTTGGATCTGGTTAACCATTTGCTCTGCTCCAGGGTGAGGTAATCTGAGCTCACTTGGGAGAGGTGAGTACCTGCAGGCAAACCAGCCCAGCCTGCATCGCAGGGCTGATGTCACCCTGACCCTTCCCGAGGCCGCTGTCCTGGCCAGGCCTCGGGTGGGTGGGGAACAGGGGGTGCTTTCTTTAACTAAGGGCACATTCCAGACTATAGTCACCCCTTCTCCCACCCTAGCTGTCTCGTGGAACCTCTCCCATAAACCCAGCCCCAGGTCCCAGGTGCCGCAAGTGGAACCACGGACTAAAGGAGAGAGAATCTTGGGGCGCCTGGTGGCCTAGTCGGTGAAGCATCTGCCTTCGGCTCAGGTCATGATCTCAGGGTCTTGGGATCAAACCCCGTGTTTGTTGGGCTCCCTGCTCAGTGGGAGTGTGCTTCTCCTTCTGCCTCTCCCCCTCCCGTTTGTGCTCTCTCTCAAATAAATAAAATCTTAAAAAAATAAAACAAAATAAAAATAAAGGAGAGGGAATCTGGAAAAGCCTTCCCGCCTAATCTGAGGGGCACTTGGTGGTGGGGCAAGCTGTCTGGCGGGGCAAGAGACACAATAGTTGGAGATAACCCAGGAAATGTGGAGAGAGCCCTGCATTTGGAGTCTGTAGACTTTAGTCCTGGCTCTGCCACGGCCCCATGCCCCCATCGTTACTCCCCAATAAGGACAGACCAGAAGCTCCTTGGTCCCCTGTCTCTGCTTGGAAGTCCCTAACATGTGTCAGGTGCTTTATACCGATGACCCTGTTTAATCCTCAGAACAACCCCCGGAGATGGATATGAGAACTAAACATATTTCAGAGATGGGAAAGTGGAGGCATGGAGCTGGAAGTCCCACCCCCAGGACCGCGCAGCAGCAAGGCTGACTGAGGACTCCGACCCAGGCAGGCTGGCTCCGGGGCTCTGACCCACAGTGCCATCTTGCCCGGTGCCCCCGGTGGCCCTCCCCTTCGTCTGGTCCCCCAGCCTGGCCTCCGTACCCAGCCCTCCCTCCCTCTGCCTTTTCATACTAATTCCTGGCAAACCCCAGGCCCTGTCAGTTCTGAGAGGAAGGCCTTTGATGAGCTCATTCACACAGTTTCCTCATCCCTCGCAAGGGCACGATAAAGAAAAGTCCACCAGGAGCAAAGATGCCAATCTTTTACCTGTTGATTAGAGTTAAAGGTCCTCAACCTTGTCAGAGGTCACCAGTGAGGAGGGGTCAAAGGTGATAACTAATGGCCATTAATTTCTATATGAAGTGTGAAGTGGGTCCACTCATTTATTCAATAAATTATTTATTGAATGTCTTCTCTGCATTTTGTGGCATTATGAAAAAATGGGCAAAACTCCACACCCTCACGAAGCATACAGATTCATGGGACAGAAGGCGAACTGACAAAAATAAATAAACAAACCCATATATGGTGTGTCTGATCATGATTAATACAGGGGAGAAAACGAAATAAAACGGGAAGAGAGGATGAGGTGTCCTGGCAGGGCTGAAATGGGGGACGGGTTGCAATTTTAATCAGGGAGATCGGTGGGCTTCGCAGAGGAGGTAATATTTAAACGAAGACTCACAGGAGGTGTGACAAAAATACTTGTCACACTAGAGATTGGAATTTCCCAACCATACCCACACTTGGGTATGGAGAGGACTCCAGGTAGAAAGAGGGGGCAGTTCAAAAGCTCTGGGGCCCCAGCATGTTCCAGGGCAGTGGGGTCTGTGTCTCAAACAGAGCAGAAAGCAGCTGGTGCGATCAGAGAGGTGAGGCAACCGGACAGAGGGAGTCCGGCCTCACCTACCCCTTGGAGGACCTCAGCGTCTCCTCTGATTGGGAGGGAAGCTTCAGAGGATTTTAAGCAAAGGATCCACTTGATCGCAAGCCTGGAAGAACAATTAGAAGACTTTTGTGTTAAGTGATCTGGTTGGTAGCAGAGGAGATGCGTGAAGTGGTTGGATTCTTGATATATTTTGAATATAAGACAACAGGATTGCATCCAGGAAGGATATGACACGAGAGAAAGAGAGGAGTCAAGGATGACTCCAGGGTATTTCTCACAGCATGGTGGCTGGGTCCTCTAGGACCAGCAAGTGTCCAAGAGAAAGAACCAGACGGAAACTATATTGCCTTTTGTGATCCAGCTTCAAGAGGACAAAGTCTTTCCACTGCATTCTATCCATTAGATTTACTAAGACCTGATTGTATTCAAGAGGAGGGGAACTACACACGTTTTCAAACAACTGCACCCAGCCAATTGCACTTAACTGAGAAACAGGCCATCGAAAGAGAAGGCCCTTCACTTCCCCCATCTGCGCCCTCCCCTCCTACCGCAGTCAGGGAGGGTGTGCCTCCCTCCTGTCCCACAGCTCGGCCTCCAACGGTGCTCTGACTTCATGCTCTCGCCTGCTCACGGAATTCTGATCTATCAGCTGTTCTTCACCCTCTCTCTCCCCCGAAAGACCACATCCTCATGACGTTCATGATTAGGAGCAAAGACTCCTGTCTCTGGAGTCGGGATCCTTGGGAGCCTGGTCCTGTCACGTACGTACTTGGCTCTGTGATACCAGGTGATTATTTAACCTACCTGGGCTTCATTTTCTCATTTGTAAACATGGATGGTGGTAATCCCAGCTTCGTAGGGTTGTTGAGGTTTAAATCAGATTATCCATGAGCGGAGTACCTGGACTTAAGGGGAAATACCCATTCCTCATTCCTGCTGTCTCTTTGGGAGGGTGACTTTCCTGGCCCTTCTGTGCCCCTCAGTCACTTCTCTCCTGGCAAGATGGAGTGACTGGTAAATTGAGGAGCATGAACAGAGTACACGTAGCCCAGACCCTTCCTCCCTCTTTCTCTCTGGAGTGAGAGGGTACAAGTCCCGTTCTGCCTCCATGCATGTAATTTTTACAAGGGAAGGCCTCAACATGGTTGGGATGTGGAGGAGCGCGCATCTAGTGCCTTCAACACTGGATGAGTGAGTCTGTCTAATTGTGAGCTCAGTATTTCTGCCTACAGAGAAAACCCATATTCCCCAAGGTCAGATTTATCAGGAACACGTGTGACATTTTACTCTTCATTTATCTTACTTTTGTAAAATGTGACTTTTATTTCTCAGAATTTGGTTGGGAAATTCCACTCTCTAGTACATATGGAAAATGCTCCACATTACTATCCTCTGGGTTTTCCTTTTTAAGATGTAGACATGCCCAATGTTCATCTTAAAAATGAACACCTATGGGGCGCCTGGGTGGCTCAGTTGGTTAAGCGACTGCCTTTGGCTCAGGTCATGATCTTGGAGTCCCGGGATCCAGTCCCACATCGGGCTCCCTGCTCAGCAGGGAGTCTGCTTCTCCCTCTGACCCTCTTCCCTCTCGTGCTCTCTGTCTCTCATTCTCTCTCTCTCAAATAAATAAATAAAATCTTAAAAAAAATTAACACCTATGTAGGGACACCTGGGTGGCTCGATCATTAAGCATCTGCCTTCGGCTCAGGTCATGATCCCAGGGTCCTGGGATCGAGCCCTGCATCGGGCTCCCTGCTCAGCGAGGAAGTCTGCTTCTCCCTCTCCTGCTCCCCCTGCTGTGTTCCTGCTCTCGCTATGTCTCTCTGTCAAATAAATAAATAAAATATTCTTTAAAAAATTTAACATCTATCTATATCCTCATACATAGTTACATCCAACATCTCAGAGAAGTCTATATTCTTTTTTTTATAGTTTTTAAAAAAAATTCCAGTATAATTAACATAAAATGTCATATTAGTTTCAGGTGTACAATAGAGCAAGTCAACAATTCCATACATTACTGCTCAGTGCTCGTCATGATAAGTGTGCCAGAACAGTCCACGTTTGTGAAGAGCTTGGAGACACAGACTGTGGACTCTGTGAGTACAGTGGCCTTCTTCTCTGTCTTGTTCACAGCCTACGTATTCCCAATACCCAGTGTCCAACTGCTAGAAGATGCCCCATAAACCCTAGCTGAATGAATGAACATTCCTTACTCTCATTTCCTTGCGTGGTTTCCCTCTTAACTACTGCAATCGCAACAGCCCCAATGAAGCCACTATTCACTCATATTTCCAAACTATAAGCACTTTTCTGATAAAATGCTACTTAAGCTTCCTTTGACATTTGATACTGTTGACCATTTCTGCCTTGATGTTTCTACTCCCTGGTCCCCTGTGACACCATCCTCCTCTGGTTTTATTTTCTTCCTACCTTGCAGATCTCATCTTCTCAGTCAAGCTGCCCTGCTTCCTCCATCTAACCTCTAAACATCCAGAAGCTCTATCTTTGGATGTTTTTCTTCTCTATTTTCTATACATTTTCCCTGATGGATAGCCAATCATTAGCTTCAACTATCATATATATATATATATATATATATACTTGATGACCCTAAAGCCTGTATTTTTGGCTCAAATCTCCTACACACCTGCCTGATGAACATCTCAAGCCTCTTAATACATTTTTTAAAAGATTTTATTTATTTATTTGTCAGCGAGAGAGAGTGAGCGCTTGCACAAGCAGGGGGCACGGCAGTTTCCCCGCTGAGCAAGGAGCCCAATGGGGAATTCTATCCTAGGTCCTTGGGATCATGAGCTGAGCTGAAGGCAGATGCCCAACCAACTGAGCCACCCAGGTGTCCCTCAAGCCTTCAATTCTAACAAGTGCAGGGGCAGATCAGCCTGTGGGATCTTTCTTCTGAAGAATGGCAGCCCCACCCACCCATCTTTGAAGCAGATCCTTTGTGTTACCCCGACTCTGCTCTCCCACACTCACCACTCACCATTCTGTCCTGCCTGTTAGACATCCTTGGATCTCCTGACCCCTTGCGCCACCCCAAGCCTGTCTCTGCTGCCATCACCATCAGTCAGGTCCTCACCCCCTCTTGCTGGAAACTCTAACAGCCTTCTGGTTGGTGTCCTTGTCTTCGGTACTACCCCATCAATCTACACCGTACGCCACCCTCCCTACCCTCGGTGGGATGTTTCCCTAAAGCAATTATGACTCTGTCATCCCGTTAGGAATATCTCAGCCCCCTCCGTGACTACCATTACCCTTAGAACCTGACAAAGCATTTCATGGTCTACAAATCTTTTGGCTTCATTTTTTGTCTCCACTGCCTGGAATACTATGCTCCTATCCTACCCAATCTCTTACCAGTCTCTGTACAAATGGGACCATTTTGTGCATCTTTACCTTTGCACATGATGTTCTTTCAGCCTGGATGAGCCCCATCTCTGTGTCCTGGCAAGTTCCCGCTCATCTTCCCACCCACACCTCATTCCAGATTCCATGCTCTGCTCTGTGGTTTCAATATCAGTTGGTGAACTACTTTCATCACACTAGGAATCCCAGTGTGCAGAAAACACCTGCTTACTCATATGACTTCGTGATGGGAGGAGAGTGCTGGCCTAGTCCTTGCTTCCTTCATATCATCAACGTCTGGCACACAGCAGATTCTTCAATGAATCATCATTTTTAATGGAGGCATAATATTCTAGATTGTAAATAGATGAGTCATACTTTAGTTACCTTATCCCAAATATTAGATGTGTTGTTTTACTTTTTTTGCGTTACTAATGTTTATTTTTCAAAATGGAAAAAGCATTTGTCTACTTTTTTATTTTAAGAGCACTGCAGGCTTATTGTAAAAGAAAATTCAAAAACAAACAAACAGGGGCACCTGGGTGGCTCAGTTGGTTAAGCGACTGCCTTCGGCTCAGGTCATGATCCTGGAGTCCCGGGATCCAGTCCCACATCGGGCTCCCTGCTCAGCAGGGAGTCTGCTTCTCCCTCTGACCCTCTTCCCTCTCATGCTCTCTCTCTCTCATTCTCTCTCTCTCTCAAATAAATAAATAAAATCTTTAAAAAACAAACAAACAAAATTCAGGCAGTACAGAAAGGCATGAAAACAAAAGGAAAAATCATGCCTAATCTAACCATCCAAAGATGGCCTTTGTTATCAAGCTGATGTACATCTTTCCAAGCTGCTTTCTATGCGTGCATACCCTACAGTTATCTCTATTTTTTAAATTTTTTATTTATTTTTTTAAAGATTTTTATTTATTTATTTATTTATTTATTTATTTATTTATTTGAGAGAGAGAATGAGAGAGAGAGAGAGAGCATGAGAGGCGGGAGGGTCAGAGGGAGAAGCAGACTCCCCGCTGAGCGGGGAGCCCGATGTGGGACTCGATCCCGGGACTCCAGGATCATGACCTGAGCCGAAGGCAGTCGCTTAACCAACTGAGCCACCCAGGCGCCCTGGATTTTTATTTTTCTTAAGGCTATCGAAGAAGTCTAGAACCCCCCCTCAAAGAACCAATATGCCCAGCGTATGATAGAAGGACACCTCAATGCGGATAAAGACTGAAGGGAGGGGGCTCCTGGGTGTCTCAGTCCTTAAGTGTCTGCCTTTGGCTCAGATCATGATCCCAGAGTCCTGGGAGCCCCTCATCGGGCTCCCTGCTCAGCAGGAAGCCTGCTTCTTCTTCTCACACTCCCCCTGCTTGTGTTCCCTCTCTCGCTATCTTTGTCAAATAAATAAATAAAATCTTAAAAAAAAAAAAAAGAATGAGTGGAGGTTAGGTTTCCACTCAGGATGTAGCAAGCTGAAAAGGGTGTCACTCCCACCCTAATGATGAACAGTCAGATAAACTACAAAATCAGAACTTTCCTTGAACCTATCAGAGAGCTGGGGGCACAGGGTAACCAAGTAATATAGAAGAGAGGCCCCTCCAGGGAGAGATGGGATGCAGGAACAGGCTGGCCTGGGGGAAAGCAAGTGGGGAGT
Source organism: Eumetopias jubatus (assembly GCF_037043125.1). NCBI lineage: Eukaryota > Metazoa > Chordata > Mammalia > Carnivora > Otariidae > Eumetopias > Eumetopias jubatus. The sequence continues at coordinate 28,315,592 of NW_028274818.1, forward strand.
ACTCATCAGGCCATACCAGTGGGGAAGTGCTTTGCTGATATTTTTAACAAATTGCTGAAGGCTGAGTGAAGGCTGGTGTGACAGAATAGAGTCCCTGGGAGCTGTACATTCACAGGTGGACGCTTCACAGTCCTCCTCAGGGGCTCAGGGGCAAGAGTGGGGGCAGGCAGGAGACAGAGAGCCTCCCTCAGTGGTGGGAGGAAGCCTGTTAAAGCAGCCATTCTGGGGATGGGGAATTTTGCCTCCCAGGGGACATTTGGCTACATCTAGAGAGAGTTTTGGTTGTCACAGCTCAGGGGAAGGGATGTGCTATGGGTATTTGGTAGGTAGAGGTCAGAGATGCTGCTTAACATCCTACGGTGCCCAAGACTGGCCCCAACAAAAAAGAATTATCCAGCTCATAATGTCTGATAGTGTTAGCTTTAAGTGGGGGTTACAGCTGAGGGTTACAGGTCTCCCACAGTTGAAGGAGAGGCAGGAAACTCTTCCCCGTACAAGATCTGCCATAGACACAAGGCAGTTTGGTTGCCACAGGAAGAGACAGGATCATTAAAAATAACCACCTTCAAGACCCAGACACACAGGGCCTGCCTAAAATGGAGACTGGACCAGAATAACAGAACCCTCCTGACCCCTCACCCCTGTGCCACTAGCAAGCCTGAAGTAACCAGCAGTAGCAGTCCAATCCTGGAGGTGGTAGGAGAGCATGGAGAGAACTCTCCTGGGCACAGGTGCACACGGAAGGCCAAAAGCTGAGGGTGGGGCAGGAACAGTGAGAAAGCCCAACATGAAGCCCAAGGTAATGCTGGAGGAACATGAAGCCAGTGGTACACTGAAGACAACCACCCACAGCAACAGCAAAGCTCAGGCTAAAGTAAGGTCCTGACCAGATTAACTCAATGCCCCCAGGCAGACAGACAGACAGAGAGACACACCCCCAAAGACCTAGCAGAGGAGGCATACCTATTTCCAGCCATATGTACTATTTATCTCAATCTCTACTCTTCTACATAGATGTCCAGCATTTAAAAAAAAATTACGAGACAGGGATGCCTGGTTGGCTCAGTCGGTTGGGTATCCAACTCTTGATTTTTGGCTCGGGTCGTGATCTCAGGGTTGTTGGATCAGGCCCCAAGTCGGGCTCCGTGCTCAGCGTGGAGTCTGCTTGTCCTTTTGCCTCCCCCTGCCTGTGCTCTCTCTCTCTCTCCCTTTCAAATAAATGAATAAATAATCTTTAAAAAATAAATAAATAAACATTATGAGACAACAAAAATATCAAAGAAGAAAAAAATCCCACTGCCAAGAAACAATGTAACCAGTAGAAGGAGATTCATAGATGACCCAAATGTTAAATGCTCTAGTAGAAAAGGTGGATGACATGCAGGAACAGATAGGGAATTTCATCAGAGACAGGAAAATTTTAACAGTCAAAGAGGAATGCTAGAAATTAAAAAATGGACATGGAGATGAAGAATGGCTTCAGAGGGCTCATCCAGAAGACAGTACCACTGAGGAAAGAAAGAATCAGTAAAAGAACACCATAACCGCCTATGAACCTTTGGATAAAGCCTTAGTCTCTCAGAACCAAAGGTTTCTCACGAAATTGAAGGGACTCGTTCTTGCCTCTGAGTGACTGAAAGGAAGAAACACCCTGGAGACATTTTATTTTATTTATTTATTTGAGAGAGAGAGCATGCGCAGGGGAAGGGGCAGAGGGAGAGGGAGAAGCAGACTCCCTGCTGAGCAGGGAGCCCCATGCGGGACTCAATCCTGGGACTCCAGGATCATGACCTGAGCCGAAGGCAAGCGCTTAACCAACTGAGCCACCCGGGCACCCCCCTGGAGACATTTTTTTTAAAGGACTAAAGCAATGTAAATAACAGCCCTTGAAAGCTTTTTCCAATCTCATTGTTACCTAAATTTCTTTTTCAAACTGAGAAATGGTTTAATTTCCTTCATAGCAATATATACATAATCTAACTTTTTTCAGAAAATATAAAGTGATTTTTCATCATGTCACCCAGAGATAGCCATAACATTTTACAAAGGTGAGATCATTCTACACACGATGAACGCAAACCTACCTTTTCCCCCCACTTCATAATATATCCTGGACAAGTCTGTATGTCAATAAATACAGCTCTGAAGCATCACTTTAATGGCTGCCTAGGATTTGAAAAAATATCTCTCCTGGTGTTAATTTCACCAGTCCTCTTCTGATTGACACTTAGGTCGCTGTTGTCTGTCTGCAATTATAAAACCACCTTAACGAGAGTCCTTGTACATATACATATCTTTGTGAATCTATCCAATTATTTTCTTTGGAAAAATTCTCAGACATGAAATTGCTGTGTAAAGTGGTATACATGTTTTTTTAAAGACTTTTAGACAATTTGTCAAATTGTTCTTCAGAAAGTGTCTCCTAATTCACAACTAGACCAACAGTTTATGGCATGCTTAAGTTCATCTTTACAGCCTCAACAGCTCTAGACATCAGGGACATTCTTATTATTCTTTTGCCAGTTTGATATGCGAAAGGTAGTATCTCCCATAGTCTTAAGCTTCTCTCATATCAAACCATAATAGAGAAGAATAAATGCTTCTTTTTTTTTTTAATATTTTTTTATTTATTTATTTGAGAGACAGAATGAGATAGAGAGAGTACATGAGAGGGGGGAGGGTCAGAGGGAGAAGCAGACTCCCCGCTGAGCAGGGAGCCCGATGCGGGACTCGATCCCGGGACTCCAGGATCATGACCTGAGCCGAAGGCAGTCGCTGAACCAACTGAGCCACCCAGGCACCCAGAATAAATGCTTCTGTCTGCCTTCTCCATAGAGATTCTAGTTTTCTGAACCCCAGTATTGGCCCTGCCTGGAGCATTTTGTCTTGGCTAGAAATCAGCCATGGACCCAAGCTTGTGCTATAAGGACTCTAAATTCCAGCATGCCTTGCAAACACCTGGGGTAGGTCAGGGATGGACCAAAGGATGCTGGGACTTTCCCCTCAGTGTTGCAGCCTGGGTCACTGAAGCTGGTGCAGGTGTGGAGGTGGGCAGGTGAGGCTGAGTCATGCAGGACACTGGGCATGGTTTCCTGGATCAGCTCCAGAGTTGACACAAAGGTTCCAGTAACGGGCAGCTGAGTGGGGCTAATTGCTATTGCTGTTGGCCCAGCCCAGCCCTGCATGTAGGAGGAGGAGCAGGGGGAAGTGGGGGGGGGGGTGGCAAGAATGAGGACGCAACCCTCCCAAGAGATGGCCCCGTGAGGATCTCAAAAACTGAAAACTCACTTTCCATCCTTCCCGTAGGATCAAGAAGTCCCTGAAAAGCCTCTCTGATTGAATCCACCCCCCATCCCAGGCGGGTTTGTAGATCAGTAGAGCACTTCTCAAAATGTGCATCTAATGGTGGGATTTCAGGTGCTCGTAAGCAGTGAGACATCGGCATTGCTCTGCGCCTCTTAAACAGTCAGTTGTGGGGTTGAGAGAAGGTCAGGCAGCCAGGGTTCAAATCCTGATTTCTTCAACTTACTACCTCTGAAAACTTGAGCTGTTTCTTTATCTCCCTAAAGCCTCAGTTTCTCATCTGTGAAATGAGGGGCTCATCCTACCTTGCAGACTTGTTGGGAGGCTCATGTACACGACTTTGGAATTTCTTAGGCTCTAGCCCAGGCTCTCTGCAATCCCTGGGTGACCTCTTCCCAGCTGGGTCCCCTGCACCCAGCACAGAGCCAGGCACTCAGCAGACACTCAGTGAACACTCACTGAGAGAATCAATGAATATGGCACATTGAGCACTAACTTGGCACATTGCTTGGCACCTAGTAGGTGCCTAATAAGGGGCCAGCTGTCAATATTAGTCTCAGGTTCCGTACTGGCATGCTGTGTGACTTTGAGCAAGTCATCTTCCTTCTCTGAGCCTTAGCTCCTTCACCTGTAAAATGGGGCTTGTTCATTTGGATCTTGTGTTCTAGTCTATAAATCACTGGTAGATGATTATGATGTAGGGACTAACTTAGGACACTGTTCCTCCTGAAAAGAGATGGGTTAAGGGAAGAAACACTATATGAAGAACTACTGCATAGATGAATGAGGTTATGCCAACTCTCCTTCTCCCTCAGGGAGCAGGGAGAGAGCTACCTGGATGGGCCAAGTTTGCTGGCAGGACTGGTATCTTTGGGCACTCTGAGTTAAGCAGCCATGCCCAGCCCAGAAGGTCTGTGCTGATATTCAGTGTGCATGAGTGCCCATTATATGCCATGCACTGAACTGGACTAAAAATATTCTTGGAGGTGAGGAAGTGTGATACTTCCTAGTGAGTATCAGAGGGCTCTGGTCCCCATCCCAGGCCCTTATTGTAGAAGGAACTGGTTGGGTTTCTATACTAGTTTTTGTTTTTATTTTTATTTATTTATTTATTTATTTTAAAGATTTTATTTATTTATTCATGAAAGATGGGGGAGGGGGAGAGAGGCAGAGGGAGAAGCAAGCTCCCAAGGAGCAGGGAGCCCGATGCGGGACTCAATCCTAGGACCCCAGGATCATGACCTGAGCTGAAGGCAGACACTTAACCATCTGAGCCACCCAGGCGCCCCTAGTTTTTGTTTTTAAAGATTTTATTTATTTTGAGAGACAGAGAGCATGAGAGGGTGGGGGGAGGGGCAGCGGCAGAAGGAGAGAGAGAATCTCAAGCCGACTCCATGACGAGGGCGGAGCCCACGACTCTAAGATCTTGACCTGAGCCGAAATCAAGAGTCAGATGCTTAACCGGCTGAGCTACCCAGGTGCCCTGGGTTTCCATACTTGTGAGCATGACTACTCCCCACACCTCCCCCCCACCCGCCATCATGCATTTACTCACTGATATCCTCAACAAACCATCATTTTGCCAAGTAGAGAGGGTACAGAATGAGCTCCTAGTCTGGGAGCAGTAGGTAGGGGGCTAGGCATAGATATTTTCAACCAGGGGTTGAAGACTTCCTGCCTCTGGGGCTACATAGATTTTTTTTTGTGGTGGCCAGAGGGGTGAACTTGAGAATATATAGGGGACACCATGATCTTGCTTCTGCATCTAGTGGTCCAGTGCGTGAGCTGGCTCAGTTCTGCCAGACCTTCTGATTTCTTTTTTTTTTTTTAAGATTTTATTTATATGAGAGAGAAAGAGCTCCCGCGCACGCGCATGGGGAGAGGGAGGGTCAAGCAGACTCCCTGCTGAGCAAGGAGCCCCACGCGGGGCTCCACTCCAGAACCCTAGGATCATGACCGGAGCTGAAGGCAGACGCTTCACCGACTGAGCCACCCAGCGCCCCAACAAGGGCCCAAGTTTTCATTTTGCCCTGGGCCCTGCAAATTATGCAACTGGTCCTAACTGTAGGGAAGGTCTGAGCCCACCTGGTGAGGGGAGAGGGCAGAAGGGATGGCAGGAAATGAATCAGAAAAGGGGTCAGTTGCGGCATCTGGGTGGCTCAGTCGGTTAAACATCCGACTTTTGATTTCAGCTCAGGTCATGAGATTGAGCCCCAAGTTATGCTCGGCGCTGGGCGTAGGGCCTGCTTAAGATTCTCTCTCCCCGTCCCCTGCGAGCTCTCTCTCTCCTTCTCCCTCTCTCCCTCTGGAAAGAGAAGAGGGGGGTCCTCAGTTGTACCTGAGGGAAGAGATGAACAGTGTAACCACAGGACTCAGGCAGGGCGAGCCTGGGGTTTAATCTACTGGGGGGAGGTTGAGGCTGTGTGTGTGAGTGTGACTGACATGTGTCAATGTGAGTGTGTGTGTGATGTGTGTGGGAGATTGTGATTGACATGTGCCAGTGAGTGTGACTAACGTGTGACTGTGATGTGTGAATGGGCAGAGTGTGAGTGGACTGACGTGTGTGTGTGACTAATGTATGAGTGTGTGATATGTGTGGCAGAGTGTGAGTGTGACTATAATGTGCGAGTGTGTGTGACTGTGACGTGTGAGTGTGTGTGATGTGTGGAGGGAGTGTGTGACGTGACAGTGGCTGTGGGTGTGACTGGGATGTGTGTGCGCGCACGTATGGGATTGGTGTGGCTGTGCAAGACCGCGGAGTGTGTGAGAATGTGTGTGGGGTGGGGGTGTGCAAGTGTGTATGAGTGTGTGTGAGCACCTGTGTGGTATCTGTGAGTGTGTGTGCGAGTCTGTGACAGTGTGTGCAGAGGGGGAGGTGGTGGCCGGGGCAGGGAGAGGCAGGGAGAGTCACCGGGCAGTTTAACAAATATTTATTGAGCACCTTCTGTGTGCCAGGTGCTGTGCAAGGTGCTGAGATGAGTGAGCCGCGGTCCCGGAGGCCCTCGCAGCCCGCAGGGGAGAGAGAACTGGAGTGAAAGAGCAGACTGAAATAAACCCTTCACGAAACTACAACTTTACCCACCTCACCCAGGAGGGCAGGGAAAGTTAGACGTCCCCAGAACTGGTGTTGGGTTGCCGGGGGAGAACCTGGGCCCTCTCTCAGGGAGGCCCAGGGCCAAAGCCCACCCCGCAGGCACACCCAAACATGGGAGGGGTGACCTCCCTCCGACCTGCCCCGCAGCACACCCACCCGATTCCACAGAAGCAGATAAGAGGTGACCAGCAGCCAGGGGGCACAACCTAAACAGCCCAGCCCCACCCAAGGAGCCGCACACCCCTGGGCGGAGGCAGGGCCCATCTCTGGGCGGGGTCAGCTCAGTGGCTCCAGAGCCGGTGAGAGCTGGGGGTAAGGGTGGCCGACACCTGACAGAGAAGACGCGAGGAGGGGACCGAGAAAGGCCAGCCTTGGGCTCTGCGTGGGGCTCTGCAGCGTCCTGAGGGGGAAGAGGCTGGAGAGCAGTGTTGGGGCGAAAGACAACTTGAGTAAGAAACATGTCGCTGGCCAGGGCCAGAGGAGCCCTCCCTGCCTCCCCAGCGCCAGGGCTGCCCAGGCGCCCTCCCGGGCTCCCCTCCCAGAGCTGCAGCGTGGGGGTACTGCCGCCCGGGCTCCCGCATCGGATCGGGCCCCGCGGGGGTGACCTTGGACCAGCCACTAGCCTCATCAGGGACATGGGGACGCCCAGTCTCCTCAAAGGGCTATGGTGTGGATGTAATGAGATAATGGGATGAGGAAAGCACCTCATAAATGGAAAATGGCAGGACAAAGGTCAGAGTGTAGTGCTGGGCCCAGAGCCGCCTCCCAGCCCTTCAGCAGAGGACAAAGGGGCTCAGCCCCAGGGTCCCAGCTCCCCTCCCCCACTCAGACCCTCGGGTGGGCACCCAAGGCCAGTGGCTCCGTTTTAGAACTGAAGACACTGGGGAGCAGGGCAGTGTGCTCCGAGTTCCTAAGGTTCGTCCTGCACTCCTGGCTAGGCAACTCCAGCAACAACGGTCACCTCTTTAGGGTATGAAGACCACCCCAAGATAACACGGGCCGAAAAATTAGTGGTGCTGGGGCGCCTGGGTGGCTCAGATGGTTAAGCATCTGCCTTCAGCTCAGGTCATGATCTCAGGGTCCTGGGATCGAGCCCCCCCATCGGGCTCCCTGCTTGGCGGGAGGCCTGCTTCTCTCTCTCCCTCTACTGTTCCCTCTGCTTGTGCTCTCTCGCTCTGTCAAATAAATAAATAAAATCTTAAAAAAAAAAAAGAAGGAAAAATTAGTGGTGCCTAGCACCTCTTCATTTCTAAAAAATGAGGTCATTCTTAAGCTAAGTGGCTGAAGGCTCCGCAGCCAAGAGGTAGCCTGACCGGCACAGAGACCAGGGCTGTTTGAGGCTAACCCTTCCCCTTACACACTTCGACTAACCTGCTTGTGCAGTCATAGGAATACTTTGTCCAAAATGGCTCCAGAAGATTCTAGCTTCTTTCATGACCGCCCTAGCCTCTCCAACCAACTTCCCGACTTTCCTTTCTATTATTCCTTATTTCTCCAGAGCAAGGCCCACTTCCACGCGTCTGGTTTTCTAAGCTCCCTTCCTTACCCACAGCCTTCAGTGAATAATCTGGTATTTCCAAGACAACTAAACAGCATTTTAAACTTATAAAATGCCTTTTTAATGTGCTCTCTGGAATGTGAAGCCTCAAACTTAAGGAGCTTTCCACTGGAAGATATTCTTCATGAGGAACCATACGTAGTAAAATCCTCCCTTAGAACCTGGCTGCAGTATCACTGTGGAGACAGAGCAATAGTTCTGGAATGTACTGAGGATTAAGTCAGAAGAGCCCTAACCCTGGGGACACCCCCAGGGTAAAAGCTACTGAGCACCAAGGTGCTGCCCTAGGGGCCTTGACTGAGTTGCTGGCCCTATTGAACCTCACTTTCTGCATCTGTAAAATGGGAGGGATAAATCTCTCTCTTTTTGGGAGAGGATCAGGTGGGCTGAGGGGCTGTCTGGCACAGTGCCTGGCGTACACGAGGCTGGCAAATGTTTATTCCTTCCCCCCTTCTTTCTTATCAAGTACTCCTCTCCATTTTGTTTTCTCTGTTTGGGGCCAGCATGGTTGGAATCTGAAGCATCTATCCCATAAGGCTCGATACGTAATTCTAGACTTCTTACAGAGTGTCGAATCCAAACCCCAGCCTTTCAGCAAGGAAGCAGGCCCAGAGGGCTGACTTGGCCAAGGTCACCGCACGAATGTGTGGCGGCAGCCGGGCTGGCCCAGTGTCTGGCTGGCCGAGCTCATGCCCTTGCTTGCACGGAGGCTGGGAAGCTTTCAGTCTCACCTTGTTTCCTTTGCTTGCCCTCCAGCCCCCCTCCCCCCCCCCCCCGGGGGCAGCTTGTCTGTAAACGGAGCCCTCCTGCTCTAGGACACCTGTCCCTACCCTGCAGGCCTGCCTCTGCCTTCACCCCCAGCCGGGTAGACCTCCTGCCCCGGCCCCTCCTCCAACCCCAGGGCCTCATGCACTCCAGAGGCCCAAATTTCAGTATGCAGGTAGCTAAGACAAAGGTTAGAAAAAGCGCAGAAGACACTTTATTGGAGGTCTCTGCTTCCATTCACGGGAGAAAGGAGCCAGGAGCCCCAGTCTGAGGGTCCTGGCATCTCCCCGCCCCTCACTGGCCCAGCCGAGGGCCTAGAACGGTCAGTCTGACCACGAACACACGGTGGGAGAGGAGCGGGGAGGGGAATGTCTTAGAAAAAATAGATCTCTATGTACATCTGACGTATTTATAGCACATAAATTACGGAGTGCTCTGACCCCTGCCTGCGGAGTCCATGCACTGAGATGGAAGCCGGTCCGGAAAGCAGGGGGCAGGAGGACCCCGTCCTGCCCCCTCTCTCGCAGCACCCCTGCTGCTGCTCCCCCTGGCCTCCTTGGCTCAGCCCAGGCATGTTGAGGCGGAAGGCATCGTCTGTAGCTGCTGTCTGGGTTGGGTCTAGGAGGCATCAGGTAAGAGGAACGATGCTGGCAGCTGTGGTCAGCCGACCGGTCACCTCAAACCCCAGGGCTCGTAATTCCAGGAGGAGGGCAGAGAGGAGAGGCCACAAGCCCCACATCCCAGGATGGCGGCTGAACAAGGAACCCGAACCTCAGCTTCTCTCCATGGCACGGCCCCAGCCTGCCTGAATGGTGGGGGGGCCTGGCGGTCCTCCCAGGAGGGGGCTGCAGGCCTCAAGTCTGTGCGTTTGGTCCTGGGTCCCGTTCGGACCCTCAGTTCCGACTCCCGGCAACCTCTTCCTCCTTCCAGCCGCTGGAGTTTTTGCCGAACTTGTAGACCAGCCGCCGGCCGTCCACCCGCTCCAGTATCTCCCGTTTGTAGTAGTACCTGGGTGCGGACAAGGGTGGTCAGATGGGCGCAGGTAGGGAGCAGCCCGGACTGCTGATGCCCCCCCCGGCCCCGATATCCTCGCGGGGCCTGGCCCACTGGGTTCCAGCCTGAGCCTGACCCGCTTCCTGCAGCTTTCTTCTCCCCTCCGGCAGGGAAGATCTGTGTCTGCCATTCCCCATAATGGCACTCCGGCCTAGAATGGTGTCCACAGTCCCTGGTACTACCCATGCCTCTGTCCTGGGGCTTATCATGAAACCACGTGATTTTAGGGCTGGAAGGGACCTTAGTGATCGTTCAGGGGGAGACTGAGGTCCAGACAAGCAATCTAATTGATTCAACAGGGGGAGAGCCAGGTCTTGGTGGAGGCCTTGGCTCAAGCTCTTTTCACCACTAAGAACTTTTCTCAGGACAAGCCTTGCAGATAATGCAAAGACATGTTGCCAGAGAGTTTGCTGTGTTTGCTATGCCGACCTACTGCTTTCTCCACGTCATCCTTTAATCCGCGAAGTGCGCAGACACTATTATCCTCACTCTACAGGACTCAAACCTGTCAGGAGGGTGGTGGTCAGAGAGAGCCGTGGGAGCGGGGACACGCTGTCCCCGGCAGCACCCGCAGGACCCCGGGCACCTGCTCACCTCATGGCTCTGCTCAGCTTCTCGTAGGTCATGCTGCTGTTCTTCTTCTTTTGGCCCCAAAGCTGGGCCACAGCCTCTGACCGCAGGAACTTGAAGACACCCTCTTGCCGGTTCTCCCACTTCATGAGGCCTTCATTGAGTTCCGGGTGGATGAGGATGTCCCGGATAAACTCCCACAGGTGGGTACCTCTGGGGGCTGCAGGGCCAGAGGCTTCGGTCAGAGGCCAGGGTAGCCCCTCTCTTCCGAGGCCAGCGGGCCCCGCCCGGCCCGGCACACCGCCCACGGATGGCCGCGCCATGTCAGGGCTGCTCCCTCCCACCCGCCTCCCCCACCACACGGGGACTGCCTCTCATGCAGCACAGATGTCTTATGCACTCAAATATTGATCCTCTGTCTGGCTGGGATTTGAGAGTGATCGAGACGCACTACCGCCTGAAGGGGCCCATGGTTCGGTGGGCGCCACCGGGAAAGCAACCAACACCAGGGCCTGAGGCCTGCAGCAGGGCATGGTCCTCTGCCTGAGCCCCCTGTGGCCCCGCGGGCCCTCCCAGCACCCACCAGCTGCCCCCTCACACCGCCGAGGGCGTCCCAGCAGGCAGGACAGAGTAAGTGCCGAGAGAACTGGAGTGGGTGGGCTGGGAACCTGGGCTCTAGTCCCACGGGCCTTCTTCCAGGGGCCTCAGTTTCCCCCCCTCTCCAGGACCACTGACCGAGGCTCTGCAAGGAGGTGGTGACCAGTGTCACACAGCCTCGAGGCCCGTGCACAGCCGTGATGGCGGGAGGGAGGAGCGGTGTGGACAGCCGGCGACCACAGGAGAAAGAAGCCCCAGTGGTGCCACAGCGAACCTGCCGTCCGCCCCACCCCCCAGGCCTCAGAGCAAAGGGGGGAGACCCCGGGAGCTCACCATGCTTGCTCTTCTTGCCCTCCAGACACTCCCGAGACTCTTTGCTCAGCTTTCGAGGCCGACCCCGTTTCCGCTTCCCATGCTTAGGATCCCCCTTCTTATAGTCAGGAAAGCCGTCTAAGACAGAGGAGGTGCAAGGTCAGGAGGGAAAGGAATGGGGGGCTTGAGGGGGCAGCTCCTGTACCGGAGGGAAACCCTACAGGCGAGCAAGGATGAGGGGAAGGATCAGCCCCATGGGCACTGCCCACTGAGTCCCCCACTCACCCCTAGAGAACAGCTTGCTGTCACTGGGATCCAGGTCCACGTCACTTGCACCAGAGTCTGAGGAGTGGGGACTCTGGGAAGTACCAGTCCCTGGGGGGGGAGGGGGGCAGAGTGAGTCCATACCTTCTGGGGGGTCGCTGCCCAGCCCGCTCCTGTTCCTCGCAGGAAGCCTGGGCTCTAGTGCAGTAACCAAGGGCTGCGGGATGTTTCGGGGAAAGGGAGGCTGTGGCCTGGACGAGGGTGCTCACCTGCGGTGGAGACATCAGAGCTGCCGGGGGAGGGGGCTCCTGGGCCGTAGCTGCCAGGGAAGTAGGGGCCGGCCTGCCGGCACTCCTCCAGCATCTCTTGGCTGAAGGGGCTTCCCTGGTCTGGGAAGAGGAGTTAGGGTTCAGACAGGGTTCAGAGGAACAGGCAGGGACACTAGGCCACCCAGAGGTCCAATGAGCTGCTGTTTTTCTAGCTGGGGGAGACAGAAGTCTGGCAACCGAGGGTCAGCTCTAGCGCTCTGGGTAGAGGCTGGGACGGGACAGGACAAGCTAGGGGACGATCGAGAAAATGAATTCTCACCAAAGGGGCCCAGGGTCTCCTGGAAGGCCATGCTGTCCTTCTCCAGCAGCTCAATGATCCAGCTGAGTTCGTCAGGAAAGCTGGAAGCTGATTGGGAAGGGAGGTGGGGTCAGCGCCCAGGCAGGCATCGCACTCCCCCCTCCCCTCAGGGCTTCCTTCGCGGTCTGTGTCCACTGGCCTGGGGCTGCAGGTCCTTCCCGCAGCCCTGCTGGCCTCAGCTCGGGGCGTGGGCCGGTCCCTAGGCCAGCCTCCCCAGCTGAGAGGGAGGCCTCCCCCTCCAGCCCTGGGCTCCCGGGGGCACCAGCGGCCCGGACTCACTGAGGTCCCACAGCTGGGAATAGAGTTGGTCCCCCAGAGGCCCGAAGACTAGGCGCAGCTCCTCGGGGGCACAGTTGCAGAGCGTGGCCCCGTCCATGTCACACCGCGAGAAGTCGATGGAACTCGCGTCGTATTTGTTCTTCTCCACTTGGTAGCTGATCCAGTCCAGAACCTGGGCCTTTGACCAGAACTGGGGCTGCTTCCCCGACCAGCTGGCCTTCTCTACAAGGGACAGGGCACAGCGTCAGGTCAGCTTGAGCCACCCGGACCCTCACCGCCCATTTCTGGCGCCCATTTGGGCTTCTGTGTGCATCCCCCCCCACCCCTCCACCCCCACGTCTCAGAGACCCTCCCAGGAGGAGGGGCAGGGGGCGGCATTCACAACACCTTCGCCCAGCACCTCACTTAAGTCGGTCGCTGCCCCTCAACCCCAATACCTCAGCCTCTTACAAGTCACCCCAGCCCCTAGTGCTGGAATTTGCTGGGGGGACCCTCCTCCCTGCCTGATTTCCCCATTTATCTAACAGACTCTTAGAGGGATGTCTCTCCCTCCCCCAAACACCCCATCCCATCTGCTGAGACCCACCTGTGCCCTCCAGTGGCATCTGGGGGTTACTCAGGGTCAGCACCAGGTCATCAGCCCCAAAGGTGGCGGCAGGGGGGACGGAAGTCAGAGCGGGCTCTTCTGAGCTGTACATAGTACTGAAGTAGTTGCTAAAGACGTTGCTAATCTCACAGGTTGCAGCCATGAGGCTACCTAGGGAGAGAGAGGCCAAGGCTGGTGAGGGCCAGGGTCCTCCCCTTATCCTCTGGCTCTTCTGTTCCATCCAAGCCTGGGGCAGGAGGAGCCCCAAGGGGGGGGGGCGGTGAAGGTCACTATCTCTTTGGACGCCCTCCCTTCATGGAGGGCTCCAAGACCTCAGAGCCTGCTGCGGGCACCAGGTCTCCTATGGGCCCCCTCCTCAGCCCCCCTGGGCCCTTGGGTGGGACTGGCAGAGTTAGGGCCACTGTGTCCCTCCCAGAGACAGTGCCTCTGCTACCTTCAGGGCACTCCCACTGCCCGACACTCCTGCTCAGGGGCCCTACAGTGCGCAGCTGCAGTGGGTGGGTTTAGAAACTACACATCCCCTCGACCCCTCTCCGTTTCCCAGGGCCCAGGCTGGGCAATATGACAGGTGGGGGGGTCCTACCTGACTGGTGGAGTGTGGGTGTGGCAGGCAGGCAGGATTAAGGGACAGTAGGCAGGCAAGAAATCCAGGAGGCCAAAAGCTGCGCCAGGTAGCTCTGAGGCGTCTGGCCCGCGCTCCCCCACCCTCCCTAAATAGAGGCGTTTGGGAGCTCCTCCCCGAGCCCAGGGCTTTATAGTGCACCCGGCGGTAACCTGAGCTGGTGGCTCATTGGACGGAGGGGATTTCCTGGCCTTTAGACTGGGCTTCTGGCCCCAGGTGATTTGCATATTTTGTGCCACTTGGCCCGGATCCTGGCAGGCGGTGCTGGGAAATCAGGCCCGGCTGGTTTAATGATTGTCAGAGTCTGTCATCCCGCACCCTCTGGGGTTGGGCACAGGGCACTGGCCTGGGCGGGTGGCAGGAGAGTCGCTGGGGTGGGCATCTGTACTTTCCGCCACCCACTGGCGCAGAAAATTCCTCAGGGGGGCCAGGCCTGGGATGGGCTGGCAGGGGGAAGAGAACAGGGTAGAACTGGGGAGGAGAACTGCTAGTCCCCAAACGGGTAGAGATCTGAGGGCAAGGAGGCCTCGTAGGGAGAGCAGATGGTGGGGTCGAGGGCATTTTCCGACAACGCCCAGGATTCCTGCTGGAAGGCTCTCCAGACACTAGGCAATATTCATGGGCTCGTCCAGCCTAGCCTCAGGGCCCCAGCGTTCCTAGGGTCCCCAGTAGTCTGCTCGCTGGCATCTACTTCGGTGGTAAAGTCTTGACACGCTTTGCCCACCCGGACCCCCTGCAAGCTGCTGTCACTTCTGGCGAAGCCTGGCTCTCCCTCAGCCCCAGCCGGAGCCCTCGGACCCTGCAGGTGCTGGAATCCGCGTGGCCGTGTTTATCCCGCGCCGTCAGGTCTCCTTTCTAGTCTCCCCGCCCTCGGCCCAGTTGACCCGTACCTGTCTGCTACCCTCTAGTGGCCAGAAGCCTGCCTCCCTGGGTCCTAGCATTCCACGAAGAAAATGGAACGCTCAGTATTTACCATTTACCCGGCACTTGTAACGTAGTCTCCACTTAAAACTCACACAAATGCTAAGGAATGTAGGATTGTCTCCAATTTTAAAGCTGAGAGCATCCTAGCTCAGAGGGGTTTTGTGTCTTGCCCAGGCCACACGGAGCTGGTTAAAGTGGTGGGGCTGGTGCTCTTTCCCCATAGCAGGCTCGACCTGGCTTCAGGGTCATCCGGCTCAGTGGCTCAGAGGCTCGGGCAGCCCCTCGCCCTCCCCACGGGCACAGTGAGTCCTTTGTGTCTGTGGTCCCGTCTATGAACGCAGAGCCCACTGGAGACCCTGAGCACGGGCAGCAGAGGTTGGGGGAGGAGGCAGGAGACCCAGGTGACTCCCCAGCTACGTGATTCTGCTTGTCCCATTGGTAAAAATAAGGTTGTTTGGACTTAATAATCCCTAAGATCTCTTCCAGATCTAGTTTTTTATGCATCGAAGATGTAGGATTTGAGTGTCTCTTTCCCTACCTCCTTTGTTAATGCCACAACCCTGCATGGTTCGTGGCCAAGCTTAGCCTCGGTGAGTGAAATGGCTCCTCACATGGTGACCCCCCCCCCCAGAGCTGCCCCCTTCTCTCTAGAGCCAGATGACTAAGGCGGCCACCTCCCGGAATCTTCTCTTTGTCCCTGAAACTGCTGCGCCCTAGGAGAGGGGCTTAGGGTCCAGGGCCCCCTCCACTGGGGTGGCAGGAGAGCCTGGGGCTCTGGCGGTAGGATTTTCCCCAGCCCTTCAGGGGGCCTCCCCCAAGGAGCCTGAGGCGGACACACCCTCCACCCAGTCACTCACCCTGGAATGTGGGAGAACCGGCTTCTAGCCCCAGGATGGCTCACATGCTCCCCTGCCCTGGGGGACACCTGGCTCAGGCTCCAGAAGGTGGGATGAGAAGGATGTTTGCCTTCCCCCGGCTTCACAAAAGAAATGGGGCTGAGATAAGGAATCCCTATAGGCTAGCACCTTATCTCCAAGTATTAATGCTTTCAATAGCCCAATAGTGGGTGATGTTATGGAGGGTAAGCGGGAAAGACTTCAGTCTTGAGGTCAGTGCCTTGGAGGTAGAGTGGGGAGAAGGTTCTAGGATAGTGGTCAGAGGAGCTGTGGAGTAGGCAGCCTTCCCAATACCCTGCCCACGGCAGGAAGAGCCCGTTGGTCCTCCCCATAAAGCTTGCCCAGACGACGTCACAGCCTCATCTTCGGGATACAGGATGGCAAGAGCACTGCCTCCCAGCCCTATAAAAGGATAGGCACATCCAGCAGGACTGTTGGGTGGCAAAGGGGGTGAGCAGGGCAGGCAACAGAACTCAGGATACCCATGCTGTGCACCGTGAGGATTCTCAAAGTTAGTGGGGTCAAAGAGCGGCTGTCAGAGGAAGGGCTTCCCCAGTGACCCTACTATTCTGCCGTAGGTGTTTGTGCAAACAAGGCAAGACAGCCATGGCTGTCAGAGCTGCTAAGCCAGCCACCAACCTGGGGAGCAGGCGAGGCATCTGGATAGCCCTAAAATCATCCTTGCCTATAGCGTATCAACAGGGACAGCCCTGAAAGAGCTATGGAGACAGTCTGCTATCAGAGTGCCAGGGCCCGGAGGAGATCCTACAGTCCTGCGCCTCCAAACCCCTCTCCTCAGACCCAGAGTTCCCTCTCTGCTGGCAAAGCTCCGGGCGCGCCAGTGGACGGAGGCGCTCACCAGCCTGCACCTGCTCACCGCCATTCCCTAACTTTTGCTAGGAGCGAGAACACATCTATTCAAGTGGCTACGCTGCATTTTTCTTCCCCAACCCAGTGGGGGGACAGCAGGAGGCCTGAATGGATAACCTCGAAGCCAGGGACACGGCCACACATGGAGACCTGGTCAGGAGTGCCCGGTGTTGAAGAAAGGCAACTTAGGGGCGCCTGGGTGGCTCGGTCGGTTAAGCGTCTGCCTTCGGCTCGGGTCATGATCTCAGGGTCCTGGGATCAAGCCCCGCATCAGGATCCTTGCTCTGCGGGGAGCCCGCTTCTCCCTCTGCTTATGCTCTGTCAAATAAATAAATAAAATCTTAAAAAAAAAAAAAGGCAACTTAAATACATTTAAATATTGGGTTTTTCTTGGAGACCCTCCCTCATCCCAAACGCAAACTGCTAACTGCTGAGATTCCTATGTTGAAAACCAGGAAATTGGAACTTAGGGCCAAGTTCTGAACCAACTCTGTTTCTTACCACACCATTAAAATACTTATCCAGGAAAAAAAAAATACTTATCCAGGATCAAAAGCAGGTGAGGCCCAATGAAGGATGGTGAGAAGGCCAGAGAAAAAAACACTAAAATACACATTTTTTAAGCAATGGAACAGATGAACAGGAATGGCCCTGCAGGTAGGGAACTTAGCTGCCTTCACAGAGAACTGGAATGAGGTTCGTTCGCTACAGGCGTGCAATGGGGCATACTGCCCTGTATTTTTCCATTGCAGGTGTGAGACCCCTACCTCCTATGCCCGGGAGTTCCCTGTGGACAGGGAAGTGCTGTCAGCCTCTGGGGCGCCCCCCACCCCACCGTGACCTTCTTAGAACATCTGCCCCCCACAGAGGGCATGTGTGGAAGCAGAATTTTCACAGCCACTCAGGTCATAACTCCAACTTAAATACTTTTCATTTAAAAATATTTATTAAAATAAAGATTAAACCTGAAAAAATGAATTACCAGAATGCAGCCCTTTGCATAGTACTTCAAGAATCAGAAAAGAAGAAAAGAAAGAAAAGAAAAGAAAAGAAAAGAGGAGGGAGAAGAGAGGGGAGGAGAGGCGTAAGAAAATCTCCGACCTTCCCCGACAGCAGGGAGGAGGGAGAAGACAGCCGCCCTCACCAAAGCCAGCAGAGAGCTGTGGAAGGTTCTCTGGTCTTAGGACTTGCTGGTCCAGAGAAGTTTCCACCAGAGCAGAGGCCCAAGAGTCACAGACACCAAGCCCAGAGACCAGATTTCCCCAAGGGTGTGTAAACTTCAGGAATTTGGCTGGAGAACTGGAATTTGGGAATATTCTGAAAGCCTGCAAAGTCTGAAGAGGCAGAAGCCAGGCCCAGAGCCTCTAATTGCCCTTGGGCGCCACGATCTGCTGGACGTAGTTGACTACATTGCTGTGGAGCTGGGGGGCAGTGGCCTCGAAGGTCTCCTTGGCAAGGGTCTGGGCCACCTTGCTGCCAGCCATCATTGCGTGGTACAGCGGAAGAGTATACTTCTGCTTCCCCTGCAAGAAACACACACACACCCGTGGCTTAAGCAGCCTGCTCAGTGAGTCGACACAGCCCCCGGCCCCAGGGCCGCTCCAACAGCAGGCCTCAGCAGGTGCCAAAGGGGATGTGGGTAGCAGTGCTAGAATGAGGAGGCTCCCAGACAGGCGTGTTCTTATTCTGGCATCTTCTTGGGGCCAAAGATCCCTGTAGGTAGATCTCGGTATTCACTCCAATCCAGGCTAGCACAGGGGTGTCTACACTCTAAGTAGGCTCCCCAGCGTGGAGCCCAACACAAGGCCTGAACTCACGACCTAGATCAGGACTGAGCTGATAGCAAAGGCTGCCGCCTATAAAACCAAGGGCCGCGTGAGGCCCAACTGCAGGCAAGCACAAGAAAACCCACAAGTCAAATTCCCACCCATGTGAGAAAGCCACATCACAAAGCTCCTCAACTCCAGAGGCTTGGAGAAGCCTGCAGAGGGCTCAGAACACCTCCAGACAGGAGCGCAGCTCCCACCACAAACGGATGAGGGCATCCGAGCGCTGCTTTGGACCCAGCCCCATCGTGCCCCGGGCTCTGAAGCGCTCTGGCCCTTCCCCAGCAGGGCCGCTCTCACGGGGCGCCCGAGGCTCCTGCTGGCCTCTGAGCCCTCCCAGGTCACGGGCTTCCCCAGGAAGCAGGAACCTATGATCTTACCCTTCACTCACCTCTCTTGTCCTTGGGCCCCTCGCCCCAAGACTGGCCCTGGAGTCCCGCTTTACCCTTTTTCCCAGTTTGGGGTTAGCTCTGACCCAGCTTGGACCCTTCAGGCCTCACCTGGTGATCTGCAAAAAGCTCCCCAACCCTGGAGGCTTCTTCCCGCCATGGGAACACCTCCCCCAGCCACACTCAGGAACCAGGCCGCTGGGCTGGGTCCTCTCCCTTCCCCTCCCTCCTCTGCTCCACAGAAGGGCACACGGGGAGGCTCTACCCGCGGGACTACGGACAGTAGGTCGAGGCGGCCCACCATGTGGGCCTGAAGGGGACAAGGAGGTGGGGGTCACCCACCTGGCTCTGCAGGAATGCCTTCACTTTCCAGAAATCCTCCTGGTGGTCATTCTTAAGGACGATCTGGCCCCATCGTAGCCGGAGCTCTGCATTCTGGGAGTTTGAGATCTTTGGGTATGTCTCTCCGAGTGTCTTCACGTTCCCTGAAGAAAGAAAATGGGTTTTTAATGGCTGTGTCATCAGAGCCACGAGTGTGTCTGCCCACAGACCCTCGTGCAAGCCCCCGGAACGATGTCACGAAGGCTCCCGACCACCCACTTTACCTCATCCTGCTCACCTCAGTCTCCGAAAGGGCGCTGTCCGAGCCTTAGGTTTACCCTCATTTCTAAGGCTCTTCCACCAAACTTCCCTTAATGTAATTACAGGCTTTCTGCCACCATCCCGCTTACCTTCCAGGTTAAAAGCCCAGGTATCCCCCTAAAACATGCTGCACCCCACCCCAGGTTTTTCTCCCCCCACCACCGAGCTGCTGAAAATTCTCCCGGCTTTCACATGTTCTCTTTCCAACACCCCTGGGGGAATGTTATTTCTGGCTGAGCAGCCACGCGGCAGTAGTGGGGGCTATTTGTGCACAAGTTCATCCTCCGTTCCCTGGGGGGTCACAGTCACAGCCCCCAGGCATGGAGCGGTTAGGACTTGAAGGAAGACTTCGATGTGAAGAGCTGAGAAGAATCACCTGCAGAGCCTGAGGGTGCAGCGAGGGCTAGGCTTTAGGATTCTCTTCCTAACCTGTGTGTAGGACTCACAGCAGCTGTTGACGTGTTCCCCATGAGGGGCTTGCATCCACCTGCCAACCCCCCGCAGCTGCCGAGGGGTGAGCCCCGCCCCTGATATCAAGCTCTGTACACAAGGGACCTTGATATGCTGCATTGATTTACCCCACTTTTTCTTACCGGGAGGGAGAGGGGATTTCTGGAGGATCTTATCGAGGAAATACACCAGCTGGTAGGTCTTCCAGGAAGAAATGGCCACAGCTTTGATGGCCTTCATGTCCAGCTCCTTGGCCACCCACAGCTGGGCCAGCTCTTCAGCGGGCTTCATAAGTAAGTCCCCAGGGGAGAGGTCAGGGAGGTAGGGGGGCCAGCCCGGGGTATTCAACCACCGATCAAACTCAAAACCTGTTTGGTGGAAGGAGAGAGGGGGCTGTCAGAATTCTCTGGCAGCTTCAAGGTCAACTTGGCTCCAGCAACACCTAGATCTCAAGCTCCTCTCTGCCTCTCTCGATCCCAAACTGCTTCTCTTAATTTTAACATCACTTTCCCACAGAACTACCTGCTCCGGTTGGGTCCCACTAATACTGAGACCCAGAGATTGTTATTGTCAGACTGGATGGCCCCTTTTTCTACTGTGACAGTCGTTTTGAGTCCAAATTAACACTGGGCTGCCAGAACCAAGCGGTTGAAGCCTTTCCTAGCCTCAGTCAAGTTCACGTTCTCCTTCAGATGAGAAGAACAACACGGTGTTGAAGCTCCTGGGCCCTGGGGCCAGGCTGCCTGGGCTCCTATCCCAGCCCTGCCATTAACTAGCTGGGAGGCCACGGGCATGTTACTTTGCCTCTCTGCGCCTCCGTTTTATCTGTAAAAT
Organism: Eumetopias jubatus; assembly: GCF_037043125.1. Taxonomy (NCBI): domain Eukaryota; kingdom Metazoa; phylum Chordata; class Mammalia; order Carnivora; family Otariidae; genus Eumetopias; species Eumetopias jubatus. The sequence continues at coordinate 28,336,074 of NW_028274818.1, forward strand.
GATAAAAGGCTGAATGAGAGGCCCTGCACGTCTTAGTAGTGGTGAGGATTAAATAAGCAAATACACAGTACGAGTCTAGCATGCTGCCTGGTGCGTAGTGAGCACTCAGTAATTATTAACTTTCATTAGCCAGGGAGTCTCGTGACCTTCAAGTGCGGGCCTCCAAGCAGAGGGTAGGTGCTCCAGGCCCGACCAGTCCCAGCTGTCAGGGGAAGTGAGTTTACCAGACCAATGATGGCCTGACTCAGAGTGCCCAGCACGAGGGCACTCCAGTGCCCTCCAGTGGGCAGCCTCATCCCCAACAGGCCACCGTCTCCTCTCTTCTCAGGGCCTCCCAAGCTGAAATCAGGGCGGCCCCTGGGATTTTGCTTCACTCAGAAGTCCGTACGAGGCAACTCCATGCTTGCAAGGCTGGACAGCTGCCGGTACCGCGGGCCTGGGTCAGGGCTGGGGCGGTGGTAGCTCTTTGGGCAGAGTCGGGGGTTTGGTTATATGTGTGTACGTGTGAGGAAAATGGGGACACAAGAGGAGACACTGAGGGGAAAAAGTGGAGCAAGCGAGGCCAGGAGGAGCCGAGAGAAATCACTCTTGTGGAACAAGGCCTGGGACCCCGGGTGTGCACCCCTAGGTGCCACTTACTGGAGGACTCGATTTCATCATGTTTTCCCGCCCCACCTTCAGTCTTCCTGGATATAAATTAGACATAATTCTCTACTATCTCCCAGGAGCCTTAAGCCAGCTCCTCTGCTCACCTGGAATGGACTCCACATTCTTCTTCTTCAGCTCAGGGAAGTATTCCAAGTAGAACTCTAGAAAGTCCTCAGCTAAGATACTTTGGAATTTGAATTCATTAACATAGGCCTGCAGGGAGGGAGGTACTTTTCAGTCATTCTGGATCCTCTGGGGGGTACAGGCCCTCCGTGCCTCACATTCTCCTCCACCCCTTCCCTTGTCCCTTCAGCCCCTGCCTCTACCCCTGAACTCTGGCCCAGCTGGCTTCTCGGCGACTCCTTCTCCCCTCATCTCTTAGTCGACTATACCTTGAGAAAATTGTCAAATTGATCCTGGTCACCCACCAAGTGGGCCAGGTATGAGACAAAGCAGAAGCCTTTCTCGTAGGGAGTCTCGTTGTAGGTATCATCTGGGTCGACACCTAGCAGAGAAAGCAGACACTCGTAACCTGTCACTTTTGTTGTCCTTCTCCGGCTCCAGATTCTACGAGTCATTATGGACGAGATCAGAATTCAGCTTCCTCGGATTCAGCAAGGCCAAGAAAGTTTCCAGATCCACCTTGGCCTCTCTCAAGCCACTTCAAAGTTGATCTTAAAGGGTCATTAACTACGGACCTAATAAGACAAAGAACCAGCCTTCCTGGGGAACTGGCAAGTTTCCTTGTTCCTGGGATTGCTTTGCTCCAGTGGGTTCCATTGACTCTTAGGACTGAATATAGGGCTTGGTGCCTTTTCCAGCCCAACTGGTCACCACCTCCACTCAATCTCCCCTCCCAGAACAAGTGGTTGTTTCTACAAATGTTCTAGACCAAAATAAACGAATGACCAGTCTACAAGAAGTTCATTTTCATGGTCATTGGCATCAAGGAACGTGAGCTTAAGTCACACACAGAGGTCTTAGATTAGTCATACATGGAACTAAAGAAAGATGTCAGAAAATAAAAATACATGACCTTGGACAAGTCATCTTGTGCTCACTCACGTCCTCTGTAAAATAAGCGGTCAATCTACAAGACTACAGGTCTGACTTGATAGAAGAAGAATGGCAAAGAGCCCTGGAAAATGATAGGGGCCTGTACAAATGCAAAGCAACAGTAAAGTCACTAAGAACTGCACAAAACTGGAAAGAACTCCCATTGGGGTGGAATGGCTTTGGCTGAGTCTGTCTAGAGGCCAGGGAATGGCTAAAAAGAGCTCTGGAAGGCTCTTCCTTCCCAAGGAGAGTATTCAAGGTGTGCACAAACTTGGGGCCCCAAGCTCAATGTCGGGGAGGGGGTAGTCAGACAGAGGAGCCTCCCGGACCTGGTTCGATCTTCACGCGGAGCTTGTTGAGTGGGTGTTCCTTGCCAGTGATGTCCATGTGCTGCTGAAGCAGAGCCCGGCCAGTGGCAGCTTCCAAGCAGGTGTAAGCAGAGCCTGGGGCAAGAAGAATCCTTAGGCCTCAAGACCACGTCCAAGTATAATTTCCAGACAAGAGGGTGTGCTGCCTCCTTGTGGCCATAAGAACAATGACAGATAACTGAAGATTCATATTGTCACCCTCTTGGGACCCCAGGACCAGAAGGGTCAGTGACGGAGAACCTGACTCAGCCCCTAGCTCCTTGTTGCTCTGGACTACAAATGACTCGGTTAGCTCAGGCTGTCAGTCTCGCCCAGACATGAGGATGAGGGAATCTCACACCTTTTCCTGTGACTGTTACCTTTCCTCATCAATATGCTTTTATTTTTAGAGATAGTAATTTGATCTTCTATAAAAGCAGACTATTTTCATTTGACTGTTCCTGCCAGACAACAGAAACTGTCACCCAACATTTTTCTAGGGGTCTCTACATTTCCTTCTGGCTCTAAAAATGGAGGGGAAGGGGGCCAGGTTTCGAACCAGTCACCTCTGCCACTCACAAGGTGTTCTGACTCTGGGAGAGGTACTCAATCTCTCTTAGCCTCAACTTCTTCATCTGCACAGTGGGCTGACAACATGTGCTTGCAGGATTCTTAGTGGCTGAGTAAGATATTTACAAATAGGCTCTTGTTCCATATACTCTGGATGAAAGTAAATTTGCACAAACTTTCTGGGAGGCAATGGACAACGTGTGCTAAAAAGCCTTTAAAATGTTTGGATCCAGAAATTACATTTCTAGGAATTTATCTCCATTGAGATGGTCTGGGATATGTTACGAACATTTATATGTAAAAAATATTTGTCAAAATATTCTTTCATTAGAAAACTGAAAATAAAAAAAAAAAAAGAAAAAGAAAACAAAATTAACAGGCGCACCTAGGTGGTTTAGTCAGTTAAACATCCGACTCTTGATTGGGGCTCAGGTCATGATCTCAGGGTCATGAGATGGAACCCCCCTGTTGGGCTCCACACTCAGCATGGAGTCTGCTTGAGATTCTCTCTCCCTCTCCCTCAGCCCCTTCCCCTGCTCACACACATTCTCTCTCTAAAAAAAGAGAAAAACTGAAAATAACCTAACAGCTGGAAACTGAGTATGTTAAGAAACGTCCATACAATGCAGCTATAGAAGAAAATTTAATGAGTTGGGAAAATGTTTAACTTTATTAAGTTAAAGAAAAAAAGGCAGTTGGAAGGTCTGATGATTCACACACACACACACACACACACACACAGGAAAATGTCTGAAAGGATATACATCAATTATCTCTGAGCAGTGAGATTATGGATAAATCTATTGTGCGTGCTTTCCCATATAGATCAAAATAGATTTTGATGAGAGAAATAATAAAAATAATACATGTTACATATTTTTTCTTTTAAGATTTTTTTTTAAATTTATTCATTTGAGACACAGAGATACAGAGAGAGAGAGAGAGAGCGCACGAGCAGGGGGAGAAGCAGACTCCCCGCTGAGCAGGGAGCCCGACGTAGGGCTCGATCCCAGGACCCTGGGATCATGACCTGAGCCGAAGGCAGACGCTTAAACATCTGAGCCACCCAGGCGCCCCATACAAGTTATATTTTTAAAGCACCTGATATATAGCAGGTTTTCAATAATGACACAATGTTGAGAAAGTTATTTTAAAAGCACACCTGGGCTCAATGTGGGGTTCTGCCCCCACCTGCCAAGTGGCTTGGACACATTTCTTATACTTTTTGAGTCACAGTGAGCTCATATATAAAATGGAAATCATATCTGTTTCATAGAGCTATTGTGAAATTGTTAAATAATGTATTTTTAATAAGGTCCCTGTACAAAGCTGGTAAGTAGGTGTTCAATAGGAGGTAATGATTATAACGATCTTATGATTTATTTGGAAGATTAACTAGCTATGTGGGTGAACGACCCTGGGCAACTCTCCCCGAGGGGTTGCCTGGCTGTTGGAAGAACAGAGCATTGAGTGTGGTTTCAGCTTAGCTGAGGGGTCCTTTCACTGTCGGGCCCCTCATTGGTTCATTCAGCCAACATGCAGTTTCTGAGACCCCCTCTCCCCACCGTGCCTACTGACTTAATGCCATGTAACGCAATGGGGCTCATCCACTTGGAAGGGACTTTTGTCTAGAGTCGGCCCTTGCTGGCCTCTCGCCGGAGCTTTCTGCACCGCTGCCCCTCCCTTCATGCCCGCTTGTGTCCCAAAACCCCGAAGGAGGTCACACTGGCCTCGCAGGTGAAAGAATGGAGCGTGGGGTCCCTAGGAGAGCTAGCTTACCAAAGAGGACAGTGGAGATCCTCCTCTGGGCATACATGGTGAAGCCTTCATTGAGCCAGAATTCCCCCCAGTTGGCATTAGTGACCAGGTTCCCGAACCAACTGTGGGAGATCTCATGGATGATGACGTCAGCCAAAGAGCGGTCCCCTGCCAGAAGGCAGGGGGTGACAAAGGTCAGACAAGGGTTCTCCATTCCTCCAAACGGAAAGGATGGTGGCATGAAGAGCAGGTCATACCTGCCGAGAAAGCAGGTCACAGACAGGTCTCGGCTCCCCAGGGCAGAGACCCTGCCTTACTTCCCCAGGCGGGCCCCTCGGCCTACAGAGATGCAGCCACCAAAGCAGCAGCACGCAACCCCGAGCCCAGCGCTGAAATGACACTCAGATTCCTCCGTCCCCAAGTCGCTGGGACCTCCCTTTCCCCAGGTTTTGCCCTCTTGGAGGCGGCTCTCTGAAACCTGCTCCCTGTTCTCCTTCCAAGCAGGGTATGGCCCTACCATCAGCTCTGTCACAGTTAGCTTGCTGATGGCTCACTTGGGGTCACACAGATCTAATAGAGCCTTTGATCCGAGGCGGCTAAAGTCTGGAGATGTCACAGGAAAAAATGGGAGTGTGTGGGGGCTTCTAGCCACCAGGAAAGGTAAGTCACAAAGGTCCCCAAGGTCCCCTGACGGTGTTTCCCCATCTCCACACTCAGCAGCTGGAAAGCACATTTTTATCACTTCAATAACCCTCTCTCTCCGGGTCCCTCCTCAGCACAGTGAAGTAGGCCTCATTTCTCCCTTCCTCTATCTCTTCCTCCTCTCCTTTACTTCTGGGATTGCGGAACTTGGCTCTAGGGGAGAGAGGAGAAGCAGCACCAGAAGGAAGAGAGGGGGAAACCAGGGACTCAGTTTAGCAGAAGACATTAGAGTCAATGTGATACCACACCTTCCCCAAAGGTAGGGTCCAAAAAGTTTCTCTCCTGTAGCCAGAAATTCTTCTATCACCCCGTTGTACTCCTCCTTGGCAGCCTCGATCAGGCAGGGCTCAGCCCACACCCGGCTCCTAAAGACAAGAGCACAGGAAAAAGCAGGCTGGTGTTTGAAGACCTATCGTGGTGACCCAATCTCAAAAGCACCTGGAGAAACCTGGCAGTCTCGTATCTGAGCCAGATGAATGTGACAGTGTGGCCGGCCACAGAGACAGGAGGTGCAAGGTCAGATCACCTATACGGGTCCGAGACTGCTCGCCACACCTGATAAATAAGATCCCAACACAGCGTCCTAGAGGAACTGCCTCCCGTGTGCAACAGGCTCAAACTCACAGCGCCGTCATGTTCCGTCTCCAGCATTGAAGGTGACCTTGCAAAAGTCACTGACCTCCCTGAGCCTCAGTGTGTCTCTGTAAAGTGAGCAGGGAAGATGAAAGAAGACAGGATATAAGATAGAAAAGTGGATGGGCTCCAGGTCAGGAGGAGGGAAGGTGTCCTCTCTGCCCCTGTGGAAGCTCAGGAACTGTTTTTTTTTTTTTTGATGGAGACATAGCAAGAGAGGGAACACAAGCAGGGGGAATGAGAGAGGGAGAAGCAGGCTTCCCGCCGAGCAGGGAGCCTGATGCGGGGCTCGATCCCAGGACTCTGGGATCACGACCTGAGCCGAAGGCAGACGCTTAATGACTAAGCCACCCAGGCGCCCCTCTCAGGAACTGTTCTAGCAGGAGGAGAAGGAGCAAGGGCTTCCCCAGGAGCAGAAGCAAGAGCCTAGGAGAGGAAACTGTACATGCAGGTGAGGAACCACCGAGAGTCTGGGATACTGGAGCACTTACCATCAGATCGGGGCTGGGGGAGGGGAGGGGAAGAACGGGTAGAGAGGCCCTCGAGGCTGCAGTCACAAAGGGCCTGATACACCAAGTGACACAGCTGGACCTTCAGAGCCATGAGAGCATTTTAAACCAGTAAGTGGTGTGCGCCGGGGTGGTTCAGTCAGTTAAGCATCTGCCTTTGGCTCAGGTCATGATCCCAGGGTCCTGGGATCGAGTCTACCTCGGGCTCCCCGCTCAGCGGGGAGTCTGCTTCTTCCTCTCCCTGTGCCCCTCCTCCCTGCTCATATTCTCTCTCTCTCAAATAAATAATAAAATCCTAAAAGAAAATAAACCAGTAAGTGGTATTATCAGATTGAATCCTGAGAGATCACTCTAGCTGCAGTACCCAGAAGATACCTTTAAATTACAAAAGCGAGTGCGTATGCCCAAGAAAAGCATGGAGGAAAGGCGAATGGATCCAAAACAGAGTCCCGGGCAACACCAGCACATGGTGGGGCTGGGCAGAGAAGAGTCCAGAAAGGACGAGCCAGGGGGTCCTGGAGCCGGGACAGAACTGCATCGTGGAAGCCAGAGGAGGGTCAAGAGGCAGAAGAAAAGTGCAGGACACCAATACAAGAACTGAGGAGGAGCCAATGTGCTACACATGCTGAGGCCAGTGGCTCCTCTTACTACAGGAGTTTCTGTGGCACGACGGGGAGAGGTGCTGGATTCCCACGGGTCCAAGCAGTGCGTGGGCGGTGGGCGAGCATAAACACTATTCTTCTAAGGAACTTGGCTAAATAGGGAAGCACAAGGTAGTGTGCTAAGAGGGAACATGGAGTCAACGAGTTTGTTTTTTGCTTTTTTCAAGCTACAAGAAACAGGAACATGGTTAGGGTTGGAAGGAAAGAGCTAATTGGGGGGAAGGCTGCACATCTGAAGAGTGAGGGGTAAACAATGAGGCAAAGCTCCACCAGATCTGGGGAGGGACTGAACCAACAACGATGGCTCAAATGCAGAGATGTGGCTTTAAACAGAAGGATGGACACCCCTCTTTAGAGTCAGAGGGAAGAAGGGAGGGACGAAAGCAGATGAAGATGACTTTTTACATGGAAAACAGGAAGCTGACATAACCATATCTGACAAATTAAATATTCTCAATAAAGTAGGAGACAAGATCATCTGCTCGGAGGGAGGATCTGGTGTTTGAACAGGAAATTTGAAGACAAGAGTCATTCTTTAAGGAGAGTGGGCTAGGAAGATAAATAAAGGACTGGTGAGCAATATTGAAAGCATATCTGTAGTTGAAGATGACATTTGTTCTATTTTTCTGGAAAACCACATAAATGTCAGCTTTTTAAAAAGATTCCATTTATCTGAGAGAGAGAGAGCATGAGAGGGGTGAAGGGCAGAGGGAAAAGCAGGCTCCCTGATGAGCAGGGAGCCCAAAGCAGGGCTCGATCTCAGGACCCTGGGAGCATGACCTGAGTCAAAGGCAGACGCTTAACCAACTACGCCACCCAGGCTTCCCTACGTCAACTTTCAATTCCCGCTTTTCACCAAGAAACCAGAAATGGATAGCAGAATCAGTATGCACAGCTGTCTTCTCCTCTCAGACACCAGGTACAGAAGTAGAGAAAGGGGACAGCAGGACCCAGCACTGGAAGTTAGAGCAGCAGGAAAGCACACACGGCGGCCTGCTGTGTCAGGAAGAGAAGATCAACCCCACACCTGGGCCACAGAGAAAAGACGGGCCCGGCCACGAGAGGCTGGCTGCCCAGGAGGAAACGCACAGCTTGCAGGAAGAAAGGCCTCAGTTAGCTTAAGAAGCAGATACAGCGAGAGTGAGGTCACCAGGGGGCCGGCAGGTTAGGGGCACGGGGCATGGGGTCAGAGAATGAATGAGGCAAAGGCGTTTAACATTTCTGCTACAGCACAGCTCATGCGAACGCCCACGGTGAGGCCCTAGATTGTAGAGTGTGTGCCCATGAGTGTGGGGGGCTGGATCAGGTGGAGAGGGTCCCCGAGTAGAGGAGGCTGAGGAACCCTGAAGCCACCCTCATCCCTTCATCCCTGGCATGCGGACAGGTAATCCAGATGGAGAAAAAAAGTCACCAAAAATGATGTGACAGGGCTGAGAAAAGACCATGACAAAGGTGTCAAAGTCTTCAAGGAATTGCTTTGTGATCAGCTTGGATATCACAACTAGCAAAGTCCTTCAACCCAGGCTACTTCAGCTTGCTACAACTAGAAGATGAAGGCCAGGCTAGACAGGGGGCATCCGAGATACTTCCTCCAGTACAGAGATTTCTGTCTAAAGCAACTGGAATGTTCTCCGTCAGGCTGGATTTTTATTGCCAGTAGTCTAGCGCAACAAGCACTGGCTCTGCACAGAAATGCCTGGATTGGAATTCCAGTTCTGCCAATGATGTAACTTTGCACAAGTAATTCCACCAGAAGCCTCAGTTAGCTTTATCCACAAGAGGGAGAAAACAGTAACCCCCTCAGTGAGGTTCCGTAAGGATTAGAAGAGATTATACATAAAACATGACTAGGACATATCCACTATCTCTTCTGCCCAGGATTTTCCTCCCGTGGTAACTGGGACTGGGGGCAAAGTTTGCCAGAAGACCCTCTCAACTAACATACCTTCACAAGACCCTAAGATGTTCCCCCACAAGGCAAGGACTTGGCTCAGTTGGTTAAGCATCTGCCTTCGGCTCAGGTCATGATCCTGGGGTCCTGCGGTAGAGTCCTACATCAGGCTCCCTACTTGGTGGAGACCCTGCTTCTCTCTCTGCCCCTCCCCCGGCTCGTGATCTCTCTCTCTCTCTCTCAAATAAATAATCTTTAAAAAAATAAATAAAAAATAAAATAAATAGTTTATACTCTTACTAACAGAACCTTAGTAAGAGTAAACTCTCTAAAATAACTCCTTTACTTATCTACTTTCCGGTCAACTGCAATGCTGACGCTCCTTTGGTTACGTACGACCCACTCTGTCAGAAAGACTGCCCTTCGTGGCAGGAGAGCACCTAGTCTTTCAAAACTAGTACTGTTTTGAGTGTGTGTGCTGGAAGCAGATGCCAATGGCATCCCATCTCTTATTCTCTCTGAAGCCCAGGAACTAAGATTCATGATCTTAACAGTGCTACTGAGCTTGGCTATGAGGTCTGATGCCTGTAACCAATGCGGTCAAGGTCACCACCACCTCCAGGACCTGAGAGAAGGGCCATAGCAGCAGAGCCGGGAAAAGCGCCACAGCTTACTGTCCAGCCTTTGATCATTTTACTGCAGGATTATGCTGTACTGGCAGATAATATAAGAGCCAGGAAAAAACCGACACTCCTGGTCAGGTTTCTTTTAGCAGGAAACCTTACAAAAGCCTTATTCATCTCCATTAAACCCATCTAATTTCACGGAGGTATCTCTGCCACCATGGGTTCAGGTGTATGTATCTGGAGCAGACAAAGAAGGATCTCCCACTTTCCTCTCTGCAGGGGAACAAGGAGATCAAAGTTGTATATTTCCGGGAATTACGTGCTAGAGAAAAAGGGGAGATTTGGTACAAAGATTAAAAAGCAAATATAACAGCTAGAAGGGAATTCAGAACTAAAAGATAGTGATAAAGATGAGTCTTCTAAAACTTCTGCTTCGGTGCCAACTGCACTCCACAAGGTGGCCCAGGACAGCAGCTACTGCTGTTAGCAGGACTGATGACCTCATTCCAGACAGCAGGAGGAGAAGCAGAGGGGGAGCAGGGAAAGCCCTTCCTCCCGCTGTACTCATGCCACACGCTTCACTTCTGGGCCACAGAAAGGCTGTCCATTGAGAGCAGATGCAAGACTGTCCCAAGAACCATCCCAGCTGGGCCACTGAGCAGAGGCCTCCTTGCCTTGAGGTCAGTCTGACCTTGCCTGTGGAGGTCTTTGTCTCCTACCTGGGTCCAACTTCAGCCGAAACCAGATCTCCGATGGCCAAAGCTATCAGATAGGAGGGGATGGGATGACACATCTGGAAGAAGAACTTATTTGGACCTCTCTTCTCCCAGGTGTTAGCACTCATCACAGCTGTGAAGCCATCTGGGACCTGACAAGAGACAAAGCTTAGGAAATTTTACCCGGAGTCTCCTTTTGATTCGCACTAAGAACAGCATGGCGGGCAACCTGCATGGTGACAGCCACGACCGGGAGCCTGTCTTGGAGAACACAAAGGTTTCAAGAAACTAAACTTGTGCTAAGCTGATGGAATTTAGCACAAATAAAATTTCTGTACATGGAGGAATTTTGCAGAGGTACCGCTGGGTGGATGTAACAATTTACCAGCTGAAATGTGACTAGATAGATCTGAAATTCAATCCCAAGGGCAGGTACTTAACCTTAATCCTCTTACCTCAATAAGTGCTGAATATTTGCATTTCACTGCGGGAGTGTCGAAGCAAGGGAAGAAGGCCCGGTTCAGGACAGCCTGACCCTGGGTATAGACAAAAGGCTTCTTCTTTCCTGCTGTCTGCTCAGGAGCCAACCAGCAAACCTAAGAGAGTAGAAGAACATTTCCAAACTGACACCCCCTACATGAGCTCAGTCCAGCCAGAGAAAAGGAGTTGGCTGGCAGGGGAGAATTTTAGGTAATCCTTATAATCCTACCAGCAGTTTGGTCCTGACTGGGAAGTTCTCTCCTACTGTGTATTTAATCCACCCTGGAACCCACGCCAACGTATTGATGCCCACCTCACATGGTAGAAACACCACAAAGGGTCTACTCCCCACTGTACCCCACTAGGTATCTCAAGAATTCCAGACATGGCCTCTGACCCTGGCATCCTGTCTTCCTCCTCTGAGTCCCGCACGCTGTAGTGGTTTCTCATTAAAAAACAAACAAAAACCAATTGAGAAGCAGCTGTATTTGAACTTGCAGTAAATGGCACAGAAAAGCAGAAGGGAAGTGGGAGGAGTCTGTGATTAATATGTGTTCTCCATTCCTGAAACTTACCCATTCAGAATAAATGTATTTTACATTATAGGTACTGGCTATATATATACTTTTTTAAATATCTTTTCAAGATTTTATTCTTAAGTAATCTCTACTCCCAACGTGGGGCTCAAACTTACAACCCCGAGATCAAGAGCTGCATGCTCTACCTGGTGCCAGCCAGGCACCCCGGTTATATATACGTCTTAATTTGTTTTCTGTCAGCCTGTAACCAAAGGCAAATCTGAATGATTATTACAAACCCAATTTTTGCCTACCGCAAAAAGTTCACTTATAACATACTAACTGTGAGGGGGAGGAGGGTATGTCAGCACCAAATGCCACTTAGAATTTAGAAAAGGATTAGATTAACTCTGGCAAGGTTTCATAGCGGAAGCAAAACTTTCCGGTTTAAAGGTGAGTAGGACTGAGATGGTTGGAAAGGAAAGAAGACATTCTCAAAGAGGTAGGTAGCAGCGTGAAAAAAGGCATGGATGGGCGATCTCTGGGAACTGGGGGTAGGTTTCAGATACAGAGGTGGGAGGCATGCCTCGGCAGGTGGACTGAAATGCTTTGAACACAAGTATTTGAGACATACTTTTAAGAGGCATAAAGACGCCACATGGAGATGTTGGCTTTTTCTTTGCTTGAGTTTCTTTTGTGTGGTGTGAAAATTTTAATGAGCCTCCTTCCGAAGAGTACAGTACAGATGGAAAGGAGGAGAAAGAAATACCACAGTGGAAAAACCAGCACTACTTCAGCCAGATGAGTGAGGTCAACTTCAAACAGTCACAAATCATGTTGATACCGTGTATTCGCAATATGATGTGAAGACAGAACTTTACCTTTGTGACATTCCACTGAATTTTGTTGTGAACTTAAAACTGCTGTAAAAAATAAACTTCTTAAAAATTTTTTAATAACCCCAGTCTGATCATGCAAAAAACAGACAAATTCCAATAGAGAGGCATCCTACAATATATCAGACCAATACTCCTCAAAACTGTCAAGGTCAGGGTGTCTGGGTGGTTCAGTTGGTTAAGCCACTGCCTTCGGCTCAGGTCATGATCCCTAGGTTCTGGGATCGAGTCCCGCATCAGGCTCCTTGCTCAGAGGGGAGCCTGCTTCTCCCTTTCCCTCTGCCTGCTACTCTGCCTGCTTGTGCACGCTCTCTCTCTCTCTCTCTGTCAAATAAATAAATAAAATCTTTTAAAAAAAAAGAAAAACTGTCAAGGTCATCAAAAACAAGTAAAGTCTGAGAAACTGTCAGAGCCAAGGGGGAGCCTAAGGATACATGAAAGCTAAATATACTGTGGTATTCCGGATGGGACCCTGGAACAGAAAAAGGTATTAAGTAAAGCCTATGAAAATCTGAAAAAAACTATGAACTTCAGGGGCACCTGGGTGGCTCAGTTGGTTAAGTGTCTGCCTTCAGCTCAGGTCATGACCCCGGGGTCCTGGTATCAAGTCCCACATCAGGCTCTCTGCTCAGTGGGGAGCCTGCTTCTCCCTCTGCTGCAGCTCTCTCTTTTTCTCTGTCAAATAAATAAATAAAAACCTTAAAAAAAAGAACTATGAATTTTAGTTAATAATACTGTATCAATATTGGTTCATTGTTAACAGATATATCATACTTGCAAAATGCTAATAGAGCAATCTGTAGGTGGAAGGGTATATGGAAACTGTACTATCTGCTCACTTTTCTTGTTAATCTAAATTGTTTTTTAATCCTTTGGTGGGGGAGGGGCAGGGAGAGAGGGTGATAAAGAATCTCAAGCAGGCTCCACACCCAGCACGGAGGCCAATTCGGGGCAAGGCTCAATCTTACAACCCTGAGATCATGACCCAAGCTGAAATCAAGAGTCAACCGACTAAGCCACCCAGCACCCCTAAACTGTCTTTAATCCTATTATTGAGAGAAATTTAATGAGTTAACAATAAGACTAACACATAGTATTCAGTAGGTACCAGGCACTGTATTAGGCACTTCCATAAAGACAACTCATTTAACTTTTGTCAAGCACATAGACTAGTACCTGGCACATTTTAATAAATACTGGTCATCCCCTCCACCATACCTTAATGCCTTTTTTTATTTATAATGACAGAGAGGAGAAAATGGAGCCTGGTAGTACAAGTATTTCCGCTCTGTAAGAAAGAGTCTTAAGTCAGGGTGAGGCTGTTACCTACAGTGATTAAGGTGAGAGCCCTCACTTGGGATGGTGGCCATGAGAAGAAGGAATAAATACAGGTGACTTTAATGTCGACCTTCACAGTGCAAAGTGTGGGTGTCTGCTCTTAGTCTCTAATGAAAGCTGTTTACTATGGATGTTTAATTTGAGGTGCCATTTTCAGTAGGCAATTTCAGAGAGGACTTAATTTTTCCAGGTATCCTGTTTAATTCCTGGTTCCTGCCCCAAACCAGAAGCTAGCATGTAACAGGGCAACCAAACACATTTAAAGATGTTATGTTATCCTTTGAGGGCACTGGGTTTTTTCCTTTGCCTTAGAGGTTTGGACTTTTCATTCTTTAAACAAGTTCTATCACAGGCTCATTTATTCCCTGAATAAAGATGGAAACAGAACTGTCTTTTGGGACAGCTCTAAGAGTGAAAGGAACTGCTAGCTAGATAAGTAAACTTTGATTGTAGGCAAGCAGCCTACCCGTGAAACGTATAACCCACCCTACCTGAGAAACGACTAGCAACCACAGCCTCAGGACTCTTTATGAAGGAGTTCCAAACTCTTACAAATGTAAGCCACATAACCACCCATCCTTTTATTTAAATACCAATATCTGTCCACCACCCCAAAATGTAATATTTAAGAGTTAATCAATAAGAGTCAATCAAGAGTAATAACAGGACCAACTTATTACAAAGTCTAGAACACCCTAATTCTAGTTCTCATTTTTACTCAAATTCTTCAATTAAACAAATCTGGGACTTCGCAGAAGAAAGCAAAAGTAACTCTCTGGGGTTCAGAGTTATTTCAGCCTGTGGCACCGCAAGAGCACACGGACAAAGGGCTGAGTCAGCACCCAGGGCTAATTAACCGGCAGGGTCCAGGGCTGCCGTAAAAGGAAAACTAAGTAGCTCCTTATCAGGGACCTAGGCCCCAAAGCCCCGCGAAACGTTAAATTCGATATAAATAGCCGGTTATCCCGAAAGCTGCACAGGACAGGGTTTCCTCGGCAGGCAGAAAGAGCAACCAGACAGGGCGGTGTGCGAGAGGGAAACAACGTGGAGATGCCACCAGAACCCCTGGGCGGGGAGAGGGAGGAAGGGTGGAAAGGACGAAGAGTGCACAGCTCGGAGGCTGGCCGGAAGCCAGAAGAGGGAAAGCGGAGCAGCCTGGAAGGAAGAAGAGAGGGCGCTGAGGGTGGGAGGGCGAGAGGCGTGCAACGGGAAGCTCCGGGCCCCCTCCGGGCAAAGGCGGAAGCATCTTCTCTCTCTTTGAGGGTGGGGATTAGTGCAGGTCCGGGGACCGGCTCCGAGGCAGGAAGGGCGGGTAGGAAGCGGCCGGGAGAGGCCGCGGCGGGGCTGGGCCCCGGAGTCGAACTCACCCCGGGTCCCTCCCCGACGCGGTAGGTGAGCAGAAGCTGGAAGCGCTCGCCGGCCGGGCAGGGCTGCGGGAGGGCCACGCACAGGGCCTGGCCGTAGTGCGAAAAGGGCTCCGTGTGGAAGGGCACGGGCTCCGAGGGCGGCTCCTCCAGGCCGGGCCGCTGCCGCCGCAGCGCCGCCGCCGTCACCTCGAGGCACGGGTGCGAATCGAGCCGCAGCTCGGTGGCGCCCTCGGGCACCAAGCAGCGCAGCTCCAGGACTGCCGTGCCACTCAACCCCCGGCTCCCGGGGCCCGGCCCCGGAAGCCCGAACTCGACCCGCAGGTCCAGGTGCAAGTGCAGCATCTGGAAAGCCCGGAAATTGGAGGCCGAGGCCACGTCCACGGCCTGCGCTGAGTGCAGCGGCCGCGGGGGCACGCTCGGAGACCCGTCGTTCGCCATGGTCCCGCAGAGCCGTTGAGCAACTGCGGGCAAAGCCCACCGGTTCAGCCGACTGCCGCGGGGAAGCCACGCCCCGAGCGCGCCGGGCCGCCGTAGGCCCCGCCCCGCCGGCCGGCCACGCCCCCAGAGCGGCCTGGGCCGGGTCATGCCCCTCTCCAAAAACCTGAGACCTAACCACAACACCTCTCGCTTGCTCTCCAAGTGTCCACTCTTCCAGCTTTATTCGAAATACCTCAGGCCCTTGGACAAAAAGGTACGGTGGGATAATTTGGTCCACATCTGTCCGGACTCATCCTACCGCGATGTTACAGTAGTCCAAGTAGCGCACCTTTCTCTGCTGACGTTTCGTTCCCGAATCTCTCAGGAAGGTAGTGGGGTTGTAGATTGAGCCCGGAATTGGAAGAGTCTGAGCTCGAGATCTCACACTCTGCGCTGGACCAATCATTAGGACTGTGTGTGTCACCTTGGGCAAATCACCCTCAACAAAGGTGAATCTCTTCAAACCCCTTTCTGCACCTTTAAGATAGGAGTAATATCTCACGAGTTAATTGTGAGAACTCAATCGGGCAGTTTGTCTAAACACACTTGGTAAACAGTACAGAATTCCACACCATATCAAGGTTCATCCATCCCCACGGGTTCCAAGCACACTTATCTTTCTGTTCTTCCGCCAAGGAATAGTCAACACCACACAATGTAACGCTTGGCTGTCCATCACGTGCGTTTTATTTCCCATAAAGCCTATTGAGCTAGGGGCACCTCTACTTTATACTTTCTTTTCTGTATGAATAGGGTTGCAATAGTCCTTCTGTGAATAAGGAGCCAGTCAATGATATTTTCACTGATCAGGTGGGAGATGAGATTTTTATTTTATTTTTTTAAAGATTTTATTTGACAGAGAGAGACAGTGAGAGAGGGAACACAAGCAGGGGGAGTGGGAGAGGGAGAAGCAGGCTTCCCGCTGAGCAGGGCATGAGCAGGGGGAAAGGCAGAAGCAGACATCCCACCCCCACTGGGGGCCCCCATCCCAGGACCCAGAGATCATGACCCCAGCCAGAGGCAGACGCTTAACCGACTGAGCCACCTAGGCACCCTGCTTACGGTAGTTTTATTTTATTTTTTTAAAGATTTTATTTATTCTGAGAGAGAGAGAGAGAGCACAAGAGGGGGGTAGGGTCAGAGGGAGAAGCAGACTCCCCGCTGAGGGTGGGGGGAGCCCGATGTGGGACTCAATCCTGGGATTCTGGGATCATGACCTAAGCGGAAGGCAGTCGCTCAACCAACTGAGCCACCCAGACGCCCTTACGATAGTTTTAAAAACTTCCATGTAAGATCAATGTTTTAACTTGTTAGTGAAATCCAAAAACTTTGGAAAAGCACTTTTCTGTGGCACTGAGCACAGAAAAGGTAACTTAAGATACTCAATATATCTGCCTCCGAAATTATTATCCATTCTCTGATGCAATGCATTTTGTTTAAGGTTTTATTTATTTGACAAAGAAAGAGACAGCGAGAGCAGGAACACAAAGCAGGAGGAGTGGGAGAGGGAGAAGCAGGCTTCCCACTGAGCAGGGAGCCCCATGCAGGGCTCGATCCCACTGGGATCATGACCTGAGCCGAAGGCATACGCTTAATGACTGAGCCACCCAGGCGCCCCTGATGCAATGCATTTTTGTTGAGCATCTACTATACACCAGCCATTAGGCTGGGTGCTAGGGATACGATTTTAACAAACCTCGCACAGTCCCTGTGGTGTTCACAGTCTAGCTCACATTTTAACTCAAAGACAAAAACAAAACAAAAAAACAGGTCATGACAATTCCATGTGCTGTGCTATTCTCTGGGAAGAACACTATGCTATGTCAACACAAGGGAGACACACACAGCCTGATCTTTCCAGTTAAATATTGCCGGAGTGAGAGGATCTATTGACTGTTGGAGAAAACATTCATGGAGTAAGGTTTCTCCTTTTAGCCTTAACTTCTTCCTGAGAATATTCCCCTCGTACCCATTTCTGCTTCCCTGCATGCCTCCCAGTGTCTGGTTTACCTCTAGATGGTATTTGTAACTCACAGCAGATTCAGGAAGGCCTTCTAACTCTGTAGAAAGACACTGTAGACACAACCCACCTCTCCCCACCAAACTGCTTTCATTATTTATTTACTTACTTTTTTTAATGTTTAGAATGCAACACAGCTTGCATATTTCAAAATAATAGCTTAAAATCCTCTCAAATTGATGAAAAATGTGGTTTTATAGGTTTAAGGGTCACAACAAGCCCCCCCCAATCTACATATAGATGTGTTTTACTAAAGTTGAGTAAGTCCAAGACATAAAGGAGATCTTAAGAACAGCCAAAGAGGGCGCCTGGATGGCTCAGTCGTTAAGCGTCTGCCTTCAGCTCAGGTCATGATCCCAGGGTCCTGGGATTGAGCCCCGCATCGACCCCGCATTGGGCTCCCTGCTCAGCAGGAGGCCCGCTTCTCCCTCTCCCATTCCCCCATTCCTGTGTTCCCTCTCTCACTGTGTCTCTGTCAAATAAATAAATAAAATCTTAAAAAAAAAAAAAAGAATAGCCAAAGAAAAAAGACCAATTACTTATAAAAGAATGATGACTGGAAATTGGACCAACAGCAGGGCTCTCATTAGCAACAACGGAAGCCAGAGCTATTATCTTCAAAATACTGAGAAAAAAAATCAACTGTCAACTGAGAATTGTTGACTAAAGGAATTACTTGGAAGAAGGAAAGTGATCACACAAGGAAGGAATGAGATGCAGAATCACTGGCAAAAAAAAAAGAAAAAGTGGGTGAATTTAAACAAACACTGTATAAAACAATAATATATTAATAGTGTTTGCATGAGGGAATTAACAAAACAAGAATATCAGCTGAGAAGCGGTGGCTGGAGTTAAAGCATTCCAAGCTGTCTGTATTATCGAGAGGAGAGATTTAAAAAAAAAAAAAATTTATTTGACAGAGAGACACAAGCAGGGGGAGAGGGAGAAATAGGCTCCCCGCTGAGCACAGAGCCTGATGATGACGATGACGACGACAACTTGGGGCTCGATCCCAGGACCCTGGGACCATGACCTGAGCTGAAGGCAGATGCTTAACCGACTGCCCACCCAGGCGCCCTAGGAGAGTAGATTTAGGGATAAATATGGGATTTTCTTAAGTATGTGTATTAAGAATTTAAAGGAAACCACCAAAAGAACATAATTCGAATATAACTCACAAAGCAACAAATAGGGAAAATAGGGAATATAAAAAAAATTAAGGAAAAACTAAAAAGAGCAGGACAGGACCAGTAGCTACCCCAGTCGAGGGAGGCAGAAGCCCAGGATGGGAAAGAGCTCATAAATACCTAGAAGTAAATTACAGCGTTCTAGCTCTCAAACTGGGGGACGTACCTAATATAGCCTCAAAATATATAATACAAAATTAGCAATTACAAGGGAAAATGGACAAATTTTCCATAGGGAAAATGGACAAATTTTCCATTTGGAAAATTTATATTTTCCAGAAAGGACTTATATACCTCTCTTAGTAATTAGCAGCTCAGACAAAAGTTATACAGACATAAAAGATCTGTATGGAAATGTCGTGATCTTGACCTGATCAACACATACCAAACTTTGCACCTAACAGAGAAAACACACTGTCTTCAAGCACAATTAAGACAATTACAAAAACCAACCACAGATGGGCCATGAACAAGTCTCAACAAATCAAAGAATCAATGGCATACACAGCATTCCTCTAACCACCATGCAATTAAGTTAAAACCAATGTTGGGAGACAATGGTCCATGGATAACATGCATTTCCACAAATCTTGTAAAAGGAGGCACTGACTGCTCTTTGTTCTAGACTATCTTTTAAAGATTGTAAAGCGAACTTTGCAAGACTCCCTTTGGAGCCAAGGGTAAGTTTGCTTACCATAGTAGTTCTCAAACTGGGGCGGTTTTGCCCACCGAAGATATTTGACAATGTCTAGAGACATATTTAGTGGACACAACTGGGAGAAGAGGTACTACTGGCATGCAGTGGGCAAAAGCCAGGGATGCTACTAGACACCCTATAATGCACAGGGCAGGTCCCTACAACTAAGAAGTATCCAACCCCAACTGTCCACAGTGGCAACTCTGATCAACTCTGGCTTGTAGATATAATGTCTTCCTTTGGAACCAAGGGAAGTC
The DNA here is from genome assembly GCF_037043125.1 of Eumetopias jubatus. Classification (NCBI taxonomy): domain Eukaryota; kingdom Metazoa; phylum Chordata; class Mammalia; order Carnivora; family Otariidae; genus Eumetopias; species Eumetopias jubatus. The sequence continues at coordinate 28,355,429 of NW_028274818.1, forward strand.
ATGCATCTTGTCTATTATAATAAAGGCAATACCTCCCTTAACGCAGGGGATGCTACTGCCCGCTATAACAGTTCCAGGTTTCCTAACCTCAGGGTCCCTTCTCCTATAATGCAACCCATTCCATATGCAGGCATCCACCTCAATCCACCCATGGGACTTGGGGGCAAGGGGAAGCAGTACAAATGGTGATCCTCTGGATATTGCTATTGCTGTAATAATCTGTCCTTTGTTTCTGAACTCCACAAATATAATGTTGAATGGAAAGCAAAACTGCGTAAGAACACACACAGCATACCATTTATATTCTTTTATATATGGTTTAGTAATAGCTGCAAATATAGTAGAAATACAAAGACATCTGACTTCCACTAGGGGATGTAGGTAAGTATTAAAAAAAAAAGAATACACTCACCCTCTCAAAGGAAAGACTAGATAAACTACAATCTACAATACTTCTAAACCAATCAGAGCACTGTAGTCCCAGGACAACCTACTGGCCAAGAATCTAAGGAGAGGTAGGCACCAGAAGGGTAAGCAGAGTAGGGTCTCTTACCTGGGGTAGATGCAACAAGACACTTGTAATAGTTCAGTTAGGATGGTTAATGAGTTGGTGAAGGCCAGATGTGGGCTAGTGAGCTACTCGAGGACCAAAGAAATTGGGAGTTTGTGCCCTCTTATAGGTTTTTCTCTATAAGCTCATAGAAGAGATCAGAAAGAGCCCCAAGAAAAGTGTTATGGTGCAGACCTGAGAGAGGGTACAACAACCACAGCTGTACGGGCACGAATCCACTGGGATGCTTTCCCCTTAAAAAGCGTAATATTTAACCTGTAGGGGAGGGAACATGAAAAAGAAAATCTATGCTGGGGGGATGGGCAGGAATATTTGCTGGCTCCAGAACTACAAGGAAGGAAGAGCAGGAAAAATGAGAAGGCTACCCTCCTGAGACGCAGGGACATGACATCTGCCTAAACCTGAGGCCTAACCAGAACAAGGAACACTCCACCACCCACCTCCCAAGCTAACAAACTTCTAGAAACAAGTCAAAGTGGAGTATCGGTGTGAGAGGGACAGGAGCAGGAGAACAAAAAGGAGCATGCAGAGACCTCCTCTTGGGTGCAATGCAGAGAGAAGTTCTAAAGCTGAAGGCAGACATTGCTTGGCAAACACACACCTGCTCTACATCCCAGGTATGACTACAGAATTTGATACCTGTGGTACACCAAAGGTAACCTTAGCAACAAACCTCAAACCAAGACCAAACCCCAACTAGATTAAGTCATCCCTTACCTCCATTAAAGGCCTAGCAAGAGGAAAGGTATTTCCATTTCCAGATATAAATTTTATATACCTCAGTGTCTGCTATATCCTACACTAGGTTGGGTTTGAAAAAAAAATTGAAGTACATGAAAACATAACACACAAATGTGATCCAGATGTTGGCACAGGGAATTCAAAATAATTATGATTAATATGTTAAAGACTCTGATGGAAAAGATGAATAATATGCAAGATACGATGAGTAATTTCTACAAAGAGATAGAAACTATTAAAAAAATCAAGTGAGATCAAAAACTAATGATGTAATGTATGGTGATTAACATAACAATAAAAAATTTAAAAAAATAAAAAAAAAATCAAGTGAGGAATGCCTGGGTGGCTCAGTCAGTTAAGCATCTGCCTTCGGCTCAGGTCATGATCCCAGGGTCCTGAGATCAAGTCCCACATTGGGGTCCCTGCTCAGCAGGGAACCTGCTTCTCTTTCTGCCTGCCAATCCCCCTGCTTGTGCTCTCTCTCTGACAGATAAATAAAATCTTTAAAAAAAAAATATCAAGTGAAAATGTCAGAAATGCAAAACACAATACCAGAGATGAGAAATGTCTTCACCTAGCTCACCAGTAGACTCAACACAGCCAAAGAAGAGAATTGGGTAAGTCAGTAGAAACTACCCAACTTAAATACAAAGGAAAAACAACAGGGGATGGGAAACAAATTAAGACATCCAAGAGCTGCTGGACAATATCAAATAATCTAACCCACCCATAATTAGAATCCCAGGAAGAGGAGCATGCAATAGGAAGAAATAATCCCAAAACTTTTCCAAAAGTAATGACTGACAGGAAACCACAGAGAAGCTCAGAGACCACCAAGGATAAATGCCAGACAAATAAAGAACACCTTAGCATATCATATTTTTAAAAACACAAAGAGAAAATCTTAAAGACAGCCAGAGAATAAAAGACATACGGAGGAACAAAGATAATTACAGTTAACTTCCAGTCAGAAATGATACAAAACAACATCAATGAAGTGCCTAAAGCACCAAAAGAAAAAAAAAAAAACCTGTTAACCTACAGAAAATATTTTTTTTAATGAAGAGGAAATAAAGACTTTCTCAGAGGAAAACTGAGGGAATTAAGGGCTAGCAGACTTAGTCAATAAAAAAAAGCTGAAGGAAGTTCTTCAGACAGAAGGAATATGGTTATCAGACAGAAACTTGGGTTCACACAAAGAAGAGTGCTAGAAATGGAATAAATGTAGGTAAAATAAAATTAATCTTTTTCTCATTTTTAATTGCTCTAAAACAGAGATTGGCAAAAATTTTTTTTCTATAAAAGGCAAATATTTTAGGCTTTGTGGGCCTTATGGTCTCTGTTGCAACCACTTAATTCTCCTTAAAGTATGAAAGCAGACATTGGCAAAACATAAAGAAATGATTGTAGCTATATTCCAATAAAACTTTATGGGCACTGAAATTTTAGTTTCATGTAATTCTCACGTGTCATGAAATTTTTTTCTTTTTATTTTTTTCAACCATTAAAAAATTTAAAAACCATTCCTAATTTACAGGCCATACAAAAAGAGGTGGCAGGGTGAATTTGGCCAATGGGTTTGCTTTGCTGACTTCTGCTCTGAAAGCCTACTGTACAAAGCAAAAGCAGCAGCAATGTGCTGTTTGTCTACAGGATGTATGAAAGTAAACTGTAGCACAATATCAAAGGGATGGGAAGGAGGAATTGAGAATATACTTTTGTAAAGTCCTCATCCTACATGTGAAGTGATACCTTATTATTTTAAGGTGGACTCTTAGTTACAGATGTATATTGTAAACCCTAGGTCAACTATGAAAAAAAATTTTTTGGAAAAAATTTTAAATACATATAAATAATAAGTTCATAGAAAAGATAAAATGGTATCATTAAAATGCTTGGGTAACATGCAAGAGACAGAAAAAGAAGAAAAAAGTAAACAGAAAAAATGAAACAAATAGAAAACAGTACACAAGATAGTATATTTTAATCCAACACATCAATAATCACATTCAGTGTGAATATACCTTAGAAGAGGTTGTTAGATTGACTGACCGAGCAAGATACCAACTATATTGTTTAAAAGAAATTCACTTTAAATATAAAGACATAAATATGTTAAAAGTGAAAGGATGAAAAAAGATGTAAAACTAAGCAAACAAACTAAGCAAAAGAAAGTGGGTGTAGCTATATTAATATCAAAGTAAACCAGAATAAGGAATATTATCAGCAATAAAGAGGAATTCTACATAATGATAAAGGGATCAGTTCCCCAAAACGTGCAATCCTAAAGGTGCACTGAGCTTACAAGAGAGCTTCAAAGCACGAGGCAAAAACTGATAGACCTGAAAGAGGAAACAGACAAATCCACAACTACAACTAGAGATTTCAATACTCATCTCAGTAATTGACAGAACAAGTAAACAGAAAATCATTAAGGAGATGTAAAATCTGAACAACACTATCAACCAACTAATTGGCATTCATAGCACAATATCAGCGTATACATCCTTTTCAAGAACACACGGAACATTCACCAAATAGACCCTAGTCTGGGCCATAAAGCAAACCTTAACATATTAAAAAGAAAAGAAATCATACAAAGTGTTTTCAAATAACAGTATTAAATTAGACATCAGTTAACAGAAAGATAGCTGAAAAATGCCCATTTATTTGAAATTTGAAAAACATACTTTTACATAATCCATGGTTCAAAGTGGATGGATCAATGGAAATTTAAAAATATTCTGAACTAGGGGTACCTGGGTGGCTCAATCAGTTAAGTGTCTGACTCTTCATTTCAGCTCATGTCTTGCTCAGGGTCATGAGTTCAAGCCCCATGTTGGGCTCCATGCTGGGCATGGAGCCTACTTAAAAATAATAATAATAAAATAAAAATAGGGGCACCTGGGTGGCTCAGTCGTTAAGCGTCTGCCTTCAGCTCGGGTCATGATCCCAGGGTCCTGGGATCCAGCCCTGCATCGGGCTCCCTGCTCCTCGGGAAGCCTGCTTCTCCCTCTCCCACTCCCCCTGCTTGTGTTCCCTCTCTCGTTGTGTCTCTCTCTGTCAAATAAATAAAATTTTTAAAAAATAATAATAATAAAATAAAAATATTTTGAACTAAGTGAAAATATATAAAAATTTGTGGAATACACCAGAGTGCTTACAGGGAAGTTTATAGCATTAAGTGATTATGTTAGAAAAGAAAGTTCTCAAATCAATCATCTAAGCTTCATTCTTAAGAAAGTAGATAAGAGTAAACTAAACTCAAAGCAAGCAGAATAATGAAGGCATAAATCAATGAAACTGAAAACAGAAAAATAGAGAAAAATCATCGAAACCAAAGTTGTTCTTTGAAGAAAATCAATGAAATTGATAAACATCTACCTAAACTGACCAACAAAAAAGAGAAAAGATACAAACTATATCAGGAACAAAAGCTGGTATCAGTATGGATCTCCTGAACATTAAAAAAAACAAACAAACAAAAAGAAACGCTACAGACAACTCTATGTTCATAAATTTGATGACACAGATGAAATAGATCAAGTCTTCAAACGAAACAAACTACCAAGTCACCCAAGAAGGAATTTATAATCTAAAAAGTCCTGTATCTATTAAAGAAATTGAATTTGTAGTTTAAAAACCTTTCACCAGGGGCGCCTAAGTGGCTCAGTAGGTTAAGCTTCATACTCGATTTCTGCTTATGACCTCATGATCTCAGGGTCATGGGATGGAGCCTGGCATCGGGCTCTGCACTCAGCACAGAGTCGGCTGGGGATTCTTTCTCTCCTTCTAGCTCTGCCCCTCCCCCCACTCACACGGGGTCTCTCTCTCTCTCTAAACAGATAAATAAAATTAAAACAAAACCTTCCAACAAAGAAAACTCCAGGCCCAGATGGTTTCTATCAAATGTCTGAATTCTATCAAACATTTAAGGAAAAAAATAATACCAATTCTACACAATGTCATTCAGAAACAGAAAAGGTAGAAACAATTCCCAACTCATTTTCAGACCCACATTACTCTAGTGCCAAAACCAGACAAAGGCATCATAAAAAAACAACAGACCAATATTCCTCATGAATATAGATGCAAAAAGCATCACCAAAACATTAGCAAAGCAATCCAGAAATACATAAAAAAGGATAATACATCATAGCTTGTAAGGTTTATCTTGGCAGTGTCTGTTTCACATTTGAAAATTAATCAGTGTAATTCACTATAATAACAGACTAAAGAAAAGCCATGTGATCATCTCAATGGATGCAGAAAAAGCATTTGACAAAATTCATTCATGACCAAAACAGACAAGCAAACAGAAACGCTCAGCAAACCAGGAATAGAAGGGAACTTCCTTAACCTTATAAAGAGAATCTACAAAAATTCTACAGATAACATACTTAATGGTGAAGACTGAATGCTTCTCTTCCAAGACGGGGAACAAGGCAAGGATGTGCTCTCTTACTGCTACTATCCAATACTACACTGGTGCAGTAAGGCAAAAAAAAAAAAAAGAGAGAGAGAGAGAGAAAAGCCACACAGATTGGAAATACAGAACTGTTTCTATTCCAGCCATGACTGTTTACAGAGAAAATCTCAAAGAATCTATAAAAAGGATCCTAGAACTAGTAACAGTTCACCACGTTTATAGGATACAAGGTCAATACATAAAAATCAGTTGTATTTCTATCTGCTGGTAATGAACAATGGAATTTGAAATTTTAAAAACAATACCATTTAAATAACATTCCCAAAATGAAATGGTTAGGTTTAAATCTAACAAAATATATGCATGATCTGTATGCTTAAAACTATAGAACACTAATGAAATTCAATCCCAATAAACACTCCATCAGGCTTTTTTGTAGGTATCAACAAGCTCACTGTAAAATTTATAGGGATAAGTAAAAGAACTAGTCAAAGCAATTTTGAGAAAGATGAACAAAGTTGGGGGACTCACACTACCCAATTTCTAAACTTAATATAAAGTTGTAGTGTGATACCAGTGAAAGGTAGACACGTAGGGGCGCCTGGGTGGCCCAGCTGGTTAAGCGACTGCCTTCGGCTCAGGTCATGATCCTGGAGTCCCAGGATCGAGTCCCACATAGGGCTCCCTGCTCAGCAGGGAGTCTGCTTCTCCCTCTGACCCTCTTCCCTCTCGTGGTCTCTCTCAAATAAATAAATAAAATCTTAAAAAAAAAAAAAAGGTAGACACGTAGAAGAATGGAACAGAATAGAGAACCCCGAAACAGATCCACACAACTAATTTTTTTTTTAAAGATTTTATTTATTTATTCGAGAGAGAGAGAACGAGAGATAGAGAGCATGAGAGGGGGGAGGGTCGGAGGGAGAAGCAGACTCCCTGCTGAGCAGGGAGCCCGATGTGGGACTCGATCCCGGGACTCCAGGATCATGACCTGAGCCGAAGGCAGTCGCTTAACCAACTGAGCCACCCAGGCGCCCCACACACAACTAATTTTTGACAAAGGTGCAAAAAATACAATGTCTGACAAAGGACCTGTATCCACAATCAAGAACCCTCAAAACCAAATAAGGAAAATAGTAAGTGGAGATTTGAACCTCTTTCCTAAAAATATATAAAGATGGCAAATAAATATATGAAAAGATGCCCAACATATTAGTCATGAGAAAAATGCAAATTAAAACCACAAGATAGCACTATGTACCTAGAATTGCTAAACTGAAAAAACAAGAACAAAAATTGGTGCTAACAAGTTAGCTGGCGAGGATGCAGAATGGCCAGAACTCTCATATGTTCCTGGTGGAAGTACAAAATGGTAGTCAGTTTAGAAAACATTTTGGCAATTTCTTGTAAATTTAAATATATGCCTACCTTATGACCCAGTAATCCTACGTGTTTACCAAGAGAAATGAAAACATGTTCACACAAAAACCAGTAAACGAATGTTTACAGCAGTTTTATTTATAATCGCCAAAAAATGGAAACAACCCAATGTCCTTCAGCTAGTAAATAAATGAACAATGGTACATCTGCACAATGGAATACTACTGATGATAAAAAGGAGCAAACTATTGATTCACCCATCATGGACGAATCTTCAGTGCCCTTTGGTAAATGAAAGAAACCAGACCCAAGACTACATATTGTAGAATTCTATTTATACGAAACTCTTGAAAAGAAAAACTCAGAAAACATATCAGCAGTTGCCATAGGTTGGAGGGAATGGTTGACAACAAAAGGACAGCATGAGAAAATTTTGGGGGTGATGTAACTGTTGTGTGTCAAACTGTGGCTGTGGATACCTGTCAACATTTGTCAAAATCCACAGACCTGCACACCACAAAGTGTGAATTCTACTGAATGTAAATTTAAAACAAACAAACAAATCCACCAGCATGTGAAAGATGGAACGCATACTACAGCAAATGAGTCTGACTGTATTACCAATGAATCACATAGCCACACTGAAGGGGGTGGGTATGAAAGAAGTGGATCTAAATAGCTTTGGAAGATGTCTTGAGTAAATACTGAACACTAAAAAGAACTGTGAACAAATATTGTACTCTAGTTGGCAAATTTGTTTCTCACAGAGGTATGGTTTAGCAATTCTGAAATCAACTTATATGTAACTAGGATTGAATAAGCAAGTTATTGTGGATAACAAGAGTCAGGTTTCCTGCTGTTAGAAATACAGAGAGATGGCTTGAATGAATTCTATGGTGCTGACTGGAGTTGGAGAGACTCGTGGTTTTCGTTTTATGGATATAGAAATAAAGACATATATGTGCATTGGTTAGTATACTATATACATTTCCTAGCTTTATCCTCTGAAAGGGACTAACGGCAGTAACATCCAAGTAGCAACGAGCATAGCTATGAACCAGAATTTTGGTTGTTTTTTTTTTTTAAGATTTTATTTATTTATTTGACACAGAGAGAGAGAGAGAGCACAAGCAGGGGGAGAGGGAGAAGCAGGCTCCCCGCTGAGCAGGGGGAGCCGATGTGGGGCTTGATCCCAGGACCCCGGGATCATGACCTGAGCCGAAGGCAGTCACTTAACGACTGAGCCACCCAGGCGCCCAGAATTTTGGTTTCTAAATACCATTATCCAATGAAGGGAGCTAGAGCTCCTTGGAAAAAAGGTTGATTCCAGGGCTTGGGCAAGGAAATAGAAGATGAACCTGGAGTATCTTGTGCTAGGAAGTAATTAAGGACTAAAAAACAAACAAAAACAGAAAGCAATGTTGAAAGGGCCTAAGAGCCAACACGAAAGAGCTCCCAGTGGCCAAAGTTAGAACCCCTGAGCAAATAATAGTACTGGATTATAGCCCACAAAGAAGATCCATGAATCTATACTAACATAAATAAGTAACTCAATAAATAAACAAATGAGAAAAGAGGCAGCTCTTACACAATTCCAATTAATACATGTGGAAGGTATGAAAAAAACAAAATCACTGCCACATGGCAAAGTTATGCCATTTGCAAAACATGCCATTTGCAAAGTATCTCCCCCCCCCCAGATATTTATTACAAAGGCAAAATGGTTAATTTTACAGTAGAGAAAGCCAGCAGATACCACCTTAATCAAGTGATCAAGGTCAACATCACCTACCCCCCAACAGGATGTACTGAGAAGGGCAGAGCTGTGTGTTGTCCTTTCCAATAATGCAGAACTTTGAGAAAACAATAGATAAACCTTCAAAATAACAGATTATTACTACTTCAAAATAACAGATTCCTTCAAAGTAACAGATTATTACTCCTCAAAAGTATCAAGGTCACAAACAAGGAAAGACTGAGATACTGTCACAAATTGGAAGAGATTAAGGAGTCCTGACAACTAATAGAATTTGTGATCATGCATTAGATCCTGAAACAGAAAAAGGATATTACAGGAAAAACTCATGAGATTCAAATAAAAAGTCTATAGTTTAGGTAACATAACCTAGGTGAATGCCTTAGTTTTGATAATTGTTTTATGGTTATGTAAGATGTTAACATAAAGGAAAGCTGTGTAAAAGGTATACTGAAACAATTTTTGCAATTTTTCTGTAAATCTAAAATTATCTCAAATTAAAATGATCAGTTAAAAATAAGGGGCGCCTGGGTGGCTCAGTCGTTAAGCGTCTGCCTTCAGCTCAGGTCATGATCCCAGGGTCCTAGGATCAAGCCCCGCATGGGGGTCCCTGCTCTGCGGAAAGTCTGCTTTTCCCTCTCCCACTCCCCCAGCTTGTGTTCCTTGTCTCGTTGTGTCTGTCAAATAAATAAATAAAATCTTTAAAAAATAAAAAAAAAATAAGGGGCGCCTCAGTGGCTCAGTTGGTTAAGTGTCTGCCTTCAGCTCAGGTTATGATCCCAGGGTCCTGGAATGGAGCCCTACATAGGGCTTCCTGCTCAGTGGGGAGCCTGCTTCTCCTCCCTTTGCCCCCCACCAACCCCAGCTTGTGCTCTAATATATAAAATCTTATATACGTACATACATACATGGCAATGCCAAGAATCAAATTCAGGACCACAGCTAATTCTTGTGTAGAGGTAGGTGAATGAAATCAGGGAGCTATGCTCAAGACACTTCAAGTGCCTGAGGCAGGTTTCTTTCTTAGGCTATGTGGATGGTACATGGATATTTTTTAAAATTATGTTTATATGCCTGAAATAGCTCGTAACTTCTTTGAAAAGTTTCAGACTTTTAAACTGGGTACAGGCACATCTGCTTATAATTTATTCATTCATTCAATATTTAACAAGTACCTATTATAAAATGTATTCCTGTCCTTAAGAAATCCAATTTCGGCCTCTACTGAGACTCAGTCCTGCTTCTCCTGTGCTGGTTGTAGGCCAGTCTTTCTTACAGCTACTCTAGTCTGCCACTGTAGCAAGAAAAGCAGCCACAGACAGCACACACATGAAAGGATGTGGCTGTGTTCCAATGAGTTATTTACAAACATAGGCTACATGTAGCTTGCTGACCCACGATTAACAGACTGTAGAGAATTTAGACAGCTTTAACTAAAACTAACACACCATAGGGTGGAGCTATGACCATGCTTTCATACTTGGCAAACATTTCATATATGAAAACAAATGCACTTCCAATAGTAGATGCAGCTGTACCCACACGTCTTCCCAACTCACTCGGAAATGATTACATGCCAATTTCACACCAAGTGTCAGATACTCATCAAAAACAGGAGAAGCAGATGGGATCTTTAAGATGGGCATTTCAACCTTGAAACTGAGCAACTCACTCCATTATTCCAGAAAAGACCTTGGGAAACCCCCCTCTCTGCTTGTTTCTCCAAATATTTGATAATTAAAACAATTTGGTTATTTTAGCTTTTATTCTAAGCTCTACCTGAGTATACCAAAATTAATTTTAAAATATTTATTACAAACTTCAAGTCAATATTTTAAGATGTTTATTAAAATCTAAACCACCTAGTTTTCTATTATTTGCTAAACTAGGGGGAAAAAATCATAGAAACTAGGTGGCAGGTGTGTGGGTGTTTCCTGTAAAACTCCCCTGACGATCTCCTCCTACTGTGCTGGGTGTGACAACAGATAGGAAAAGGAAACCTAGCTCAATCCAAGCACTTCCAGTCACTACAGACGGCACCGAGATGGGTCTTCGAAGACTACCAGGAATGACCCAGCAAAGAGGGGGGCAGGCAGAGGAAACAACACAGAAGCTGTTGTTATAAAACCCACCTGTGCCATGAACACCGCAGATGCTCGGTAGGGTTTCAAGCAGAAAAATAAAGGAATAAAGTTTGTTTTCCCCCTTTTACACCTTCTTTCTCTGGCTCCCATCTCTCAATAAGTTTGAACCACTGCCCTCAAGCCAGGCTCTAGCATGAAAGGTAGAAAAGCCTTTCCCCAACAACAAAGCCTCTCCTAACTGCAAAGTGTAAAGAGTAAGGAGAGTATCTATCAAGGAGGAGAGGCAGGAAGCCTGGGAAACATACTGGCAAGGTTTTACTCTATCCAGTGTCCTGCATATGGTGAAAATTTAAAACTCTCTTTGGGGCGCCTGGACAGCTTGGTCGGTTAAGTGTCTGATTCTTGATTTCTGCTTAGGTCATGATCTCAGGGTCATGAGATCAAGCCCCACATTGGGCTCTGTGCTGGGTGTGGAACCTGCTTAAGATTCTCCCTCTCCCTCTGCCCCTCCCTGCTCTAAAAATAATTTTAAAAATTATTCAAAAAGAACTGGTTTTCCATCTTTTTCAAACTTTTCTCTTCTACTCCACTCCTAATACCAGAAAATTCATCTGTAACCGAGGATTGCTTCAGATTTGCTGAGTTGAAGATACCAGAGTTAACCAATAAAATGGCAAAAACATACCAGCATCACATAAAACACAATCTTCAAAGAATCTGAACTCATAAGAAAGGAACTTACTTCCCAAACTGATATACCATTTAAGAGAAGGAATTTAGGAGATCTTGAGATCTGTATGCAATTCAACATGTTCTCAGCTTTGAATTTTCTTCCGATAGACATCTCCTTGTATTTGTGACTGAAAGTTAGAGTTATAGACTTAAAAGCAAATCTCCAAAGACGATACACAAATGGCCAATAAGCACAGTATCATTTGTCATTAGGAGAGTGTAAATCAAACCCAATAGATAACACTTCACATATACTAGGATGGCTATAATTTTTTTTAAAAGGAAAATAAATGTGGCCAAGGAAGGATGTGGAGAATCTGGAACCCTTGTGCATTGCTGGGGGAACATAAAATGATGCAGTTGCTGTGGAAAAGTCTGGTGGTTCCTCACAAAGTTAAACATAGAAATACCATATGCCCCAGTCATCTACTCCTACGTATATATCCTAAAGAACTAACTGTAAGCAGGGACTAAGCCACGTTCGCAGCAGCATTATTCATAATAGTTAAAAGGTGAAAGCAACCCAAGTGTCCACCAATGGATGAATGGATAAATAAAATGTGGTGTATATATATATATATACACAATGGAATATTTAATCAGCCATCAAAAGAAATGAAATTTTGGTATATGCTACAAAATAGATGGACCCTAGGGCACCTGGATGATTCAGTCAGTTAAGCTTCTGCCTTCGGCTCAGGTCATGATCCCAGGTTCCTGGGATCGAGTCCTATGTCAGGCCCCCTGCTCTGCAGGGAGTCTGCTTCTCCCTCTGCCCCTCCTCCCACTCGTTCTCTCAAATAAATAAACCAGATCTTTAAAAGAAATAGATGGCCCTTTAAACACTATGCTAAGTAAGACGAAGGACAAACACTGTATGATTCCACTTACAAGAGGGAACTTGTAGGCATTTTCAGAGACAGGAAGTAGAATTGTGGTTACCAGGGCTGGGGGGGGGTGGGGAGGGCAGAATGGAAAGTTATTGTTCAATGGATACAGAATTTATGTTGGTGATAATGAAAAAGTTTTGGATATACATAATTGTGATGATTATGCAACACTGGACTGTATTTAAATGCCAGCGAACTCTACACTTACGAATGGTTAAAATGATAAACAGTATTTTATTTTTTTTTAAAGATTTATTTATTTATTTATTTGAGAGAGAGAATGAGATAGAGAGTACATGAGAGGGGGGAGGGTTAGAGGGAGAAGCAGGCTCCTCGCTGAGCAGGGAGCCCAATGCGGGACTCGATCCCGGGACTCCAGGATCATGACCTGAGCCGAAGGCAGTCGCTTAACCAACTGAGCCACCCAGGCGACCCGATAAACAGTATTTTATATATATCTCACCAAACATAAAAAAGATGAAACCACAATTAGTAATTAAATGCTTACTATGTATATGGCATTGGGCCAAAAGAGAACTGTGTGTTCACCAGAGCTACATGAATTTGTTCTCCATCTCGCACAGATGTAGGCAAATGGGTAAGAGCATCATGCCTTCTGTAAGGCCACATGTCATTTCCAATACAAACAGTAAAATGGCCTATTCTGAAATGCTAATCCATTTTCCAGGCCCCATCAGACCCCAAAATACAGCCTTTATGAAGATTAGCTTCAGGGGACTTGGAACACATTAAAATCAGCATACATTTTATTTTCAAGCACACAATAAACACCAAACTTTTCCAGTGCTACTATACCGTGCATAAATTCTTCTCATATAGAATTGGAAGTTGTTTCTGGTGAGGTTGCTGAATGATCAAGAATTAAGACACAGGAGGGGCAGTTGGGTGGCTCAGTTGGTTGAGTGTCTGACTCTTGATTTCAGCTTGGGCCATGATTTCAGGGTCCTGGGATCGAGCCCCGAGTCGGGCTCCATGCTCAGCATGCAGTCAGCTTGGGATTCTCTCTCTCCTGCCCCTTACCCATCCCCCCGGCTCTAAATAAGTAAAATCTTGAGGAAAAAAAAAATCAAGACACAGGAGGCTCAAAGATAAAGGAAGTTTAACATCTGACATCTTCAAAACCAAGAAACAGCATATTTTCCTTTCAAAGTAAAGGATATTTTACCTCAGCCTTCAATTCATTAAGTATTTACTGTGCAATGATCCATGTTAACTCTCCATAATTCTTCTCATACTTAATTTACTTCAAGTGAGATGAGAGCCCAACTATAAAACATGCAATTTTCAACATACTTTGCATTATTTGAAGTATTCGAGGATGCAAAGTAGAACTCTACAATTTATCTTAAAAGAAAGAGCAAGTTCCAGGAGTTTTTTATTGTTTGGCTGACAACACAAAACCAGGCAGAGAGGTCCCCAAGGAAACGATGGTCACGCTTCATTGTTATTTGCCCTTTGGTCCTTCACCTTCTAAGCGTTTATTATATTTTCTTTTAAAGATATCAGACATTTATTTTTATCACAAATGCAATCCAAGTGTGAATAAATAAATGTATTACATTTAACATCTGCCCCCGCCCCCATGTTCCCTTAAATAGAAAAAAGAGCTAAGGTGTCTCTTCAAAGCCTATTTGGCCATAGCTGTCCCACCTATGGTTTTAAAAACAGACTGTAACTTATCTTCTGAGATTCTTTCTTGAACTACAGCTCATTCTGTTAAAGAAATCCTGGGAAAGAAGTCCTATTGATATTGTCGATAGTCTCCAAAAGGTGAGGATGGTAACTGGGTTGAAGGCAACTGAGAAGGGTCTTCAGCAAACTGAGGACCTGCAATTAAGAAAGAAGCTTAAAAACCACCTGAATATTACACAATTAAATAGAACAAGACTTCGTAGAGAGTAAATCAATCAACTCAATAAAAATAACGTGCTACCTTAGAGCTGTCCTCTGAATTTCTACTGCCTAATTTTCATGAGTGCCTCCAAATTTGGTAAACATGACAGTCTGGCTTTCTTTATGCTCCAGAATGAACAGCTCTCAACTGTTATGCCAGGAAAGTCAGATGGATTAATTATAGCAAGAAGTGAATTCAAGTTTTTAAAGCAATTGCTGTAACAAGCTGCTATAAAGATGGGAAAAAAATCTCACACTTCTTGACATATTTTTCAGTAGCTATTTAAAATTATTTTCACAAAGTTTAAGTACCTTAGTCATGTTTTAAGAGAAATCAGTAATCCGGTTTATACAACCAATTAGAGAATGAGTTCTGAAATGGGAAGATATCCCCTAGCTTGCTGTAGAACAAAGTCTTATAAAATTTAGTTTTCAAAGGATGGGAGGGCCTGTGAACTAAGAAAAAAATGTGGTTTTTGTTTTGGTTTTTTTTTTTAAGATTTGAGAGAGAGAGAGCACGGACGGGAGAGGGTGTGAGTTGTGGCGGGGGTAAAGGGAGAGGGAGAGAGAAACTTAAGCAGACTCTGGGCTGAGCGTGCAGATGGACATGGGCTCAATATCACAATCCTGAAATCGAGACCTGAGCCAAAACCAACGTCGGATGCTTAACCGAATGAGCCACCCAGGCGTCCCAAAAAATATGGTTCTAAATTAAAAAAAAAAAAACTTTTATGCAAATAATCACAATTATTTTATTTTGGAAATAAAGTAATTTAGGGAAACTAAAGCAGACTAAAACATTAACTGTAAAGAAGAAAGAGGGCAGTGGTAAAATTCCCTGAAGCTTTCCAATGCTTCAAAATCCTGGGGCGCCTGGGTGGCTCAGTCGTTAAGCGTCTGCCTCCGGCTCAGGTCATGATCCCAGGATCCTGGGATCGAACCCCGCATCGGGCTCCCTGCTCGGCGGGAAGCCTGCTTCTCCCTCTCCCACTCCCCCTGCTTGTGTTCCTGCTCTCGCTGTCTCTGTCAAATAAATAAATAAAATCTTAAAAAAAAAAACAAAACAAAACCAATGCTTCAAAATCCAATGATACATTTTTTTTTCCCACTATAAAAGCATTATCTGTTCATTTCAGAAAACTAGAGAAGATACTGGGTAAAACAGGTAAACCAAAGATAACCATTATTACTTAGATATAATTTTACCTCATTTTTTCCATGGTTTTAAAAATATTTTCATGTCAGTTAATTATAAATATATGATTAACTCTTCAAAGATTTCCCCCAACACAGCTTTTCAGAAACACATCTCCTGTCTCAAATAAAATGCACTTCTTTTAAAGATTTCCTCTGAGGAAAAAAGGTTAAAGCAAAGTAACCTAGACTAATTTCTATAAGACAATGTAACTTGGGGCTCCTGGCTGGCTCAGTCAGTAGAGGATGAGACTCTTGATCTTGGGGTCATGAGTTTGAGCCCCCAGGCAAAGAACCTACTGAAAGAAAGGGGAAAAAAAAGAAATGAAAAGAAAGGAAGAAGGAAGGAAGGAAAATGGAACTGATGTTTTTTTTATGTTTCTGAATTTCTGAAAAAATGAAACTTTTCTGATGTTTTATGTGAAGACTTTCACACTAAAGTGATAAAAACTAAAAAGCAAAGTTAGAATGTGCCTATCATAACAGATTATTAACTCAAGAGTAATGATTAAAAAGCAGGAACAGAAAGTGAGAGGGTCCAAGAGGTCCCTAGATCATCCCCAGCATCTACTGAGCAGAGTGTTTGACAACTGTGCCAAAGAGACACTGAATCTCTTGCTAGGTGCCTCAGGGAAATCAAATCAAACTGGGAGCTATGATCTATTCCTAACTCTATGCTGAATCTTTTCCAAGCTCCAAAAATAATTTTCAACATGTGTCGCTATTCTATTTCCTTCCTCAAATGCCAGGTCAAATTTTTCCTACAAAATCCTCATGATTATCTTTTTGCTTCCTTCCAATGTCAAGGAATATTGGCCCTTTACAGACAACTGACGTTTTCTGCAGTTACCAGAAGGTGCACAATTTAACAGCTGTGCAAGATATTATATGACCATGATCACTTAGCCCACAATTTAACTTTTCCCTATATATCAGATAAAAGGAACAATTAGCAACAAATTATTTTACTAACTTCTCAAAATTTTCTCTGCCAACCATAAAGTGACCCTCCCAAACACAGCCTCTTTCTACCACTCTATTTCATTCTCTTCGAAGCAAGCAACACAATCAAATCTCATTTATCTGTTAACATGTTAGTCAGTCTTCTCCCACCAGAATTTAAGCCCTTGTTCACCACTATATCACAGCATCTAAAACAGTGCCTGGCACATACATGTAAGTAAGAGGTTGTTGATGGACTACCATTATTGTTACACATCTGCAAGGACCTTTCTTCAAGCGCCTCTAAAATGACTGGCAATTTCTTAGAATAAGCACATGAGCGCTGACAAAACCTGAGAACTAAAAGAAAGATCAACAGCAAACCATCTAACCAAAGCATTTTGGTTACTGTGGCTAAACACAATAATCAAATCCACATCTACCTTTTCAAATACAACTAGGGGCTATTATTGTAATCCTCACGAACCATGGCAAATGTAGAAATCACAAACTACCACATTTTAGCAGAAAAGATAGGTTCTCTCTAAATATCAGGAGGCCATTCCAGTGTTTGAGCTATGGTAGTAGTAAGCAGGAAGAAGACTCACCATTGGGAAATTGTGCAGAGGCGAATCTTGTCAACAAGATACCAGCTCCTTCAATTAAAGCTAGGAGAATGCCACCCATCGCAGCTGACCCAACCATGGCCACCGGTCCATCTGAACACATTAATAATAAAGAGATTACCTTAATAGAAAACTAGTTTAATAGAAGACTTGGTAAAGGAAAGAGCTGTCCACATGGCTCCATGCTACCCTCATTCCCAGCCCTGGAATAAAACTGGCTCACTGGTTAAAACCAGGTGTCAACAAACTAAGGCCCACAGCTCAAATCCAGCTCACTGCCTGTTTATGTAAAGTTTTATTAGCACAATCATCCTCATTCATTTATATATAGTCTATGGCTGCTTTCATGTTACAATCATAGAGCTAAGTATTTGCTGACAAAGACCTCACAGCCCACAAAGTCTAAAATATTTACCATCTGGCCCTTTACAGAAAAAGTTTACTGATCCTTGGCCTAAACCACTAAACCCCCCAAAATTCTGGGTTGCTTTCTGTCCCAAAGATCCAGAAGATGGTTCTAAGCTCTTTATTCGTAACACTGCTATATGGCAGGTATGATTATTAACTCTAGAGTACCAATGAGGAAACTATGGCTGGCACAAAAAGTCTGGCAAAATGCCCAGTAACTTGAACTGCTCTTAACCACTGTATAGATCAGAACCCCATGCTCTCTCATTCTTAAACATTCCAAGTAAAAAGATACTTATTTTTCCCCCAAATCACCACATACATTCATGCTATGCTAAATTAAACAATCAATGCTCAGTTTTATTTATTACACATATGACTAAATTAAGACAGATAAGGTTTTCCAAAAAGTCTTGCTTTTACTAGTGTGTCTATAATGATTGCTTACTTCTTGCTGCCAGTATGGCTCCGGTTAAGGCACCACTTGTGATGGAGTTCCAGGGATCTTCTTTCCCTCTGACTTGAACCATACTGCAGTCAATCATGGAAAATAAACCTCCCCAAACTGCAAAGCTACCTATTTTATTTAAAAACAAAAGAAATTTCATTTTTTCATCTTACATTTAAAATATTATAGTCAAAAATAACTTTAAATAACAACACTATATTCTTAAAACTCTCACACTTCAAATACATGCAAACACAAGTTTGGATAAGCACTGAACAATCGGAATACTTATCTTTTCAATAAAGCGTGGGTTGTATTATCAGCTTGAAAATTAGCAATGGCCCAAAGCCTAAAAGAAATAAGCCAGGCCTAGAAGAGTCAGGCTAAACACATTCAAATCTCCCTTTCAGAACCAAGTATCTCTTTTTAAAAAGCAATAAACACAACAAAGCCACCCTGCTTCTTCCTTCCTTCTCCTTTTATAGCTCTACCTTACCTCTATTTTTTCTTTTCTTCATTAAGTGTCACTGAGCATATATATATATATATATATATACATATATATATATATATATATATACACTCTATAAAAATCACCAGGAAAGATACAAAAGAAATCCAGCTATCCTGGAATGTATTATAGGTGTAGGCCAATACACGCTAAAGTAGCTAATGGATGATACAAACAGTCAGAATTATGGAACATCAAGGGGAGAGAAATTACCTATCCTCTCTTTCTAACCTTTATTCCTCCAGCATGAAACTAAAAACCACACTAAATCAAATTACTTGGCACTTAAACTCTTCCTAAACACAGTAACAATTTTGTCAAATAAGAAACACCCACAAATACACTTACAGAAGTACACACAAAATTTTAGACAACACCAAGATTTTAACTGTCAGCATCTCTGGATGATGTAACACATGACTTAATTTCTTCATGCCTGCTTTATTATCCAAATCCTCTATCATGAGTGCACACAACTTGCACTATATGAAGAGTTGTTATATTTATTATGATTAAAGAAGAAAAACTACCGAAAAGAGCCCTAGTCACTTTATTCTCTACCCTCTGAAATCTGAAAATAGTGGGGATATGTTAGTAAGGGCAATAACAAATGTCAGAACCAGATTGTCACCAGAATCCTTTTCCAGTTTTCACACTATCCATTAAATCTATTAGATATAACCAGCTGAAGTATAGCATAAGCCCTCATATCTAGTCCAATACTAGATATTACACACTATGTAAAAATAAACTAGTAAACTAGTTCTTTCCTCTAACTCAGTAATTCTATGTCCTGAGAGAGATCTGATGCCTCGGTGTATTTAGAATGAATATTAGAATTACCTGACTAAATTCCTCAAACAAGACTCTCCCAATACCTCACAAGAGTCTGAAACCTGCCCATTCTCCAAGAATAATTGCCAAAGTAAGCTATGGTTACTGATGAGAATGAGACTGTGTCCAAGCAGGGTGATGAGGCTGTCCACCAGAAGGCTGGCCCAGTGTGAGGAGCCAGAGCCAAAGCAGGGTAAGGAAGAGTCCTCAGCCTGGCATGGAGTTGAGTGTATCCATGTGGAAGGGCGGCCTGGTGTGGGGTGCCACAGCCCAAGCAGGACAAAGATGGAGGTATTCATATAAAAAGGGAGAAAGGAAGAATAAACCTTATACGGCTGGACTGCTGAGGTCCTGGTGTGAACTTATGATTTTCAACATGTACATATAAATACAGATATAAATTTGGGTAGATGTATTTATGTTGTGGTTAGTGTGTGTTTACATATATACATATATACTCCCAAGCTCTATTACAAAGAAGGCCCGGGAACAGCAACATCCCAATAGCAACGATACACTTTGCACCCAGATTTTGGATTCTAAATACCACTCTCAACTAAAAGGAACCAGAGCTCTATGGAGAAATGGCTGACTCTATGGCTAGGCAGGGAAAATACAAGATGAGCCTGGAGTGTCTTGTTCCAAAACGCAAAAGATGCCTGAAGAATAATGGGGCTGTGTCAAAAGCCCCCATGAAATTTTCTCTATGAAAATAGAAGGCTCTTCAGGACACAACTATGATTTTTCCATGTTGCCTGTCCCCTGGATTTTGACTAGAGAAGCTCAGTAAATGCTCACTGAATTAAATTGAAAATGTCATCCCAGTATTTTTAAAAAGCAAGACACCATAAAGATTTCTCAATAGTTTCCTTAAAAAAGCCAGTCCCAAGGATCTGAAATAAACAATCCCAATTCACTCATACCACAACTTAGTCTTCCTCTATTTCACCCTGTTTATTTTAGAATAGTTTTAGAGTTACAGAAAAGTTGTGAAGATAGCTCAGAATTCCCATATATCCCACATCCAGTTTCCCCAATTTCTAATATCTTACATTACCATGGTGCATTTGCACAATTAATGACCCAATATCAATACAGTATTAAGTAAAGTCCACACTTAACTCAGATTTCTTTAGTTTTTATGTCCTTCTGTTTCAGGATACCAAATTACATTTAGTGGTCATGTCTCCTTAAGCTCCTTAAGCGAGAGCCTGTGACACTACCTGATTGTTTTTTTATCCATTGAAAAAGTGTAATATGATAGAAGCAGCCTCTTACAAGACATATAAAAACCTGTGTGACTTCTGCATATATTGGGAGTTAAGGGTTTGGTGTGTGCTTTAATACTACTTATTCAACAAAGGAAAATCAGTCACTATTTACTTTCCAGGGGTATATAATTATTACAGAGGAAAGAAAAGGAAAAAGATATACCATCACTTCAGCCCTCACAGCTTCGATTTCCTCATCTGGAAAATGGGGATAATTATACACCTCTTGTGGTGGTATGAGGATTAAAGTAATGCCATAAAACCCTTAGGAGAGTGCTTAGCACATAGCAAACACCCAATAAATGGCAGCTCTTAGCTAGGCTTCCAAAGAAAAATATGCTAAAAACAAAGACAGGACTATTCTGTCACACAAAATTACTAAGGAATGACTAAAAGTATTTAGTCTTTTTCATGTGTTCTACATGGTCTCTCCAACCTGACTCTATCTTTGTAAATGAATATAGCCTCCAAGCTTTTATTTATTTATTTGAGAGAGAGCGAGAGAGAGAAAAAGAGAGAGCATGAGATGGGGGAGGGTCAGAGGGAGAAGCAGACTCCCCACTCAGCAGGGAGCCTAAAGCAGGGCTCGATCCTGGGACTCCAGGATCATGACCTGAGGTGAAGGCAAACACTTAACAGACTGAGCCACCCAGGCGCCCCACCTCCAAGTTTTTTTATCATCTCTCTTCTCCCAACTTCTGAATAACCAAGTTTAAAAAGTATAATGAATTCTTTTCAAATTTTGCATTGACCTCTGCACAACATCCAAAACCTAACCTTGGAGAGGAGCCTGAGCAGCATCATCAGTTTCTCTCTCATGAAACCCAATCCTTCAGATCACATTCTCTTCAGCTTTATATTACCCCAGAAGCTATCACTCCTGACTCTCATAAACCTAAGCTTTAAACACACTGTCTTCCTTTTGGATAACAGGAAAAAACAAAAACAAAATACCACTGAGCACTTGAAGGACGGAGACAAAATTTTCAAATGAATGGATGCAGCAATTCCAGTTAACTTTCTCAATAAACCGTAAATCCAGAAGAATTTACAGAGACAGTAATTTCTAACAAGCTCTTAGACTGAACTAAGCTTCATCTTCAAATAAACAAGAAAAGATATTCTGAAGTACAAATGGAAAAATTCTGCTTACCTCCCAACTGTGGAGCCCTGGTTTTAATAGCTGTCAAACTCCCCCGCAGTCTGTGGTTTACCCCCTATAAAGAAGCAATCAAAAATACAGTAGAAATACAATATATTTCCAGCTCACTGATAAGGCCACCAGTGATATTAGCAAATCCAGATTTCAAGTGATGATAAGACAAGACCATTCACCTACTTACCACTGGAGAATTGCGAAAACCTTTTATTGCTTGAAAGATTCCACCACCTATGGTACCCATCGTAAAGGCCCCACCACAATCATCGACAATTCGCCAAGGGCTAAGAACAGGGAAAAAAAAAAAAAAAGATGACTATTTCTCATTCATAAACCATAAAATTTTCTTTGCTAACACAGTAAGGGATGCAACAGATTCCAATGTAGGATCTACTGCAACCAATAAAATAAACATTTAGACAAAAGGATTCTGAACATATCCGTATCTATTTAGCTCCAAGCCATAAGGAATGGAACTGGCTTTAACTCCCTGTTAACAGTACTTAATTTTCATTTAATAATTAGCACATCTATGAACAGTTGGGCACAGAGCAAAAGTGAATCAACAACTATGCAGGAAATTACATTATAATCAATGCTGATCCAATCTCCCAGGGATCAAAGTAAGCTCTCCAGCTGCAATAAAATTTAAAGCTGAGACCTCCCAAGATGAAGATTCAACAGGGGCAGAGGGAGACCAATTTAAACAATTTTTAAAGTTTGAAATTCTTTCTGGGTTTACTGAGTCCCAGTAGCACTTGGAACTTTAGTTTATATTAGGTCCAACCATTTAACACGCTGGAATACTCTAATCTCCAATAATTAGAGGTTATATTTGTAAACCCAGTTTCCAAAAGTAGCAACCTTATACAACACAATGAAATCTGAATAATGTGATCAGAACAGAACTACTTACTATTCTAGGAATCTGGCTTATGAAAAAGTCTGTGAATGGTTAATTCATTTTTTAAAAAAGATTTTTATTTATTTGTCAGAGAGAGAGAGAACAAGCAGGGAGAGCGGCAGCCAGAGGGAGAAGCAAGCTCGCCCCTGAGCAGGGAGCCTGATGTGGAACTTGATCCCAGGTGACCTGAGCCAAAGGCAGACGCTTAACCAACTGAGCCACCCCGGTGCCCTGGTTAAATTCATTTTAGACCCACTATAAATAAAAGCAATTTCTTTGATCTAGTCTCAAGGGTCAAATGCTACATAATGAACCTATGGGCAATCTACTTGTTCAAGTAAACTTGTGAATTCAGTGTAGTTGCTGCTGGAGAATTTGAGTAATTTCTAACTTTGGTGGACAGGAATACAAAACCTTGCAGTGAAACATCATATTCTTTTTCAAGAATAATACAAATCAGGACCTTGTACAGAATGACTATCTCATGCAGCACATATTCCAACTGTCAGCAGGATGCTTTGGGGCCTTGCTAAACCAAGGCTTGCTTTTATGACCCTAAAAGCAAAATCAGCAACACCTGAGAGTTTATTAGACCTGCAGACTCACAACACTTTACCCAGGACCTACTGAACCAGAGTCTATAGTTCAACACGATCAAGTGACTTGATTTCACTTTAATAGCGTAAGAAGCAGTGGTTGAGATTAAAAAGGATTAGGAAATTGCTTTAAGATGGTAGAAACAGGTGGCGCCTGGTTGGCTCAGTCGTTAAGCGTCTGCCTTCGGCTCTGGTCATGATCCCAGAGTCCTGGGATCCAGCCCCGCATTGGGCTCCCTGCTCGGCAGGAAGCCTGCTTCTCCCTCTTCCACTCCCCCTGCTTGTGTTCCCTCTCTCGCTGTGTCTCTCTCTGTCAAATAAATAAATAAAAATCTTTAAATAAAAATAAAATAAAATGGTAGAAACACTAATAGGAAGTATAGAGAAAAGACAAAGAAGAATGAATTAGTGGCTCCGAGTGGTGGGCCAGTAACTTCAGAAGATCTACTCCAAATGATCTTATTAGTTGGGGATTAAAAAAATCTCTTTTGGGAGGGGGATTAAAAAATCTTAAAGAACAGCAGGATTCAGGGGCACCTGGGTGCTTCAGTCGTTAAGCATCCGTCTTCAGCTCGGATCATGATCCCAGGGTCCTGGAATTGAACCCCCAGTCGGGCTCCCTGGTCCGCGGGAAGCCTGCTTCTCCCTCTCCCACCACCCCCCCGCCGGCATGTACAGCATATGGTGTACATGTTTGGAGGCAGAGTGGTGTGGAGAGAGGAAAAGGATTTTTATAGTCTGAGGTTGGAGGATTTGAGAAAATGCTCTTAACAGGACAGTACAGAAGATCAAAGCAGTTTTGACTAGGAAACTAACCAGACAACTGATTTGATTGTATTGCTTCAGGACATACACACTAAGAGAAAGCAAAGTAGTAGATAAAAACTCATTATTCTTATAACATCTTTAATTCAACCAAGTTAAAAAATTTACCCTCCTGCCAGCCTGTGTCATTATACTATATCCAACAGCAGCTGATAACAACAGTCTACGATGCGCTGAATTCTTCATATGTAAGCACAATTTAGGAAGGGGGATTAATTATATTTGGTAATTTTAAAGAGCCATGAGGTGCTGAAACGCTCTGTATCCCATTTGAGTGATTTAAAAAAAAAGGGGGGGCACAAAGCCGGTAACGTGGCTACTGCTGGCAAGGTAATAATATAAAGTCCTAGGCACTTTCACAAGTTGAGGATGACACTGGCTTTTGCTCTAACCCAATAAACAGGTGATTAATCCAAATAATAAGATTTGATTTCGCTCTTAAGACCCCCAGAAGCCTTAAATTTAGGCAACCTGAGACCTCTGACAGCAATTACCCATTTTATAACTATGTATGTGCCTGATTTACTCATGCTCTTACTCTTTGAACCTGTAAAGTGGTGAGCACAGAGACCTCACTCAAATACTGAAATACGTGATTTTCTGTTCATGGTTTCTCAAAGAACACATACTACTATCTCTATTTTCCAGATAATCCTCTGTCCCCCCACAGAGAATTCAAAGGATGAAAACGAGGCTCCTACCTACAGGTGCTTATCCACGCCCTAAAGGGGCGTAAAATCTCCTGTTCTATACATTTGAAATCCTTCGCCCTGGGGACACATGTCACGATGTATCTTAAGATATATATATATTAAGACACATGTCACAAATAATATCTTAAGAATGGCATCCCCCTCAGAGGCCCACTGTCCATTCCTCAACACAGGAACTGAGCAAAGCCGAGACATGGGGACGTGTCCAAGGTCACCTCAGCAGGCGGGATTATTACGGACCCCGCACAAGATCGACTACGCCCTGGGTTGGGAGCAGATTCCGAGGCTCCATCAAGCCCAAGCCCGGACCTCCTCATCCACCGCAAGGTCACCAGAGTGCCGGGTTGTTAGCGGAAAGGCTGCCACACGCGGCCCGGGGAGCACAGGGTTCAGAAGCAGACTGGCTGCTCTAGACGGCGCTGCCTATGGTTACCAAACCCACATCGACAAGCCTGCGACTGAGTTCAACTTGCACCTACGGGCACTGGACAGGGGAGGACGAGGACCACGGGCAGAGAGGCAGGAGAAAACAAGAACAGTGGTAAAGCTCACCAAGGTTCTCTCGCGTACTCCTCCATCTTGACTCCACCGGCGCGAGTGATGCCGGGCAAGTTGGGTGGAGGCTGACCCCAGCGGCGGAAGTGATCTCGAGAGGAGGGTGTTAAGGTCTATGTGGATTGGTTCACCGTTTCCTCCCGCAACCAATGGGAGCCTGGACTTCAGGGCAGCGTGGGGGGCGGGGCAGAGACGCTGCGTGGCAGAGGTGGCCCCGCCCAGGTCCTCGAAGGCTGCAGGTCTGGGCTTCGTGCGCCGGGAGCAACCCAATGGCAAGGAGTTCAAGTTACCGCGTCCCTGAAGGTTCCGTGGACTGACATAAACCTAGCATTATTCCGCTAGGGTTCACCAAATTTCCTAAATACATGTCTTTTTTTGTTTTTAGTACTTTGGCTGCTAGTTGGGAATTAATGTTAGCTAATTCGCGATGGTTCGTGAAACTTAACTAACTACACATAGCAGGAGAAGGATTAGAGCAGACAGTGTCATAGTCCTTATAGTCACAGTGCTTGGAATGTAATAGATGTTCGATAAATGCTTTTGAAGTGAACTTATCTGGGCCATCTTGAGTGCTGGGACCAATTTGGGGCCCTCAATTGAAGGACAACAGAACCACTTCTGGTCCACCCTTCAAAAGATCAGCAGAAAATGTGAGGGATGTTTAGCTCAGAAAAGAGGAGACCAAAGGGATGGGAACCCATCAACCTTTTTTAGCCTACAGTCAACAAAATCTCAGTCATGTGATGTCTGTTAAAAGAACTCTTCTCCATTCCTTTTGAGATTGACTTTAAAATATGTATATATTTAGGGCACCTGGGTGGCTCAGTAGGGTAAGGGTCTGCCTTTGGCACAGGTCGTGACCCCAGGGTCCTGGGATCGAGCCCCACATCAGGCTCCCTCCTCAGCAGGAAGTCTGCTTCTCCCTCTACACCTCCCCCCTGCTCATGATCTCTTTCATTCTCTCTCTCAAATAAATAATTTTTAAAAATATGTATATATTTATTTTATGGAAAAAATTAGTGCAGTTCATAGGGAACTGCAGTGAAGAGCGAGATACCCACAAAATCTTGAAAATAAGATAAGCAGATAAACTGAACCTTCCACAGAACCGAAGATTGTCAGTAAAGTGTATCTGTATGTAAAAAGCACAGTTCGCACTAGTCATCTGATTTTTTTTTAAAGATTTTATTTATTTATTCCTGAGAGACAGAGAGAGAGAGAGAGAGAGAGAGAGAGAGAGAAGCAGAGGGAGAAACAGGCTCCCAAGGAGCAGGAAGCCCGATGCGGGACTCGATCCCAGGACCCTGGGATCATGACCTGAGCCGAAGGCAGATGCTTAACCATCTGAGCCACCCAGGCGCCCTAGTCATCTGATTTTTATGTGTAAAGTCCAAGAAGTCTTTTTTCGGAATGTGACTGTAATTAAGAACCTTTAAGTCTAATTAACTGCACAGGCTGAAGAGAGAATGTGGGAGATGGGAAACAAGAGGAGCCAGAGAGCAAGAATTTGATATTTAGTCAGCACCCCAGACCTAGTGCATATGAATATTTCAGTAACTACAGATTGGCATTTTCATGGGGCAAAGGTATTTTTTTCTGTTCTCACCAGGACCCAAGTGAAATATTTCTTAGTTCTAGCTACCTCCCTTTGCTCTTATTCCATATTCATTATGCAGTCTTCTGATTGTTATTTGGTTTCTGAATAGATTTTCCTTTGAGAATTCCCTGGCTTATACTCAAAACTATTCTTGTCCACTTAGTTTATGCATCTGCCTCTTGTGAACTGGATTCTTTTGAATCAAATCAATCACCGGGGATGGTGATAATACTGAGTTTTTGAGTTTACAAAGCTGAGGGCCAGAATCTAGCTGGTTACCCAGCTCACTCCATTCCAGCAGTCCCTATCTGAAAGTCCCTCACTGTTCTGGGAGGCACTGCTCAGATGGCCAGCAAGTAGGCTTAGACTTCTCATTCCTCGCTTTCTTTTAACCGCAACAGATAACAGGGTGTAACATTTTTGGCTGGGTAGGGCCTTGGCCTTGGCCTTTGTTGGCTAGAGGGAGATGTCACCCGTCCCTCAAAAATATCCATTTTCATCTGAGTGAAAAAACATCTTGGAAGAAAAGAACTAAGTAGTCTCCTCCTAGTGAGTCTGAAAGAAGTCTAAGGAACTGTCGTGGCCCTCAATGAAAGAATGGTGAAAGACATGGAGGAATGATGGAAGAAAGGGGGTCCTTGGGAGAAAAGTCACAATAAAGGTGAGGGGAGTTTGAACTGGTGATTCAACACAGCAGGGTATGTTGGTGAAAGTTAGTGTTCTGGGCCCCAATGGAGACTCTTGCTGGAACCCCCTGTGAACCAGGTCCTCTGGGTATTGCTTTGGGGAAAATAGCTCCATGTGTGAACTAAAAGAACTGTGACTCTGGGCCTATTTTGCTGTGGGCTTTCCCTATAAGAGGAAAGGGAGGTGAGATCAAGGTGAGGAACAAGGTGAAGAAAGGGAAATCATCCCTCATGCCTCAGGGAACCACCTGGATGGATGAGCTCTAGGAAGAAGCCAAGTATGGCAGTGGCACTGGTACCTTCTTTCCCACTCTAAGGTAATTATCCACCCCTGCCACGCCACCACCCCCCCAGTTAGCTTTTATTCATCTTCCGCTCTTGGACAGTTAGACCATTCTTTGGGGAGGGGCCACTGATCAAGCCTAAGATTGGCAAGAGATGACCATCTGATAGATATCAAGGGTGCGCAGGTAATGCTGAACCAAGAGAGAAACTAGAGGGATTATAATTCAAGTCAATTATAAGACCCTTTCTCTGTGCTCAGGATTGTCCTTAGTTTTATGATGAGGGTGGAGAGAGTACAAAAAATATTGGTATGGTTGCTACCCTCAGCATCCTCAAAATGTACTTGGGGAGAACGAATGCACTCTTGAGAAACACATCAACTTTATAAAATTGCCAAAATGTGTGACATAGAACATGGTAAGTCCTAGAGGCACTGAGAGGAGAGAGGGCGCCCTGGGGGCCTGAGTGTGCTCACAAAATGTACATGATAAACTTGCATTTAAGCCACGGCCTGAAGAATGGTCAGATTTTGATCGGTGGAGAGGAGAAAGTCAGACATTAGAGATAGAGGGAATGACAGCAACAAAGGTGGGGGCAGGAAGGAACACGGTGTTGTCGCTGGGTGGGTTGCTGGTCCCACAGGAGAGTAGAAAGACTAAAGCAGTGAGAGCAAAGCTCTATCAAGTGATAAATTTCTAGGGCAGAAGGCGTGGAGAATGACTGAGAAGCAAGACTGGAGGAGTAAGCTGTGTCAGGAGGTGGTTCTTCATGGAGCTCTCATGTGTCTACACATCTAAGCATTAAGAACTAACTTCCTTCAGGTTCTCTTTACAAGAATGTTTATAGAAGCCAATGGCCTTGGATGGGACACCTGGGCGGCTCAGTTGGTTAAGCATCTGCCTTTGGCTCAGGTCACGATCCCAGGGTCCTGGGATCGAGTCCTGCATTGAGCTCTTTGCTCAGCAAGGAACCTGCTTCTCCCTCTGCCTGCCGCTTCCCCTGCGTATGTGCTCATTATCTCTCTCTCTGACAAATAAATAAATAAAATCTTAAAAAACAACAAGAAGAAGAAGAAGCAGCCACTGCCAATGGCCTTGGAAAGCTAGAGACAGGGACTTCCCCTGGAGCAGATTTAATTACAGGATAGTAAAGGCAGAGATGTCTCCCTTCTGTCCTTGGACCACATTTGTTGCCCTTCCAGGGTAATGGAGATATATTAGAGTTTTATCTCCTGTATTAATATAACTAAAGGATTTCATTCTAGAAGGATACAGTGAGGTCATAGGGTAAGGAAGAGGCCTGAAATAGCTTCTGTGGGAGCGTGCAAGAGAATAAACCACAAATGAGTAAAAGAACCAAGAATGCTTCTTTCTACACAGACCCAACCTATGGAGGAAGGGGGATGGCCATTTTCAGAATCTGCCCCTCCCAACCACTCAGTACCTTCGAGGGTCCTGGACCTACATAGGTTGAGCTCCATTGAGCCAGAGGCTGTGGGAGTCCCAAAGAGTTTTGTCTACCAAGAGGTCACAGGCCGTGTATGCGGCTCCAAACCTCCCAGTCCTGCCTGGTCCAGTCTGTGAGACACTCAAATTGGTATGGACAAACGAGGCCTGCACCACAGCTGACTTTTGGGTCTAGGGATGCAGTCTGTACCTGGCGCCTCTTTGGTGGGCAGAGAGGTTTTAGTCAGGGTAAGGGTGGGGGAGGTAATCTCTTGTGTCTACTCTCCTGCCCTCCCCCTTGCTCTCCTTCCGGGGGGACATCAGTCTGGCCTGTGCTGCCTCAGAGCTCCCTCTAACCATGTCCACGCACCTCAGGAGTGCTGGGCCAGGCCAGTGGCTTCTTTCCAGAGACAAAGTCTGCTGCTCTCGAGAAACTTCCAGCTTCCCCCTCAAGAAGAGAACCAGGGTGATTCTATACAGACTAACAATATATTGAGTGCTCCTAATGTGTCTGATGCTGTGATGCACTTAGCATGCATTATCTTATTTAATCTATTTAATAACTCCATAACCCTGTGCAGTAGGTACTTTTTTTTCCCCTTCAGGTAGGTACTTTTAATGTCCTCCTGTTCCACTTGGGGCCCATAAGGCTAAGAGAGGCCAAGTAATGTACTCAAGGTTGCACATCTCAGATTTGAGCCCATGTCATTTGACTCCTGAGCTTGTGTTCTTATCTGCTATCCTATACTGCCACCCTAGATTCCTGAAAATGTGCCTTTCCTGGTCATCCAGCCCAAGTAAGAACCACCCTAAGTATTAGTTAAATTGGTTCTGGTTCCCTATGCCCAACCCCCCCACCACATATTTGGCTATGAGATTGGGGTCTCTCTTTCCTCCTTTCTCTCCTTTCTCTCCCCTTCATTCTAGCACAAAATTTTTCTTGCGGAGGGGGGCTAGGCCATGCCAGAATCCCCTGACAATCAGGATGTATTTGTTTCAGGTGGAAGTGGATTCTGAGCTTGGATAATTATTGCCCCCTACAGAGTCAGGGGCAGTGGTCCCTCACTGCAGGGGCTGGAGGAGACTGTACTCATGGGCTCTGTGGTTCTGAATCTTCCAGAGCCCGCTGTGATGCCTTTCAAGGGAAGACTTTCAGAGTCTGTGAGCCCACAGTCCCTTGGGCCCTAGGGAGCAAAAACTTCAGACTGAGTCCTATCAGAAGACCCCTGTTTGGAATTGCGGGACCTGAGGCAGAGAAGATGCAGGGGTTTGTGTGCGGAAACATTGGTTAGGAGGCCATGAGTCCCTCCTTGAAGTTTGGAAGCTGTGGGTTTATTTTCTGAGTGTGTTCCTTGAGCAGAGACCACAGGACCCAGAGAGATGGCCACTGAGACCAGATGGTACAAAGCGTGCCCGGGGGGCTGAAGGCGGTTATTTGCACTCAGGCCCTGATTGCTCTTTGGGAGGAGGGAACATCATTGGCAAAAAGCCTAAGAAAGCAAAATCCTTGGAGGCCGGAAAGAGAGATGCTTTTAGTGGATTGGGGACTAGAGGTTGGCCAAGGTGGCTCCAGAGCCAGGGATTCCAGGAGATGATGCCTCTTCCAGAAAACTCCTGCTGGGCAAGAGTGAGAGTGAAGACTGAGTTACCCAAGGTGGGGCTGGAGTAGGGGTGGGGTTGGGCTAGAGGCTTGTTGACAGGTATAGGAAGCGTCCTTTCCACCCAATATCAGACTAAAGCCCATCTCAGGGTAGCTCAAGCCCTTTGCTAGACTCTCTGGGCTGCCCACCCTGACTGCTCCCTACAAAATTATTGCGTCTTCGGTTGGACTCTTTAACAATTGCTTCCACCTGTCTTGCTTCACTTTGCCTTATAGTATAATTAGGTTTTGCCCCATGAATTATACATTTTAAAGAGAATAAGCAGATTGTAATTATTTTTGTACTCTCACCCTATAGTGCCTGGTAGGCTATGTATACGTAGCAGTATCTGAGTAATGCTTGAATGAATGAATGCGTGAGAACCAGGTGAGGGTGTGTGTGTGTGTGTGTGTGTGTGTGTGTTAAAGGTAGTTACTGCTGAAGGCAAGAAAAAGATGAGAGAAGAGGTGGGATGGGGAGAAAAGAACCCGGGAAGCGAGTAAATAAATAATTGTAAATCACTGTAAAAAGTTATGATAATTGCTAATAATTATTGTGCGTTTACCATATATCAGGTATAGCAACTAACTGTCTCATGGGTATGTTTGAACCTGATGTTCACAACAGTCTTACAAGGTTGGTACCAGTGCTGTCCTTGTTTTTTTTTTTTTTTTAAGATTTTATTTATTTATTTGAGAGCGAGAGAATGAGAGACAGCACGAGAGGGAAGAGGGTCAGAGGGAGATGCAGACTCCCTGCTGAGCAGGGAGCCCAATGTGGGACTCGATCCCGGGACTCCAGGATCATGACCTGAGCCGAAGGCAGTCGCTTAACCAACTGAGCCACCCAGGCGCCCAGTGCTGTCCTTGTTTTACAGGTGATGAAGCCACGTCTCAGCCACATGACCGGTGAGTAGCAATACCTCAGGGCTTTTGGCCTGGAGAGTCCAGGCTGAACTAGGAAACCAGCTTGCTCTCCAGTCTCCCCTGTTGTTCTTCCTTATGGCCCCTGGACTTCTCTTTTGAGGCCTTTTGTAGGCCTTTAATTTTTTTTTTAAGATTTTATTTATTTATTTGACAGAGAGAGAGAGATAGCGACAGCAGGAACACAAGCAGGGGGAGTGGGAGAGGGAGAAGCAGGCTTCCCAAGGAACAGGGAGCCCGATGCGGGGCTCAATCCCAGGACCCTGGGATCATGACCTGAGCCGAAGGCAGACGCTTAACGACTGAGCCACCCAGGTGCCCAGCTTTTAATTTTTTAATGACTTCTTTGAAATTATTTATTTATTAACTATCTTCACTGATGGAAAGTAAGCTGCAAGAAGGTAGGGATCTCTCTTTTCTTTTCTTTTCTTTTTTCTTTTCTTTAGTAGTTTCCACACCCAACATGGGGCTTGAACTCACGACCCTGAGATTAAGAATCAGATGCTCTGCCAACCAAGCCAGCCAGGCACCCCAATTTTCTATCTTTAGTTACATGCCTTGCCCTTAGAACTGCACCTGACACATAGTAAGCACTCAGTAAATACATGCTTCCCAACTCACCGACAGAATGACGACTGCCTTTTAAAAATGACAGCCCCCAGGATTCTGTCAGCCCATCTTCCACCCTGCCTCTCAGGTTTACCTGCCTCACCTCTGCACTCTAGTCCTGCCCGTCAGTGCCATCCCCTCCTCAGCCTTAACCTAAAGCTGGACTCGTGGGCATTAAATGCAGGGCCAAGTTTTTGTCCCAGACGATCCGTGGACTCAGCAAATGCTGATCAGGTGACTGTCTCTCTCTGGCTTAGGATGGAAAGACGCCAGGAAAGATCGAAGCATCTACCCTGATGGGTTACACCAGGGCTTCTAGAAGGGATTTTGTGGCAGGAGGGAGGGGGGGAAGGAGATTGAGTGTCTCTGTGACTTGTGCAGGCAGCATGATGGATGAGCAGTGGAGAGCCCTTTTATGAAACATGCCAGGCCCTCTGCAATAGTATCCCTCCCAACAGCCCAGAATTATATTTCCCTGAAGACACACTCAGTTGTGCTCTGGATTTATATGTGGGTGGCAACCTCCTGGCTCCTCCTCGGCCCTCCCGAAGGAGGTCTGTCTACAGATCCCCCAGCAGAGGAAGCAGCAGATGAGAACGGAGGGAGGTTTGAACCCTCTTCCCAAGAGCCTTGGTGCTTCCTGGAAATGGACAGTCCTTTAAGAGTTCCCTGACTTGTGCGGGTCATACTTTCTCCCCAGCCTACCAGTTTTCAGTTTGGGTACACAGTGAAGATTTATTTTCTCTCTCTCTCTCTCTCAAAAAGTGGCTGAGCCTCTGATGCTCGGCACTCAGGTTCTCCTGTGCAGAGAGAATGGGTGGGCGGGTAGTTCGGAGTATCTGGAATCATGTATCTCTCCCGTGGCTGTAAACAACCGGGAGTCCCCCAGCACATTACCAAATACAGTAGAAAGGAGTCAGTGGACCACGCACCGACCCTGGCAACATCCAGCCGGGATGCAAAAGTCAGATATGTGCTTGAGCAGGGCATGCTTGGAGTTGGCCTGTTCCTGACTGCCCCACCCCCCACCCCCATGGCCCCGTCTCTGCTTTTCTGGCTCTCCTGTGGCTCTGATCAGCTTCTTCCAGCCTCTACATTTTTGTATCTTTTTCTCATTGCGTGGCCCCCTTGTCTTTAAAAGGCTAAATGCTCTGTACTAAATTTGGTCACACAGAGCTCCAAGATTCCCTGGAATGTCCTCAAGTTTCAAACAGTTCTGACAGCGAGGCAGGCCCGCCCCCTGTGTGGGGATTGGCTTCTCCTTTCAGGGCCAGGCTGTTGTCAAGTCTTATTGGCCGCCGGTTAGACCAGCCAGGGTCCACTAGCCCTGGGCTTGGGAGCTAGCTTGCAGTTAACACTTGGGCACCTGTGGCTCTGCAGGGCAGGGCAGCGGAGTCACGTCCTCAATCAGCTGGGGGTCTGCTCCCAAGCCCACTCTGCTCCACCCAGACTAGCTTGTGCCCCCCCCCACCCAGGACTCCCGTAGCCCCCCCCCCCCCGCCCCCGCAAGAGCCACAGCTCACTTTGCCAAGATGTCCAAGGTAGCCAAGTATCGCCGGCAGGTGAGTGAAGACCCCGACATCGACAGCCTGCTGTCCACCCTGTCTCCCGAGGAGATGGAGGAGCTAGAGAAGGAGCTGGATGTGGTGGATCCGGACGGGAGCATTCCCGTGGGCCTGCGGCAGAGAAACCAAACGGAGAAGCAGTCCGTGGGCACGTACAACCGGGAAGCCATGCTCAACTTCTGTGAAAAGGAGACCAAGAAACTTATTCAGAGGGAGATGTGCGTGGATGTGAGTGAGCAATATGCTAGAGGGAAGGGGGGAGGGCAGGGAGGGGAGGGAGACCCGAACTCGTGACTAGGATGCTTCTCTCCTCAGAGGAAAAGGTCTCGTTGGCAAAAGATGAAACGCTTCAGAACCAATTACCATCTGCTGAGCGGGCAGTGTGAACCTCTTACCCCTAATTTCTGTTACAAAGCACAAGCTGGCTCTGTCGGGAGAACTCAGCATCCCACAGTGGCAGATAGGGCTGCTAGAATGGGAGCTGGAGAATGCCTTTGAAGCGTTCATTGTCAAGTTGATTCTGTACTTGTCCCCCCTGCGCTTTTTTTCCCCTGCACACTCATTTCACCCATTGTGGGGAGGAGGTAGAGGATAGAATGATGCTTGCAGTCTCTTGGCAGCCACCCCAGAAAAGGAAGTCAGGCCTCCTTGCAGAACTGCTCATTTTGAAGCCCTCTGGCCCTGTGGGCACCTCGTGGCACGCGGACCATTTGAGGAGGCTCAGGGGCAGATGGGCTTCCCAAAGGAATGGGAGTCAGGGGTCAGGGGTCTGTGAGGTGGGAAATGCATCTTCACCTGATGGCTTCAGTTTCCCTCCCAGGGAAGCTGGGGTTTGCACTTCCTAGAGGAGCATCTTGAGGGAGTATCCCCTCCTTTTGGTCATACAAGCCAGCAAGGTCCCTTTGCTAGGGGGATAAAGATAGTTCCCAGCAGGGTTTTGCCTTGAGGAGGGGACAGAGGAGGGGCCAGTCAAGGAGGGCCATTTTGGAAACATCTGCTGACTTCTAGGATGGGCTTAAGCAAGACCTGCTTTTTGTTTTCCTGGCTTGGCATGGAGGAGTCCTTTATTCATCATGTGTTCATATGTGAGTTTTCTTGGGACAAACTAGGCTAGCCTCCACCTGAGCGTGACTCGTAGAGCCCCTTGTCCACTGTAGAGAGGGGTTAGTGGGGAAACTGTCCTCTGTCTGTGAGCCGGTTCTTACTGGCCACGTCTCTTGTCCTTGTGGATTCTTGCATGAGGAAGTTCAGTCTCAGTTCTTGTCCTTTGTTTTACTTCTATGGAAACCAAGACCCAGCGCTTCACATGATGTGTTCATTCTCCCAAAGGAAATGAGAAAGGCCATAGTATCTCCTGGAATTTCTGTGACATGTCTGGCTGGGTCGGAGATTGTGCCGGACCCTAGTCAAGGAGCACGTTTGCGGACAGAGCCCTGGCTCCTTGAGTGAAGGGGTGGGGGAAGGAGGGATGAAGGAAAGTGAGGTAGAGGAGCTGGACCTCTGTCTCCACCCCTACCACCCTGGGCCCATGTTCAAGGCTTCCCCCAGAAGTTGGGAGTGAGGGGAGTCAGAAGGCTCAGAAATTCATTACCCTGTGCGCAAGGTGATCGCCACTCGGATAATGATGAAAGGATACTAGAACATTTATGGAAAAGATGAGAGGATATAGGGCACTCCCTGTGAGGGCCTGGTACTTCAAGACAGCTAACAGGACATCTAGGGAAAGCCACGCAGCATGCCCAAGGCTTTGGCATCTCTGTAAATCCCCCACTTGGACCCCCGACTTTCACTCTGGAGCCCGGCCCTGCTCTGGCCTCACTGCTAGTCCCCAGACCCCGTGCCCAGTGGCTTCTGGTATGCAGAAGGATAGTCCTGAGGCTAAAGGCAAATGCAGAACATTCTTAATCCCCAAGCAAGATGCTTAGGCTATGGAGAGTGTGAGGGACTCTCAGGCTCCTTGGAAATTGCATTCTCAAGAGGCTTTGTCCTCAGCCAACTGAAACCATGGCAAGCCTCGCCTTCCTGGTCCCACCCCCTCACCCCTGCCAGGTGCACGCTTGTTTCTGCAGACAGAGTCCGAGTCAGGGAATGGAGGGTGTGTGTGTGTGTGTGTGTGTGTGTGTGTGTGTGTGTGTACACCTTCAGCATGAGAAGATGGCGTCAGGGCCATTTTTCCCTTGGAGGGATAGGCTGTCCCCGTTCTTCCTCATCCAGTCCAAGGGCATATGTCGGCAGAGTGCCTGGGTGGAGTTCTGGGTGGGTGAGCAGAAGTCATCTCTGTAAGTCTGGATGAATGGCAATGAACCCTACAAAGTGACTTCTTTAGCACCATTAGCAAGCTAGTAAGTGTGGGATTAAGAACTTGTTTAAGTGCCAGGAAAGCCTGGTTTGAGTACCAGCGTCTCTTCCGAATAGTATAAATAAGTAACTTACAAGTTACCCAGTCGCCTCCCTTCCCTCAGCTACACAGTATCCAGCCCGTAGGATTTTTGTAAAAAACGGAGAGGACAATAGTGAAAAGCACTTAGCACAGGACTTGGCTTATAATAAATGCACAATAAATGGCAGCTATGCAATTATTAATTCATTGCTGTCTCCCCCTGCCCAGCCCCTCCCTTCCGTCAGTCCTCTGAGGGCTGAGCAAGCCAAGCCTGTCTGCTCAACTTAGGGGTCAAAGTAAACAATAAACAAAGGAACCCTGGATGCACAGGCTGGGGGGCCTTTGACACCACAGACACAGAGCCGCTCCAGGCCGCTGGACTGGCAGTAGCTCTCACGGCTAGCGGCATTTGCTCCCTGTAAGGAACTGACTGGAAGTTAGTCAAAACAGTAACTCGACTCTGGGAAGTGCAGCAAGGTGACCATTTACTGAGAATCTTCTGTAGGTGAAGCATATTCACCTCTTCCTTTACTTAAACCTCACACTTCTTGGGAGATAGGTACGTTTATCGCCGTGATACAGAGCAGAAAATTGAGGCTCAGAGAAGTTGAGTAAGTGCCCTAAGTTCACACAGCAACAAGTACCTCCCCACCACCCCAGGCTTTAAGGACAATGCTTCCTTCTCTCTGCCTCACCAGGGTACAAAAAAGGGCAGTCATGCCAGCCCCCGTCCTGAGGAGTTTATCATCTAGTTAGGATCACAAGACACACATGTACAGAACCCCCACGGAGGTGTGACGGGGCTCAGACCACAAAGTCCTATGTTGCCGTAGGAGCAGCAGGTTATCACATCGTCCAGCCTGGCTGAATGCTCGTCCCTGCCCCCAGGACTGGGAACATAAATAGTAAAACCAAGCGTGGCCTCAGGATTCAAACTCTTAGAATCAAGTGTGGATTAGGGAAGTAAGTCCTGCCAAGATATTGGATGGCATTAGGAATTTTTGTTAATTCCTTTTGGGTGGGATAACGGTATTATGGATATACCTTGCCTTTTAGACACAAATCCTGAA
The DNA here is from genome assembly GCF_037043125.1 of Eumetopias jubatus. Classification (NCBI taxonomy): domain Eukaryota; kingdom Metazoa; phylum Chordata; class Mammalia; order Carnivora; family Otariidae; genus Eumetopias; species Eumetopias jubatus. The sequence continues at coordinate 28,393,109 of NW_028274818.1, forward strand.
ATATTTATGGGGAAAACTGATAGGATTAGGGCATTTGCTTTAAAATAATGTGGGCAAGGGGAGTGGTAGGGGTATAGATGAACTAATATTGCCCACCAGTTGATAATTGTGGAAGCTGGGCGATGGGTCTGCACGTGTGCCCGTTACATGGTTCTCTCTACTTTTGTGTGTATGCTTGACATTTTCCGTAACAAAAGGCTGGTTTGTTTTTTTAGACAGAAACTGAGAGTGGAGGCAGGCCGGGTTTGGGTCTTAAGGTCTGGTTTCTCCGGGGGAGGAGGCGTCCCAAGACTCATACTCTGGCTATCGTGCTGGGTGGGTGTAGACTGGGCAAGGGGCCTCGGGCAGCACCTCCCACACTGGATGGAATACTCCAGGGCTGTCCTAGATTGGTTTACCCCCTGCTTCATGAATACTCCTCTCCCCAACCCACCCCTGTGCCTCCTTCAAGGTCTCAGGCACCACTTCCTCCGCGTAGTCTTCCCTGACTGCCGGGCAAGCGTAGGAAGTGTAGGAACCGTGTCTGATCTGAGCACTCCAGTGCCGCTCTGGACCAACCCCATCCTGTTTTCTTACCTGTCTTCCTCACCAGCTTGTGTGATTCTGGTGGACAAGTACTAACATAGGGCCCAGCACAGAGGTGGGCCCTCAGGCTCTGTTGAATGAAATGTTAGGAGGGGGAGGTGGGGCTTGGCAGAGCTGACCCCTGGCTTCCCTCCCTCCCTTTAAAGGCACAGACCTCTCAGCCTGTGTGTTCTACCCTAGTCCTTCTGGGACTCTCCTTCTGCCCAGGTAGAAGACAAGGCCCCCCCTGGGCAGGTGTGTGGCCAACAGTTGAGTGAAACCCTTGTGCTTGGCTCAGGTTTCAGGAACCTGATCCCAGCAGGTCAACTCATGTGTTCTCTTTCCTTCCCCAGTGGGAAAGAAAATCTCCAGCCTGCCTCCCCTGTCCTTCTCCCTGGTGTTACCAGGGGCTGGGGATTAGCACCTCCACCCAGCCAGAAGCAGGGGCAGCTGAACTGGGGGGTGGAGGAAGCTCTTTTAGGTTCTCCCTTGAGAAGCTAACCAGAAGCACCCCACTAGCCAGTCACCCAGCCTCCTGACCTTCCCCTCGGGTCTCTGGCTCACCCAGCCTAGCGGGTGCCCTCCCCTACCAGGCCCAGCTCATGGGATGGGGATGCCGGGCAGGCCCGAGGCCGGCAGCACAACCCTCTGATTACCCTTTGCAGAGGGCTGGGCCCTATCAGGAGTGCCCTGGGCAGCACGGCTCAACGATTAAGGAGATTAACCCCGACTGGTACACACCCAAAATAGCCCTGGAGCCTGGGGTGGAGAGGGCAGAAGAGGTGAGGGGGGCCTGTAGACCTAGGGAGGCGACAGCAGATACCCAGTCAGGGTTAGACAAGTTTAAAAATCTTTCCCTGGAGTCTGAAAGGTGCCTCCACCCAGAGTTTAAAAAACTAGTTAACCAACTTCTTAAACTAGGTGGTGGGATCCACAGGTGTTTGTTTTCAGTGTTGCTCTTACTCATATTTCATACATTTTCTTCTGTGTGTATAGACCATCCAATTGGATGGATTTTAAGCGGCAAGTCCCCAGCGCCTGCTCCCCACCCCCTCGGCACCGCCCCTGGTGCTCGACTTTTCTCAGCAGGACCGCAGGGAGAAGAGCTTGGGTGGATGGGACATGTGGCCAGAGGGAGGCAGGCCAGATGGGACCAAGGAGGAGATGTAAACCTGAGATGTCCCCACAGCGAGCGGGAGATGCAGATGGTCAGGGCATGGGTATGAGCCCCACTGACCAAGGGCGTCTGGTAGGCTGGGGGCTTCAGGTCCCCACACCAACGCAGGAAGAGGCCTGTCTGAGCAGACACCCAGAGTGGAGACAAAATCCTCATCTAACCTGGCTACCCTCCCTCAGCCTCTCTTTCTCCCCAAGAGACTCTGGAGGACCTGTATCAGACGGCGTCCGCATACCAGAGCTGGCCCACAGCAGGCAGAGCCCGGAGGAAGGGCACTGGGAGAGCTACCGAAGACAGAGGGGTCAAGGGCGCTGTCCTTGGAGATCTACAGTCTACATGCATAAAGTCTATACACACACACACACTGCAGTGACAGCAAAAAAGCACAATGACTGTGGGGCGGGGCAAGAGAAGCCGACATTCGTACGTCTGCCAAGTTGGATAAACAAGAATATCCTGGACCGTATTACACAGGCCTTTCCAGATCAGGCTGTGCTTTCTTTTTTATTAGATCTCTTTTGGCATGACCAGCAAAGAAAGAAGGGGTCTGGATTCAGAGCCTCAGTTCCCCTAAAGGGGTCCCTTAGACCCGGGCCATGTGGGGAATAGAAAGCCTGTAGGGGTTTGGAACCAAACAGGACCAGGTGTGATTCTGCTTCTGCCCCCCGTCGGAGCTGGTGAGCATGTTACCTGAGGAAGAGGAAGAACTTTCCTGAGTACCTTCTGGACTCAGAGGCGTTATTAATGCTATCTCATTAACATATAGCTGCTGGAGGCCCCATTGCTTTACTGTCAAGTGGGAAGATGACCTCAATCTTGAAGGGTTATTGTGAGGATTAAATTGGCTGAGGTACTGAAAGTGTCTGGCCCATCGTGAGGAACTTCTCCTCCCCGAGGTTCCTCGGACATTATACCTATGAGGTTAAAAGACAATCTGTCAGCAGGATTGAGGGAATGGCAGAAAGGGAGCGAGAGCATGGGAGGAAGAGAGGCAAGGAGCTAGCTTAAGGAAAAAGGCAGGCTTATTTACTGACTTCCCGCCTGGCCCCCTTCTCTCGATTTCTTTGAGCCTAATTTATTTCATGCCCCAGGCTCAGTGGCCTGCACTGGGTGACTGGGTTGGAAACACTTCAGAGGTGGGGTAAAGGGCGATTGGGAGGAGGGCTGGGGACTAGTGAATTCTTGTCTGCAATTTCCAGGAACTTAGAAAAGCCTAGGCTGCTTTGGACCAATTTGGCTCCACCCGTCTCTGGGGTCAGCTGTAGAAACGACCAGACCAGCAGGGATGGCAGGGTGCTGCTTAGGACAGCTAGGCCTCCCGCTCCCACACGCCTCCACCCCCTCATCTGACTGCCCTCGTGGAGGACCCTCGGGCTCTGCAGGTGCACACATCCCCAGCCCTGACCGCCGGATCAGGCCGGCAGAGCCCCCCCTCCCCCGCCAGGTGGAACATCCTGGGTGGGGCGGGGCAGAACTTCCAGTGAAGCCCTGGCGGCAGAATGTATTGAGTTAGTGCTGAGCGCAGTGTCTTTGGAGGCCAGCTAGACCTGGATGTCGATCCTGCTCTGCTGGTGGCCGGCTGTGTAACCCGAACAAATTACTTTACCTCTCTGAGCCAGAGTTTCCCCATCTTTAAAATGGAAATAACACCTAGTTATAGGAGAGTTGTGAGCATTAAGCAAAATAACATCTGTAAAGCAGGTCGCAGAGTGCTGGGCTGGAAACCTGGTAGTGAGGGCTAAACCCTAAATTTGCATTTCATCCCCTTCCTTCACTGCCCTTCCCTCCACCCCCCCTTCTCAGCATCCTTTTCCTAGGCAGGCTTCAGGAATTATGTTTTGTATCTACAAGCAGGGAGGAGGACTCCATTAAATCATTAATTCTCCAGCTGTTTAGGAAGTTTCCATCACATTAGGTGCTTCTGAATGCTGGCACAGAGTAGTGAATAAGAGACCGGGTCCCTGCTCTCGTGGCGCTTCTATTCTAATGGGTGAGACTGAGAATACATGTACTTAAATAGATAGATCACATAGAACACATGCACATCACATATAACGTATATGTCACATACACATAAAGGAGAAGAATGCACTTTCACGAGAAGGTCTATGACAATTTCCTATAAGGTGGTCAGGGAAGACACTGCCACAGGGATGACAAGCTCAGAGCCTGGAACGGACCGAAGGAGCCAGCCAATTGGAAGGTCTGAAGAAAGCTTTCCAAGCAGAGGGCACAGCACACAGAAAGGCCTGGGGAGGGAAGCAGGTTTAGTATGTCTGAGGAAAAGCCAGGCCAGTGTAACTGAAGCAGGGCGAGCCAGGGGTGGGGGTGGGGAGTTTGGAGGAGATCAGGCCCCAGAAGTCAGCGGGACTCACATAATGCACGACCTTATAGTGCAGCAGAGGGAGTTTGGATTTTTATTCCAAGTGTGGTGAGACGTCATTGGAAGGTTGTGAGCAGGGGAGAGAGGTGATCTGATCTAGGTTTTTAAAAGAATCCATCATCACTCTGCCAGCATTCAGATGAATAGATGGTAGGAGGGCAAGCCTGGGGGAGAAGGGGGCCCAGCTAGAAGGGTGTGCAGTAGCTCAGGCAAGAGGCCCAGGGTGACCGGAGGAGAAGTGGTCAGATTTAGGAAAGACCTCCAAGGTAGCACAGACAGGACTGGCTGACTCACCAGGGAAAAGAGAGGAGTCGGGGGCCCAGGCCTGCCTGAGCTATTGGCTAGATTTGATGCCATTTACTGAGGTAGGAAACAACAGAAGAGGAGTGGTTTTGAGGAGATCAAGAACTGTGATCTGAACAAGTTCATGATGCTTGGTCGACATCAAAGAGCAAGTGTTGGATTGACTGGGCACATACAAGTCGGGAGCTCAGTGGGGTGGTGGGGCTGGAGATTCCATCTGGGAGCCATTAGTATATAAATGATACTTAAAACCATGATCCTGGAAGAGATTATGTAGGGAGGAGCTGTGGATGAAGGGCAGAGGGCCAAGGACCATGCCCTCCATTACCCCAACATTTAAACATTGGAAGAGGAGAAGGGGGCCAATGAAGGAGACTGGGAGAGGTGGGCAGAAGCTCAGAGCAGCTTCACAAAAGCAAGTGGAGTGGGGCCTTATAGGAGGAGAGAGTCTCCACTGTTTCTGTTCTTGCTGAGAGGTCTGATAAGGTAAGAACAGAGAATCGACTGTAGTAACTGGAAAGATGGAAGCCACTGAGACCTTGACAAGATTGGGGTCACTGCAGTGAAGAGTGGACTCGAGAGAGAATGGTCCGTGAGGACTGGAGATAGAGAATACAGACAGGTGTCTTCGGGTTTTTTTTCCCAGTTTTGTTCTAATGGGAAGCAAAGAAGCAGGGCGGCAGCTGGAAGTAAATGTGGAATCAAAGGGGAATTTTTTTTTTTAAGATGGAATATGATAGCATGTTTATATACTAAGGGGGTTGGTTCAGTAGAGAGGGAACCCTCGATGGCACTGGAAAAAGCAGGGAAAGAGATGGAATGCACTGGAGTGGAGGGGTTGGCCTTGGCAGAAGGCGGTCACCTCTGCTCCTGGGAAGGAAGACAGTGGAGACAGGCAAGGATGCAGGCAGGTTGCTAAATGTGGTCAGGGGGAGAGGAGGTTGGTCTGGTCTGTGTTGACACATGCACGGTGCTGCTCCAGGAGGATCCCCCTGGCAGCCGGACACGGGCTGGACTGAAGTGGGGAGAAACTGACAAGGCTGTGACAGTAGTCAGAGGTTAAACGTCAGGTTGCAAGAAAACTGCTCAGTGCTCCCTGGGTGGGGTAGAGAAAACACGAAAACACGTCCGGATCGTACATCTGGCACGTGAACAGTCAACAGACAATAGCCAGCTCCAGAGCTCCTTGAAAATCCAGTCGATTTTCACCTCCAGTGCATCCATCTTCTGTCCCCAAGGCCACCCGTGCCCAAGGAGAAGGAGGGAGGGCACAGGTCCCTTCCCAGCACACAGCTGACGGCCCTGGGTTTGCAAGGCAAGTCGGGGGGGCACCTGGGGCTCACTCCTGGCTTGACTGTCTCCTAGCTGCGTGGCCTCAGACAAACATTGAACATTTATAAGCTTTACTTTCTTTTCGTTGTGTTCTTTAATGCCTTTTCTGAGTCTCATTTTGTACTTGACAATAATGGATTTTTTTCTAACACCTTGTTTTTATTGAAATATAAAACACATACAGAAAAGTGTCCAAAACACAAATGTAGAGTGTCATGAATTCTCACAAAGGTGAGGATTCTCACAAGTTGGGAGCTCAGTGGGGTGGTGGGGCTGGAGATTCCATGTGGGAGCCATTAGTATATAAATGATAGTTAAAACCATGGGCCTGGAAGAGATCACGCAGGGAGAAGTTGTGGATGAAGAGCAGAGGGCCAAGGACCATGCCCTCCATTACCCCAACATTTAGGCATCAGAAGAAGAGAAGGGGGCCAATGAAGGAGACTGAGAGAGAGAATAAGAAGGAGAATGTTGCCAGCACTGCGGGACCCCCACCCACCCTCTGCTTCCTCTCCAGCTCTACCCCCTTCCTCCCTGCCACAGGAACCCCTACCCTGACTCCAACCCCATAGGTTAGTCTTGCCTGTTTCTAAATTTTATTTATATATATATATATATATATATATATATATATAAAATCATAAAGTAGGTGTTCTTTTGTATTCTACTTTTTTTTAAGATTTTATTTCTCTGACAGAGAGTGAGAGAGAACACAAGCAGGGGGAGCAGCAAGTAGAGAGAGAGGGAGAAGCAGACTCCCCGCTGAGCAGGGAGCCCAGGATCACGACCTGAGCTGAAGGCAGACACTCAACCGACTGAGTCGCCCAGGCCCCCCGATAATTGTTTTTACTTTTTATTTATGTATTTATTTATTTTTGATAATTGTTCTTTTTAAAGATTTTATTTATTTATTTGACAGAGAGAAACACAGCGAGAGAGGGAACACAAGCAGGGGCAGTGGGAGAGGGAGAAGCAGGCTTCCCGCCGAGCAGGGAGCCCGTTGTGGGACTTGATCCCAGGATCCCGGAATCATGACCTGAGCCGAACACAGACGCTTACCTGACTGAGCCACCCAGGCACCCCGTATTCTGCTTCTCTCACTCAGCTTTATGTTAGCGATATTCAACCACATTGTCTGCAGCCTTTTTTCCGCTCTCACCGCTGTAGAGTATTCCATGAGTGTTTCATTGTATGAACATGCCATCATCTATGTATTCATTTCACTGTTAATGGACTTTGGGTTGTTTTACAGTTTGGGGCTATTGTAAACAATGCTCCTGTGAACATTTTTGTACATCTTTTGGTGCACTTATGACTTCATTTGTGCTGGGTATGTACCTAGGAGTGGAATTGCTGGGTCATAGAAAATGCAGAGTGAACTTTTCATTTCTTCACCTGCAAATAACAATGATACTGCCTAATTTGAAGAGTACAAAAGTTCGAAGAAGTGCATGACAGTGATTTGCAAACAGTAGGCATATCATAAAGTGGGGGCCACCATCATCATTTCTAATGGTGTCCATCTTTGGGAGCAACTAGAGTGCTGTCGAGTCCTTTGGCCACATCCTGCCGGCTGTCCTGCTGAGCCCTACTATTAAGATTTGCCCTTCGGGGCGCCTGGCTGGCTCAGTGGGTTAAGCGTCTGACTTCAGCTCATGTCATGATCCCGGGGTCCTGGGATAAAGCCCCACACCGGGTTCGCCACTCTCTCATCTCATGGAAAAGATGTCCCTCTTCCTGTCCCAGGCTGATGCCCCCACCCACTTTTCGCTCCTGTCTTCTCAGGAACATTTGCTCCTGTAAACATCTGTTTTCTCTCAGACTCTCTCTCTCTCTCTCTCTTTCCCCTTCAACTGTCCTTCCCCCTGGCTCTTTCTCTCTAGTTCCCACCTTCTGTCGTTTCCTTCATAGTGAAGCTGCAGGGAATCGTATCTACACTCGCTCTCACACCACGCGCCCCTGCACTGACCTCAACCTCCATCAGGTCTCTGCGGACCTCCTCGTTGTGCACCAGGGGATGCTTTCTTAGTCCTTACCCTGTTTGTTTACTCTGTGGTATTCCACCACTTTCTCCTTCTCGAAATACTTCCCTTGGGGCCAAGACACCACACTCAGCTACCTGGCTTTCCTTCTCTCTCTAGCTGTTCCTGCCTTGTCTCCTCTGAGCGCAGCCCATCCTCTGAATGCCTCACTATTGTTGTTTTTCAGGGCCCTGCCCTCCCGAGGCCGTCTTCGTGGGTACCCTCATCCCACCCCACGGTTTCAGCTACCACCCATATGCTCTGTCTCAATCTCTCGCCTAGATCTCTATTTGAGTTCTAGATCATTCACTTGCTTTTTGGACCCCTCAAGTGTCTCAGATTCAACGAGTCTAAAAATAAATTAATCACAGTCACCCCACCCCAACCCCCCAGCCTGCCTTTCCTCCTGCATTCTACACTGGGGTAAATGGAAGCACACCTAGGTCAGAACTCTGGGCCCTCTCGGTGTTCCCAGACTCTCCCAGTGATGGAACCCTATTGCCTCTACCTGTGCCACCCCTCTCGGCTCCACCCCTCCCCCTGTGGTGCTTCTGCTGTCACCCAGATCACTTACCAGCCCTAAGAATGCTGTGACCTCCCAACTGATCTCCCTGTCTCCCTTCTCCCCCCCATTGCAATCCCTCCTCCTCACAGCTGCCAGTGTCTTATTATAAAATAGAATCGTGATCATGACACTGTCCTGCGTAAAAGCCTTCAGTTGCTCAACATAGCTTCCATGATCAAATTCACCCTCCTTAGTGTGGCTTAGGAGGCCCTTGGCAACCTAACGCCTCCCGATCTCTGTAGCTACTAATATTCTTCTCCTTGACTTTTACCCTTTGCTACAGTTACACGTGACAACTGGTCCTCCAGCGGTGCCACGCTTCCTCTGTGCCTTTGCACCAACCGTCACCTTTGACTGGGATGTTGGCCCCACCCTGGGCCTCGCTAACTTGGATTCTTTCAAGGCTCAGCTCAGGTGACAGCTTCCTACTTCCCCGATCCCTCCAGTCTGGATTGTGTGCTCCACCCCTGTGTTCACCAAGCACCATCTGTCCGCAGCTCCCGTCACTTTTTGCAAGACACACACCTAACACATTGTTTCGGCTTAGCCTGTTTCTGTGCCTTCCCCTGACTTCTTAAGAGCAAGGCCTCACTCTTACTAGTCTCCGTGTCCCCAGCAGGGAGCACAGTGCCTGGCTCAGTAAATGTTGAGCGAATGAGGGACAAATGGTTTGCAAATGCCATTCTTGTCATACTTGACTGAATCTGCAGGAGTTATGAATTCATCTAAACTCTTCTGAGATAATTTGAAAATGCGATGTTGGGGGTGCCTGGCTGGCTCAGTTGGTAGAGCATGCAACTCTTGAATTTGGGTCATGAGTTCAAGCCCCATATTGGGTGTAGAGCTTACTTAAAAATAATAATAATAAAAAGAAAATATAATTTTTATGTCCAAATCCTCAAATGAAAGGCAATTTGGCAGTGACTCTTTTTTCCCAGTTTCTGTAAACAACCAATTAAATCAGTCCACAAGTTTACACTCTGGAATCTGAATTGTTGGGATGGGTCATTGCCATATTTTCCTTTCAGGACAGAATGGGCCTCAAGGATTCATTTTTAACTTTTTCCATTATTTCCCTTCCTTGTTCTTCTCTTTCCCAGCTCCCTAGGGATCTGAGATTATAGGCTGACATTTTTAGCTTGACCCGATCAAGTTTGCCCATGATCTCTGGGGCCACAGATACACCCTAAAGAGGAGAGTAAGAATTTGACAGAATTTGTTCTGTATACAGCCAGCCAAGGCCAGCAGCTCCCATTATCTGAGTACTTCCCTGGAGTATCCGGAGAAGTTCAGCCTTTTGCCTCTAGGTCTAGAAAAAAAGTAATATGGCTTCTCTAGAGAACTTGCTATAAGCAGATTATCTCTTTGGATCACACACACATAGCAGGAGAGCTGTCTTGGGATTCATAGAGCCTATGCTTTTGGGAGGCCCAGTGTTCAGATATGTGAGTATGATGACCCAGGAGGTCTGGATATACCAGTTCCATGGCCATGTAGACACAGACTTGCCCTGCTGAAGCCAGAACTGCGAGGCTGGGATTAGGTCCCCGTAGACAAACAATCAGCTTTTCTCCGTCAGGGTTCTGCAAGAGAATTAAGCCCTACAGAAAATTAATGGAGTGATTATTTCCTCAATTCTCCCAAAGATGCTAAATAGCAGGTCCCATTCTAGATATATAAGAAAGAAATTAATGCAGTACATACAATGGATGCCTTCAGGTGTTGAGGACTTAATTTTTCTCCTGGAATCCCAGTTGAGAAAGGATGACATTGAGCCATCTTGCTTCTACCAAGTTTCCCCAAGATGAATCATCTCAACCGATCCAACGGCATCTCTTGCACTCGCCACTTAGTGATAACCTGTCTGTCTCTGGTCCTTCACTGCGCTGAAAAATATAATGTATTCGAAATCACCAAGAAGATGTTTAATAATGACCTCAGAGTGCTGAAGACTCCAGTGGTCAAGGAGATTTTTCCCTCCAGTCTGTAATCTTTGCCTTAAGGGCGGGAACAGGGGGCGGTACATAAGCATAGAGGTGTTATTTCTAGATGGACTTTCTTCAAAAAATAACTTATAATTATGGGTTTCCCCCACTATTGAAAAACAAGGCCTTCTTATGAAACCTGTTGCAAGCAGAAATGGCATAAAACAAAGAAACACTTACCACCAATTTATATGGAAAAATTTTTGAGCACTCCCAGACCCCCCAAATAACTTCTCTTAGGCTTTTCTGATACCTTAGGACACATCTTGTTAACAGATGCACAGAATAAATGGAGATAAAGCACAGATGCTCACAGACACGGTTCAAAGCTCTGGGGACTGGATGCTGCACAGATGCTCACAGACACAGTTCAAAGCTCTGGGGACTGGATGCTGAGGTGCTGAGTGTAGTTGGTGGGGGGAGTTTGGCGGAGGGCGCAGGGGGGTGTAGGGGGGTCCTCTAGCTGCTGCTCGGGGTGCGTGCTGCCTCTGTGAGGGCTCCCTGCAAAACCAATGCTGAATACCTCTTTTGTTTTTCCCCTTTTTTTGGAGAAGGGAAAATCTGCTTCAGATTTCTTTCAGTTAGCGAAAACAGGTAGCAATGCCGGCCCGTGGAAGCAAAGTGGCGCAACGCAAACTTTCGTAAAGGGGAGGATACCTGTATAATGTCATAAGGCTTGTTATAGACAATATACAAAACATAGGGAAAAAATAACCAACAATCCTGTTTCATTAGCTTAAGATAGTAGCCACTGGCAGTTTTTTGGGGTGTATGTGTCTGTGGGAACTTTTCCTTTTGTGGTTGAGGCCATTGTATACACTCACACATAAGCACATAAATTGTGTTTCCTCCTTTTTTTCTTTTCTTATCGTAGTGTAGTCATTTTCCCATGTCACTGAAAATTCTTCCTAAACATCATTTTCAGTGGATGTTAGCATAGTGCATCATATGGCTGGGTTGAGCCATATGTCTATATTTGGACATTTACTTGGTTTCTAATAAATATATTTTCCAAGGGCCCAAACAGATCCCCAGAGCACAGGCTCCTTCCCTTGGCCCTTGGCACCCATCCGCAGAGAGGTGGAGCCAGCCAAACAGGATGATAAATAGAACCGTTAGCACACTGTCCCCCAGCTGAGACTCACAGCCAGCTGGGGGCAACAAAACTCCGAAAGGAGAGGAAAGACCCCCTGGACGCTGGAAGGGACGGGACCGATGGTCACTCCCGGGACACAGTCCACAGCCCAGGTGAACATGAGGTCACACACGCTGTTTTCTAGAGGATCAAGTTCCTGATGGGATATCTGCCAAACGGGCCAAACCTCGGCCTCCTCATCACTGTGGCTCCCAGGAGTAGATCCGTTCATGTGCACCGTGTGCCTGGCTTCCTTTTGTCTTGGGCGGAAGGAATTGTTAGCACTTAAAAAGAGAATCAAGGCTTCAGCCTTGGAAAATTCCAGATGTAGGGAGGATGTCAAGTTTAGTTAGTCCCTCCTCCTGCTTCCAGGGGGCACTGCCCCAAAGCCAGTCTAAAGTACTGTAGCCAAAACATAATACCTGGTCATGAGGCAGTCGTTTTTCCTTCCCAAGACAAATCGAAGAGTCTCTTACACCCAGTAGCCTGTAAGTAGGCACTCAGCCGCTTCCATCTATACCATCTCACTTGATCCCGCCATCAGCCTCCCTTGAAGCAGGCTCTAACCTGCCCGACAGATGAAGAAACTAAGACTTAAAGAGTTTTCCCCGCTGCTGACGGAGGAAGGTCTTGAACACTTTCTTCTTCTTTTTTTTTTTTTTAATATTTTATTTATTTATTTGACAGAGAGAGACACAGTGAGAGAGGGAACACAAGCAGAGGGAGTGGGAGAGGGAGAAGCAGGCTTCCTGGTGAGCAAGGAGCCTGATGCGGGGCTCGATCCCAGGACCCTGGGATCATGACCTGAGCCGAAGGCAGACGCTTCACGACTGAGCCACCCAGGCGCCCCTTGAATACTTTCTTCTAACTTTGGGTTGCAACAAACTGCGTAACTTAGAAAAAAACAATCTGTCTCTTGGGCTTTCCCTTTGGACCTCCACTTAAATGGGAGATGCAATTGTTCAGTCAGCATTGATGAGACATCCCCTGTGTGCCCATTTCCAGGATGGGTTCAGTCCTGGTGGCCTTCTTGGCTGCAGCTTTCTTGTCACTGTGTGGCATCCTGCAAACACTGTCAGCCGAGGTGGGCACTGGCCTCCCTGCCCTCAGACCCCCGGGAAGGCGGTCAGGAAACACTCCTGGCCGTTCTGGGGTGAATCCTTCTCCCATCCTGAAGGACCCTTGTGCTCTGGCTCCCTTCACCCTTCTCCCTAATGTAGAACCTCTCTTGAGGTTCTTCTCCCCAAGCCCAGCTGTGGAAGAGGCTGTGGTCTTTCCAGCTTGCCTCTTCTTAATGACACTGGAGCCAATCACACAAACCCTTTATTATTTAGAGGTTTTTTAAATTGTTCATCGTACATGCAAATACAAAGAGGAAAATACAACTGGCCCAAATGGGAAGTGACCATCATTCTAGATCTGAACTGTCCAATATGGTACCACTTGCTACACGTGGCTATCAAGGACTTGAAATGGGACCGGTCTGAATTGGGATGTGCTGTAAGTGTGAAATGCACATCAGATTTTAGAGTTAGCAAGAAAGAAAGAATGTAAAATCTTATTAATAATTTTATATTGGTCATGTATTGAAAAGATACTTTGTATGTCTTCAAAACATTAAAGTTAGTTTCATTTGTTTCTTTTTACTTTAGAACATTTAAAATTGCATATATAACTCACATTATATTTCCACTGGATAGTGCTGGTCTACAATGTAGTGTTTCCAACTGCGGTCTCTGACATAGGTCTTTGGGGGCTTTTTTGTTTTTATACTTTCAGTTTTTTATTTAATCGTTATCTTTTAGAAAGTAAAGCAAGAGAAGATAAGCATAGTATATAAAATAAGATTTTTAGTATAACCCTTCTGTCATTGTGCAATTAAGACTAAAATCTCCCTTCATTATCTTTAAATTATTTTTATTAAGATACAATTCACAAGCCACAAAATTCACCCTTTTAATGTGTGAAATTCAGGGGCTCCTGGGTGACTCAGTCAGTTGAGCATCTGACTCTTGGTTTCAGCTCAGGTCATGATCTCATGTCATGGGTTGTGAGATCGAGCCCCACGTTGGGCCCGCACTCAGGGGGAGGTCTGCTTGAGATTCTCTCTCTCCCCCCTCTGTCGCCCCCCCCCCCCGCACTCACTCTCTCTAAAATATATAAATAAATCTTTAAAAAAATAGTAAAATAAAATCTTAAAAAATAATAACAATAAAGTGTGCAATTCAGTAGCTTTTTTAGTATATTCACTAATTTGTACAATCAACACCACTACCTAATTCCAAAACATTTTCATCACCCCAAAGGGAAACCCCGTACCCATTAGCAATGACTCCCCAGTTCCTCTCCCCCTTTCCCAGGCCCTACAACCATGAATCTACTTTCTGTCTGTATGGTTTTGCTTATTCTGGGTGTTTCATTGATATGGAGTCACACAATATGTGGTCTTTGGGGTCTGGCTTCTTTCACATGATATCTTTCAAGGTTCATCCGTGTTGTAGTGTTCTTTCTTATGGCTGAATAACATTCCTTCATAGAGACCACATTTTGGTGATCCACTCAGCATTTGATGGATATTTGGGTTGTTTCCACTTTTGGCTATTATGAATAATGTTGCCATGAATGTTCGTGTATAAGTTTTGCGTAGACCTATGTTTACAATTCTCTTGGGTATACACATAGGCATGAATTTGCTGGGTCATATGAAAACTCCATATTTATTTATTTTTTTTAAGATTTTGTTTATTTATTCATGAGAGAGGGAGAGAGAGGGGGAGAGAGAGAGAGAGAGAGAAGCAGAGGGAGAAGCAGGCTCCCAAGGAGCAGGGAGCCCGATGCGGCACTCGATCCCAGGACCCCAGGATCATGACCTGAGCCGAAGGCAGACGCTTAACCACCTGAGCCACCCAGGCGCCCCTGAAAACTCTATATTTAACTTTTTGAGGAACTGCCAAACTGTTTTTCAATGTTGCTACACCATTTTGCATTCCCACCAGGAACATATGAGAGTTCCATTTTCTCCATATCTTCCCTGACATATTATTGTCCGCCTTTTTTATTATAGCCAGCCTAGTTGGTGTGAAGTGTCTCTCAGATGGTTTGCTAACCTCAAAGAATATGGGTTTTATTTTATTAAATAATGTGGCAGTCTGCATGCTTCTATTCTCTAAATCCCTTTTCTCTTCTTGATGGTTTTCGTTGTTACTTACACACCCACAACTCCCAAATCCACAGCTCAAGCCCAGATCTCTTGCCTGAGCCAAAGATGCTTATTAATGCCAACTTGTTAGGCATTTAAGTTTTGTCATGGCCAAAACAATTCATCATCTCAATTCCCATCCTCACCGTCCATAGTCCTTGCTACGGCTATAAGCATCACCATCTATCTGGTCGACCAAACTGGGCATCTTGACAGTCATCTTCCACTCTTTTTGTTATTCCCCGCTTCACTGAATCATGTTAACTGGACCCCGAGAAGTATCTGGAGAATTCATCTCCTCTTCTTTGTGCTCACTGCTCAGCCGTGGTCCAGGACCTCATCACTTCTTGCCTGGACTTTTGTGATTGCTCCTACCTGGTCTCTTTCCCTCCAGTTCCTCCCAGCCTCGACTCCATTCTCCAAATAGCTGCCAAGGCTATCATTCTAAACCACAAATCTGATGGTCACGTCTCTGGTTAAAGAATCTCTATGCTCCTCCGTCGCCCACTGGGTGAAGCCCACATCCTGTAGCGTGATGTGTGAAGTCTGTCATGGTCTGGCTCAGGGTACAGTTCTGGTCTCCTGTCTCACCCCCACTTCCTCAGCCCCCCTCCTGTTACAAAGAACTTTCCAACCATCCCTGGATGTATTGTTCTCCAATAATCACATGTTTTGCCTGTCTTGTTCCCTCTGCTAGGAAAGTCCTTCCCTTGTCTCCTGTGCCCAAGTGACCTCCTCTGAAGCTTTACTCCCACCTCCTCCAGGCTCTCCCTCCCACTGTGTATTTACTGGGTCCTGGACTGTGTCGAAGCCACTTGACATCCCTGATGTAATGGATTGGCACCCTTATTTGCTGCCTCTCTTCTCCCTACATCTTGATTTCCCTTTCTTTCCCCCCAGTGGAATGACCAGCCCCAGCTCCCAGTTCTCCTGGAGCTTAAAGATTCAGCTTAATGCTCAGGCTGTTCCCTAACTCTGATGGACTCCCCAGCGTGCTTCCTCTCTCAGCCAACAAGGGTGATCCCCCTGTCTGTGGCCTTGGCACACAGAGAACCTGTGCCTCCTCAGGCCTCAGCTGCTGGAAGGGAGCTGCATTTGGGGGTTGTAATGACCTGTATCACAAAAGGAGGAAGTTTCCAGAACAACTAGCAAGTGTCTGAAACCTGGGAAATTGTGGCTCAAGGTGTATCATTTTACTAGGGTAAAAATCCCCCGGAAAAGTCAGCAGTGAGTGGAGGTAGCATTGAAGCCGACAGTCCCCTCTCCCTTCCATAGTCCTGTCCCCTCCAGAGACTTTAGGAGACTCCGGAGAAGGCCTCTCATAATAGCTTAGGGGCCAGAATGGACAGATGTGGACTGGAAGGTGGGATGTGAGTGGTGGCTCCCTAGAGGTTTCTGTCAGGGTGCCAGAGAGCTCTGTCCTCCATGCTGCCCTGTCCAGTGGGCATAGAGATCTAGAAGGCACACCTACCATATCTGCAAATTATCTGAACCTGAGAGAGACTGAACTTTTAAGCAGCAGAACAAAGATCACCCAGAAAGTTCTAGTCAGATCAGAATGATGTGGGCTCAGACTAACAAATGAACACCTTTAGCCTGGAGAAGGCCGGCCTCAGGGAGAAGATGCCATAAGTCTCAAATATGTACCAAGTACTCATATAGAGGAGAAGGGGCAGCCTTGTTTTGTAGGACCCCAGGGATATAACCGGAACCAGGAGGGATTTCTAAGTCAGCTTTTTTTTTTTTTAAAGATTTTATTTATTTATTTATTTGAGAGAGAGAGAGAATGAGAGATAGAGAGCACGAGAGGGAAGAGGGTCAGAGGGAGCCTGATGTGGGACTCAGTCCCAGGACTCCAGGATCATGACCTGAGCCGAAGGCAGTCGCTTAACCAACTGAGCCGCCCAGGCGCCCTCTAAGTCAGCTTTAAAAAAGAAGAAGGCTTGGCTTCTTCTGAAGCCAAGAACTGAGCTCCCTGTTAGGGGAAGTATGCAAGTACAACCTGTTTGGTAGGGACACTGTAGGTAGGATTGAAATATTTTCTTTTCATTCCAGCAAATCTTTATTATGTGCAACGCACTCTGCTAGGCCAGGTGCTGGGGACAGAAATAAAGGTCTGGTCCCGGTCCTCAAGTTGCTCATCATGTAGTTCAGGAACAGGCGAGTAAACTGTGACAAGTTCAGGGATAGCGGGCAGCTCAACCAGCACAGGGCCGGCGGGGGTTGCGGGGGTGGTTCTAACCCAGGGCCTGGAGGAGGGCCAGTGAGGAGGCCCTTGTTCTGAGTGTTGACGGGCCATTAAGAGAAATTACTAGTCTTTGTTTTTTAGGTAAGAGAATGGTATTCCAACCGAATTAAAGCGATTTTACAACTCCTACCTTTTCTGTAGGCTCTTTCTTCCTGCTCACATTGTAGAGGCCCCTGGCCAGTCTGCTGGACTTTGGAATAAATGTCTCTGCACCCTGCAAAAAAAAAAAAAAAAAAAAAAAAGAGAGAGAGAATGGTATTCCAGCTTTTTAAAAATTTTCTGTCTTTTGAAGATACATACTGAAATATTTATGAATGAAATGACATACCTGGGATTTGCCTCCAAGTCATCTGAGGATGGGAGGAACGTGGGTAGGCATATAGATGAAGCGAGATTGGCCCGATGTCAGTAACTATGGAAGGCCGGCCATGGGCACCTTGAGGCTCATTATGCTGGCCCCTCTCGTTTTGTGTACAATTGAAGTTTCCCATAGTAAGAAGCGAAAAAGGAGGAGGAGGAGGAAGGGAGGAGGAAGAGAAGAAGAACAGGAAGGGTTCGCCAGGCAGAGAAGACGAGCGGGCATTCTGGGTGGCAAGAACTGCGCTCACGGGCCGAGCGAGCTAGAGCGGTACACTTGCTCTTCCTCGTGACCCCGGTGCGGGCCCGGCGCACACAGCATGCTGAGGCAGGCACGGGCGGATCACGAAGGAGAACTTGCGTGCCAAGTTAAGAAGTCTGGACTTCCTCCTGAAAGCCTGGGAGCCACTGATCAGATTTCCATGTCAGAAAGCTCTCTCTGGCTACAGCGTGCAGATGTCTTGAAGAGAGGAGTAAGACGGGAGGCAGGGACCCCAGCTGGGAGGCAAGAGATGATGGTGACCCCAGCACGGCAGTGGCAGACGGACGGAGAGGGGCTCATCAGAGACTTATTAGGAAGGTGGGATGGAGGAAATGTGGTGTGGGAGCAGGAAGAATCAAGGCCGACGTCCTGGGGTGGGGGGGTCTGGGCAATCGGGGTGCCTTTCCTGAACACGGTGAAAGCAGGAAGGCAGGGACCTGCTCTACCCCTGACATCCTCTGCTTCTGTGTTTCTATTAGGCCCGGGACTGGCTACAGAATTTTCAGGACCTGCTGTAAAATTAAAACATAGGGCTCCTTGTTCGATAATTATTAAGACTTTCAAGATGGTGACAGACGAGCTTAAACAGAGCATGCTCATGAAACCAGCCCTGATGAGACCCCTGTAGCCTGTTCTGTTTAGAACAGGCCAGAGGGTGGCCGGGTACGAGCCAGGGCTGCAGCTCTTGGCCCCAGGAGGCAAGGGGACAGCATGTTCCTCCTACTACCCCCTGGGACCTAAGTGAGACCCAGCACTCTGGGACAAATAGCTTACATTTAAGTAGCTCTTTACAATGTTTTCCAAACTCGCTGGGGTTTTTGTCTATGCTGGGATGAAGTAAAGAAGCAGAAAGTAGGCATTTCAGAGAGCTGAGCACGAAAGGGACTTGTTTGTTTCTACAAAGAGATTTCCTGGCTTCTCCAAAAATGGGGTTTGCTACAAGCTTCCCAGTATGAGTCACCAGACCAGTTGGCAAAACACGTAGGTCTGCAGAGAGCACTGGAGCCTGATCCTTCATTATAGAGAAGATCCATAATAAGACTCCGAAAAGAAACCCGAACAGTGCTGCCTATGAAGGTCTGGCCAGCACAAGCCATAAAGCGACACCTTCACCTTGAACCCTGCCCCCCACTCCGCCCATCTTTCCCCACTAGCAGTAAAATGCAGATGCCCTCGGCGGGAGAAATAAGGGTCTTGGTGAAAAGTAGACACTCTTTGCCCTCCCTTGCTTGCTGGTGCCTCTTGGTGGCTCTTCTTGGGCTCCTTGGAGGGGACCAAGAACCACAGAGCCACCCCTCACCGTCCCATCTTCTTCTCCTATTTACTATCCTTTTCACAAGACATCCTTACCCTTAAAGACTCAGAGCAGTCAAGGAGCACTATACCCTCTGGCAGAGTCTGGTGAGACATTCAGTGCAAGAGCCCAACCACCCAAGTTTGCACATCCCTCTCTTTTCCAGAATATTCCTTCCCTCCCAATCACTTATAAGGGCAATGCAGAAACTGCAATGGATGGCATTTGCTCCCCATGTGAAGCTTGGTCTTGAGGTGGACTGCGTCAGAAGATGTCATTTCCCAGGTTCCTAAATGCACTGTCTTTTTCTTAGCCACCACTCAACCCCACCAGAGATCATCCTGGGAGGTAAAAATGAACTGTGTTTATGTTTACACTGGGGTTGGAGGCGGTGCCTGACGCTCTTCTGGCATTTCTGCTCGGCATAATATTTACCACCAGGCTAACTTCGAAATCGCTGGAACAGAACCAGGCAAGGGTCAGGCTCCATGGCAGGTCCTGGCACAGCCCAGCTGGGCCTCACGATGGGGAATCACCACTCAGCTCTCTGTCCTTTCCCATCTCTTCCATGCTTTCCTCCTGCCACTGGCCTGAGGGGTCTTGGTTTGTCTTTCTTTCTTTCTTTCTTTCTTTCTTTTTTTTTTTTTTGCTACGAAACTGAATTATTTAAAGACAATTTTCTTTTTTTTAATATATAAAACGACTTTTGGGTTTTTTTTATCATACATGTAATTCAGACATTAGATACCTGTTTCAAAAACAGATTACTATCTCACATCACACTCCAAAATAAAATACAGATGAATTAAAGATCTAAGCTAACACCTCTCCAGGTCAAGAATTGGGGTAAGGATTTACCAGGAGAAATGAGGGAGGACGAGCTCTCCAAGCAGTGAGAACATGACGGCACAGGCCCAGGAGCTGGCTCGGTGCCAGAGCCAAGAGCAGGGAGCAGGGCTGAGTGGCAGCGCGGGCAGGAAGGTGGTGACAGGGCGGTCAGCGGCCAAGTGAGGACGGGCCAGTGGGTCTAGACTTGATCCCAGGGGCGCTGGAGAACCACTGGAAGGTTTTGGGCAAAGAAGTGAAATGCCAGATCTGTGCTTCAGCAGAGTCGCTGTGCTGGTGTGAAGACTGTCCTGGAAGAGGTCAGCAAAGCCGACAGGAAGGGGGCTGCAGTAACCCCAGGGAGAAGTGACAGCCGCCTGGACGCATCAGTGAGGTCAGAGGAGGGACTGAGCGGAGCGGTGGGAAGGAGGTAGCATCATCTGAGGGTCGGAGATAAGGGGATAGACTGTCTTTTATCCAATGTGTTTATTTCGCAGCCTTCCCCCCCGCCCCCCAGCCCCTTGGGATGGGGAAGAAGAGATGCATGGGGACAGAGGGGTCCACATTGCCTCTCCCCACGTACCCCTCCCATCTTCTTCCTAGCAGGATTTCTGATTTGAGGCACCAGATGCTTGGAGGAGCCATTCACCAAGACAGGGAATGGAGCAGGAATGGGCATGGCGGTGGGGAGCCAAGGGGAGCTCAGTTTTTGAGACCTCTGGGGACACACACACCAGGATGCTTGATTGACAGTTGGATACAGGGGTCTGAACGTCTGCCTGTGGTGTCCAGCCCAGGAATACAGCTTCAGGAGATATCAGAACACAGAACACAGCTCGTGCCCTCAGAGTAGATGGGGTCACCCAAGGAGAGGGCCTAAACGTGAAAGCAAAGGAGGCTTCAAAGAAGACCTTGAAAGCACCCACATTCAAGAGGCATGAGATTCCCAAGCAATTAGGCAAGATGAAGAATACAAGATATAAATCTGATTTAGCAATAAGGGGGTCAGTAATGATCTGGATGAAACTCATTTCCATGGAATGTTGAGGCTGAGGCGAGATTGTGTTGGATCCAGGAATGAGTAGGGATTTTACAAGAATTCTTTGGGGGAAGTTTGGGTATAAAAGGCTATGGGGCGCCTGGGTGGCTCAGTCGGTTAAGCGTCTGCCTTTGACTCAGGTCATGATCTCGGGGTCCTGGGATCGAGCCCTGTGTCGGGCTCCCTGCTCAGCAGAGAGTCTGCTTCTCCTTCCCCCTTTGCCCCTCCCCACCCCCACTTGTGCTTGCTCTCTTGCTCTCTCTCTCCCTCTCAAATAAATAAATAAAATCTTAAAAAAAAAAAAAAGGCTATCAACAAGGGGCAGCATCCAGAGGGACTGTGGGGTCGAGACACGGATTTGATTGACCTGGGAGAGATGTGGGCATGTGAGGGCCATGGAAGAGAGTGTGGGAGCCAGAACCCATGGCAGGGTGAACCTGGGACAGGAAGAGGTGCTTCATCCTTCCCGGGGCCGGGAGGAGAGGAGATGAACATGGCGGAGAGCTGGTAGGAGGGATGGTGGGAAGTTGGAGAATTCCCACTGGTTGATGTCTGTTGATTCCAGGGAAGTAAGTAGGGGAGATAGGCTGCTGAGAATGGGGTGGAGTGGGATGAGAGCGAGGGAAGGAATCAGAGCTTCAAACAGATGCTGTGGGAGAACCGAGAAAGAGCTGCAACTCGGGGAAGCTAGACCATGACAGCTAACTTTTACTGCAAGCTTCCAGTGAATTCGGCACTGCTGCAAATGCCTCCCACGTAGCACTTCACTGAAGGCCTGGAACCTTGTGAAGGGATATCATCCCCACACTGCATAAAAGTAAAGACTAGAACCTTGGCGTTCTAACTCTAGAGCTAGGGCTCAGCATTAATGTCACCCAGGAGGCAAGGCTGCGGGAGTGGAGGGCAGCGGGTCCCACTCTGGGGGGTGGGCCGCTTGCCCCACGGGGCCCAGCAGCCTGTGAGGGGGTGTGGCATGGGCGAGGAGTCAGTCAAGTTCAGGGTTGGGGCTTTGGCTGGTGGTCGTGATCCCGGTGCAGGATACTTGCAAAAATGTGGTTAACACGCAGGATAGGATAGGAGGTGAAGCAGCCGAGGTGGGTGGGACAGAGAAGTCAGAATTTGGGTCATGTTCCCGCAATGCCACTTCCATGTAGAAACCCCAGAGAACTGAAAGCCGCAGCTGCGGACCGAACAGATGTTTGCACACTCATATTCATAGCAGCTGGGACTTGAACAGATGTTTGCACACTCATATTCACAGCAGCATTATGCATAATAGCAGAAAAGTTGGGAGCAATTCAAGTGCCTCTCCATGGATGAATAAACAAAATGTGGTATAGAGATATAATGGAATATTATTTAACCTTGAAAAGGAAGGAAATTCTGAATTTAAACTTTCTGTGGTGTTCCCCCCCCCCCTTAGTAGGTAACATTTAGCAGGTGTGAAGTCTCACTCTTGCTCAGCAGCAAGAAGGTCAGCGGTGGGCTGGATGAGAACGGAGTTATTAGGGGGACCCTAGCCTTGTCCTGAAAGATCATGTTTCCAGTAGCAGCCCAGAGAGGTCACTAAAAAAACTAGCTAATGGATGACAGTTCTGAGGGCGAGCTTCTTAAGCCTAAAGCTAGCAAGTCTCTGGTTTCGTAAAACAAACTTGACCTCTCCTCGGCTGCCCCGTCCTTTGGGATGAAGTGGTGAAGATGAAGAAGAAACTGGCTGTCACTGCCCTCCGCTCCCACCCCTAGCCTCCCACCTCTGGCCCCCGTGGGGCTGGGCTCCTCCTTGTTTACTGCATTCCTTTAAGGAACGTCACTGGCGGGCAGGCTCTGGGGCTGGCCTGGCTGGCCTAGCTGCCTCTCGGCTCCTACCTCCTTCCCCTCCAGCTCTGGACATCCTCAGGGCTGTAGGCCAAGGCAGCCGCCGACCCAACAGGCCTTCTGGGTGTGGACTCTAGGAAGTGTAACACACACAGGGGTGCGCCCTACGGTCAAACCTGGTATTGGGCCGGCCTGATCCGGACCCAGTGCGGAGGGAAGGGACAGGGAGCCAGGAGAGCCACCAGCAGAGGGCACAAACTGAGCAGAGGGCACAGGTAGCCCTGGGGCCTGACCGAGAACCTGTCTCAGGCCTGGCCCCCTAGGGAGACGGTGTGACTAGTCTCGAAATGCTCTGCGGCTGGCCCTGCTGAATGGCAGGTCCCTGGGTTGTCTTTCCAGAAGTGGGGTGGAATCACATGCATTCAGTCTCCCGGTAACCCCAGCCCCTTGTCATACCCCTGACTGCCCGCCCTGGGCCTTGGAACATGGCCCTTGCTCAAGGAGGGCCTCTCCCCGCCCCCCACCACAGTACTGGGATGTAGGGTTGGGGATATGTAACAAATCTGGACCAGACTGAGAAGGCGGACATTCGGGGCTCTCCAACCTATGGCCAGACTGGACGCTGAGGCTGCCGGCATATCGGACTTGGAATCTGTCTCTGCCAGTGTGAGCGGTGGGAGTGCCCCCCTTCACCTCTAACATAGACCTCAATGTCGTTTGTATTCACCACTCACTTATTTGTGCTCAGCTCCTTATTCTACAAGCTTTCTAGAGCCTCGTCATTCCAAAACTAATATCTGGCTTCATTTGGTGGCCATCATTCCCTCATCCGTTCGTTCATTCAACAGCTATCAAGCCTCCACGGTGGGTGCCTGGGTGGCTCAGTTGGTTAAGCGACTGCTTTCGGCTCAGGTCATGATCCTGGAGTCTCAGGATCGAGTCCCGCATCAGGCTCCCTGCTCAGCAGGGAGTCTGCTTCTCCCTCTGACCCTCTTCCCTCTCGTGCTCGCTCTCTCTCATTCTCTCTCTCTCAAATAAATAAAATAAAATAAATATATTAAAAAAAAAAAAAAGCCTCCACGGTGCACCAGGCACCGTGCTATCTGCAGGGGATCCAGTGAGTAGAAGCCATACTTCCTGGCCACCGTCCCGTAGGAGAGATGGACAAAGGGACAGAGTGATAGCAGCCAAGATTGGGAGTTGTGGGGGAGGGCCCCGGGCAGGGGTTGGGGGGCCCGGGGTGGCTTCCCAAAGCAGACCACGTGTGATGCTACATTGTTTCAGAGGTTAACCGGCTGAGAATGGGGTGCCGAACCGCTGTAAAGGATCAGAGTTGTAAGCTGGGGCCTGGGAACCAGGGCAGAGCAGGTGAGGCTGCAGACGGGAGCCTCTTCCTCTGCTCGCGGGGCTCCTTCCCCGCTCCTCAAACTCCTCCTCCTCCTTCAGGGGCAGCTCAGGTGTCTCCCCCCCTTATGGAACCTTCCTCAGTGGGATGGCCTGGCCCTGTGCTCCACATGCATTTCCTTGCCATGAGGACTTGCTCGGGCCTAGTGTTGGCCTCAGTCGGCAAAGCCACATGGCCCCTCACCCGGGCAGCCAGCTCTCCTCTGCAGCCCTCCTCCCCGGCTTCTGGTCGTTGCCCCCATCCACGTACCCCTTGGATTTCTTCTTCCAAGCCTGACGGTTTCCCCGTCCCAGCACCTTGATTTTTATTCTCATGAGGCTGTCTTTCCCTTAATCCTGCCTTAGCAAGAGCCATGGGCCCTTCCCTCCCAGCTGGCCCCTCCTTCTAGCCTGGCCATGAAATCCAAGGGAAGGCCAGGTGCCTCTCCCAGCTCTCCAGAGATTCCTGCCCAGGTACCTCTGCGTCCCCAGAGCTGAGCCCAGCACCCGGCAGAGCTGTCACTCCTCAGACATGCGTCTGACAGAATGATCAGATGGCCAGGTGGCTAACATCAGGTCTGTGTCATATGCTTTGCCAGGAGCACCCGGCAGGAGCCTGGCATTCATTCATTCCTTAGTGTCTGATGGTGGGGAGTGTAACATGGGAGTTAAGGGCATGATCTTTTTAGAACCCAAGAGATCCGAGCTTGAACTCCAGTGACTTGTTTAAGAATGGTACCATCTGCAAAATGGAGAACATATTACCACTGACCCCCAGAGGCCCTAACTGCCCCTGAGCAACACCGTCCAAAAGTGGGTGAATTTTCCGTGGCTTATTTCTAAGATGCTATCATAATGTGACGGTCACCGAGACCACGATAAAAAGCCTGTTGGAACAGTGGGATAGGAAGAGCTTCTGATTATGAGGGTTCCGGCTTCCACCGGCCAGCAGCCCGAGGGCCCCCACCCCTGCCAGCCATCCCCCAAGCTTCCTCCCCGGGAGGCTGGAACCTCTCCGAGCCGTGCCTTCCTCTGGTGGCCGTGCAGAGGGCTGAATTAGACGGGTGACTTAGGTAAAGCACTTAGCACAGCGTCTCCCACTTTGTAAGCGCTAAATAAATGGTGGCCGTGGATATTGGGATTGACGGTCTTATTTCAGTGCTGGGCGGCCGGGGGTGAAGGGCTATCTGCACCAGGCATTTGGGTGACAGAATGGCTTGGCGTGCAGCCCACTCACGCACGACAGTGGAATATAGAGGTAAAAAGTTCAGCCTCTAGAACCTGAGTCCTTGCTTCCTCACGTAATAGCGGTGTAATCTTGGGCTTCCGTTTCTTCTTCTGTGAACCAGGGATCAGGGCAGTAACTAGCCTGCAGAGCCAGCGCAGGGCTGCGGGGGTTCCTAAGTCCATGCGGAGCAATAGCACATCGATGAGCCCTCATTAATTTAGCGATGGTTTTGCTGGAGAGGAGAGGTATTAGAAAGCTGTTGTGGACTGAGGATTTGGGGCAGAGGATTGAACTTGACTTCTCCAGTGGACTGGCAGCCAGGGGTGGGGAACATGCCCTTTAGAAGTATGGGGTTCAAAACCATGAAACGAGCTCCTTCGGTGTTGGAGTGTAGTTTCTTCACTGGGTAAAGGGACAGCCCGAGTTTGCCTTGCCCTTCCCCAGCAAGCTTGGTGCCATTCCCAGACCTTCGGCCCAACCAGCTGTGAACATCCCGCCAAGTGGTCTGGAGCCTGCCCACCACCCCGAGAGCTGATTCACACGCCCCCAGCAGGCTGGTCCTGGAGAGCCCAGGCAAGCCAGAGAGAGACCAAGCAGGGTGGGGACAGGGTAGCAAGGGGCATCTGGGATGTCTGCAGGGAACAGCTTTTCTTAGCTCTGTGACTGCATGAGCCTTGGCTTCTCAGCTCAGAGCTTACCAGGTGCACACATTCCCCCAGGGAGGTGCCCTGGATGACCCCTCTGGAGCCCTGGTCAGGTTTTTGGAGGCTCTTTTTGGCCCACATTCTTTTGGGGGACAAGGGGGCACAAGCCTCCAACACTGCTTGCCATGTTGATTAGGTGTGGATTAGCTCTCGCACCATCAACCCACAGGACTTCAGGCTGGGGAGCAGAAGAGGGCTGAGACATCTGCTGGTCCTTGGCATTGAGTGGCCCTACCAGGGTCACCTGGAAGGGTTCTCTCCAAGCCTGACACCTGCCCGTTTCTGATGTTCTCCAAGCAGAATATTTGGGGCTGGTGTACTTTGCCCTCATCCCAACGAGCATTTACAGAGGCGCCTGTGATGTGCAGGCCCCCATGCTGGCCATTGTCAGCCTCCCTCCCGCCTTGCTCAGGGGCTGAGGGCTCCAGACATGCAGTCATCAGAGTCCCAGAAGGCATGGTGAGAAGACAGTTTTGCAGCCCTTACACCAGATGATACAGTCCCACCCCAAAATTAGGAATTTCATTTTGAGCCCCTGTTTCTTAGGGGATTTTTGTGGGTTTGTTTTTTTTTAAAGATTTTATTTATTCATTTGAGACACAGAGATACAGAGAGAGAGAGGCTGAGCAGCGGGAGAGGCAGAGGGAGAGGGAGAAGCAGGCTCCCTGCTGAGCTCCACCCCAGGGCCCTGGGATCATGACCTGAGCCGAAGGCAGACGCTTAACCATCTGAGCCACCCAGGCGCCCCTCTTAGAGGACTTTTGTTTTAAAGATTTTATTTATTTGTCAGAGAGAAAGCACAAGCCGGGGGAGTGGCAGGCAGAGGGAGTGGCAGGCTCCCAGGACTTGATCCAATGACGCCGGGATCACGACCTGAGCCAAAGGCAGCTGGTGAACCAACTGAGCCACTCAGATGTCCCCATATACTCCAGTTATGGGCAGGAACTGAGTGTACACATGGGTCTTTGTGTATAAGCCCTTGAACACTCCAAAAATTTTGTTTCCAGAGATATGAACCCAAGGGGGTGATGTTAAAGCCATACTCTGCCCCCATTCCCTATTGCCTTCCTCCTTCTTGAGCCCATCCTGTGGCGTTCCCAGTTTCCTCACAGGCTCTTGAGCAGCTACAAGGGATGAATAGAAGGGGACTCCTCAGAACTCATCCTGCAGGGGCCAGTGGAGACAATGTTTCCCTACCCTGGGGGCTTTGAAATAGGGGAAGCAGACCCGGAATGATCCGAAAAGGGCCAGGGCTGGGATAACCAAAAAAGGGGGTTTCTGGGAGATGCCAAGACCTTGTCCCTGAGCCACCACCAGTACAGGAGTCAGGGAACATCAGTCTGGGAATGGCTGAGAAAGGGGCTGCTGGGCCTTTTTAGGGAGCCCGCAGCCTCTGGCCAGCCTGAAGGGATGCCGTCAGCTGAAGCAGTAACTCTCAGCCAGCGGGCTCCCCTGCCTCCCACCGGCTGCCCCATGCACGTCGATGTCAGCTTGTCACCCTGCCTGCCGTGCCTCCTAAACTGTGAGGGCGGGACTGCCTTATGTAGCGCCCTGTCCCCAGGATGGTGGTGATCCCTCCCTCCTGATGGAGGAATGAGTCAGGTCACAGGAGGTGTTTGGAGGGGCTGGCTCTCGAGAAGCCCCAGGCCCACACAGGCCCCAGCACTTGTGGTCCCCTGTGGGAGTGGTGACACCCGCTCCCATCCCACTCCACCCCTGCCTCTGTCCCCATGGGATTGGGGGGAGCAGTGGGGGAGAGCTCGCCAAGCGACCTGGTCCCTTCCCAGCTTCTAGCTCTCCAGGAGGCTTTCCAGGGTTTGAGATGTGGTCATTTCATTTTTCACAGAGAAGTACAAAGTGCAGTTCCATTGACCACTGGGTAAGTGCTTGATCTGAGCCTTCCAAATAATACTAAGATACTCAGCAAGGGGGCTGGGGGCCTCGGGCAGGAGCGGACGAGCCCTCCTGCCTGCCGTGGGCTTAAGTGCTTCTCACAGGGAGGCCTGGGCTTCCCGGCAGCTTATCTCCGGTTCAAGCCCTTCTCGGTACCAGGACCTTTGCGGAAGTCTCCTTACAACCACTGGCAACCAAATGACGAGCTCCGAATGGGTCAGTCCCGTCCTGCATATGAGAGGACAGGTTCAGAGGTGGTCTGTAACCCGCCCAAGATCACACAGCTGGTCGAGGGCAGAGTTGGGATTTGCACACAGGCCAGGTGTCTGCAGAGCCACTGAATCCCCCTGCCACCATAGGGGGGACGCCTTCCAAACAATCCCAGCTGTCCTGGCAGCTCTGGAGGGAACCTTTGGCTTTCTAGGGGCAACATCAGTTGTTTCAGGATCTGAAGCTCTACTGCGTAATGTACAGAATTGTCAAATCACTATGTGTGCATCTGAAATTAATGTAACATCGTGTGTCCACTAGACTTCAATTAAAAAAAAAGAAAGAAAGATCAGGGAAGCCTGGTTGGCTTAGTTGGTAGAGCATGTGACTCTTGACCTTGGGGTCATGAGTTCAAGCCCCACATTGGGCATAGAGCCTATTAAAGAAAAAAAAAATCTGAAGCTCTGTTTCATGAGCTGGCCTAAGCCCCAGTGGAGGACTCTTGCCCCGCAGACCACCAAGGGAAACAGGCCTTGCTGTCCCTCCCCAGGACTGCCTGCTGCAGGAATGACACTTCCCCCGAAAGGCAGTTGGCCCTCCTGAAACCTCTTGTCAGGACAATCTAGAATCTTTCTTCTTGGTGGAAAACAATAAAAGAGTTGGCATTCCAGGCAGAATGAAGCAGGAGGCTGCAGGGAGGGAAGCTTCTTGGTCCGCACAAGCCCCCGGCTCTGCTACTTGCCCTTACCTTGACACCAGCCTTGTAAGGGGGCCGTTCTCCCAGGGGACCTCTGGCACACTCTCCAGGCTGCCGCCAGCTTGTCCCCGTCCTCTCCTTGCAGACAGATGACCCTGGCGGCTGTGGTGCCTGATACCAGGTCTCCAGGTGGCTGGAGTGAGTGGGGCCAGGGCCCCAGAGCCCTGCGGGGCCAGCTTCATGGGAGAAACAGGGGAACATGATCTTGTGCCCTGAGGCACGCGGAGGGCTGGTGGGGAGACTGCACCTCCCTGGTGCAGGACCAGGGAGGAGACACGGTGGGGGGTTGGAGCACTGAAGGGACTGGGAGATGCCACAGATTTCCCTGATGCTTTCCTATGAAATATAACCCGATCCACGAGAAACAAGAGGCAGGCTGTAGTCCAGAGCCAAGTTAAAATGCCGGCGTCTAAGAAGCTCAGACCCTGAGGCCTCTGTGCCATCAGGAGTTCAGCTCAGGCCTGGGACAGAGTCTACTGAAAGCAGAGTTGCAGACCCCAGAGTCCCTGCCCCGAGCCTGGAGCTTGAGCTGACATGCTGTCGCTGCTTCTAGACAGAAGGTCTGAGGGCTGTGTCTCACCAGGCAGCCCCCAGGGGGACGCAGCAAAAGACTGGCCCGGAGGGGCACCTGGGTGGCTCAGTTGTTAAGCGTCTGCCTTCAGCTCAGGTCATGACCCCAGGGTCCTGGGATCGAGCCCCGCATCGGGCTCCCTGCTCAGAGGGAAGCTTGCTTCCCCCTCTCCCACTCCCCCTGCTTGTGTTCCCTCTCTCGCTGTCTCGCTCTCTGTCAAATAAATGAAATCTTAAAAAAAAAAAAAAGACTGGCCTGGAGCCATCTGAATTGACATCACCTCAGTCTTTCTCTGGGAATGGAGCAAAGGTGCCTGGATTCATGGCAGTGGGGTCCCATGTGAGGGGTACAGCCACTGCCAGTCACCCCTGCCCTCCTAGGCCAGGGGCTGGGGTGAACTCGACAGACCCAGACCTTCCAAGTCCTGTTGAAGAAGCTTTCCCCAGGGTCTTGGTGCTGTCCCTTGGGGAGGTCTGCAGACTCTCCCCCTTGCATGGGCCTCAGGCAGGATCATTCTGCAGGTGATGCGCCATAGGAAGGAAAGAGAGGGCCTCGGTGGTGGTCTGCATGAGCTAATAGGTACCAGTGGGCTGTGGGCTGAGGGCTGAGCACAGCACACACAGGGGGGTTGGCCTTCCCTCGGCAAGTTCGCATTTTCTAGGGACTTCCGGGTAGACACTTCTTTTCCTCTCCCCCTTTGGCAATGAAGGTGGCAAAATGTTCTCTTCTCTGGTCAATCAGACAAGAGTCCTAGAGGAAGAAGTATCTGAAGGCCCAAGGTAAGGAAAAAGATGCCGTGTCAAACCTGTCAAAGGCATTTAACTGGGATCCTAACCCAAGTGGCAGACAGAGCAACACCATGAGGCCACAGGTCTGGAGCAGATAGGGGAAGGGAACTGCTTCTCACCTCTGAGTCTGATTGCTAGGTCCCTGCAAAGTCTCACAGGTTGTTAGAGGTTTTCAGAGGTCATCCCCTCCATTCCCCTGCCTCTGTGAAGGATTCCCAAATCACCCCTTGGCCTTCCCCTAACCCTAAAGCTTTCCCCAAAGGGTAAAACAATTATTGCTGCTTTAATCTCTCATCTAGAAGCCTGTGGACCTTTGCTCTATGGAAGTTCTTTGTTATATCTAACCTAAACCCCTCTTGCTATAAGTGATGAATGGTGGAGTGAGGCCGAGAGACAGGAAGACAAGCAAAAATAACCTCTGGAGGTCGCCAGGATGCACCACCAGTTCTAGAAGCAAAAGAAGTTGGCTTGGACTCCCTTTCAGATAAGCAAGAAGGAGGCAGCTCTGCTATGTGCTGAGGAGCTCGCTCACCAGAAATCTCAGCCCTGGGAGGACGCTGGGCTCCTTCTCCTTTTAAGGCAACATCTGAGCTCTCCGGGCTGCAGGAGCTGCAACAAGCCCCAGCCCCACTCCTTCCTGGCTATTTGGAGGAAACCCATGATTAATCAGCTTTCCCCCCCTCCCCCGCCCCGCATGTTTTTCATTAGGTTCTTTTTAAAGGGCTGGAACACCTCCTCAAGAACAGACACATGACAGATCCAAGCCAACTAGGACCCCAGTGTAGGGGGAGTACCCTAAGAGGGAGTGGGGAGTAGTCCTGGATGAAGACCAACGGGGCAGGTCAGAATCTAGGGTGTCAGGGCAGAGAGAGGGTTAAAATGTTGGAAAAGGAGTCCTGATGGGAGAGCAGGGGAAGGTTCTGAATGGGAGCCCTGGTCGGAAAGCGGGATGGGTTTGACTGGGAGAGGAGGCCGCTGCGGAGCAAGGTCCTGCAGGCAGCAGGGGCAGCTTGGCACACCTGGAGGTTCTGCCGGGCAGGTGGAGAGGAGTGCCTTGCCCCTAATGGGCAAGGCTGGAGAAGATTACATTGACTTGGCAGCTGCTGGTGAGCCGGTCAGAACTGAAACCCAGTTTTTCCTGAACTTGCTGGTTAATCTCTCTCTGGCTTCCCAATTTCCCTCTAAGTGAGGCCTGTGTCTGGCGTGGGAACCGCGCAGAGGGCAGCTGGGCACTGCACGGTGGGCGCTGAGAAATCCCCAAGGGCGTGCATTCGGAAGGGGAGGGCAGGAGTCCCTGCCTTGGGGGGCCTGACCTCTGGAGCTTGGGCGGGACTCGCTGGAGAGGCTATGGCACCCAGTTCTCACCTCCATGCTCCTGAAGTGGATGAAATTTGAAAAGAAACCACTCTGAGCTGGGGTGGGCTGGAATTTCCTGGCTGAGCTGGGGGCAGATGTTAGGAGTGTCCTAGAGGGGCTGACCCATTGGACCTCCTTGTTCACCTTCTGTTTGCATACTCCAAGCCTCCCCTTCCTTTCAAATCAAGGTACAGTAAAGTCACCGTCACTGCAAGGGTGATCTGAAGGGTCAAATCCAGTTCTCTGGGAGTCAGAGAAAGTGTGAGAGGGCATCCTCGGACCCTTGCTCCACCACCGAAGCCCCAGAGAGTGCCTCCCGTGCACTGCCCCCATGGGGCAGGAGGAGAGAAGGGGCACATTCCTCGGCCCTCCCTCACCAGGCCCTGTGTCCCTTGGCTGCCTGTTGTGATTCTAGCAGAGGAGCCAAGGACTTTTGCTGCTAAATAAACCCTGGGGCTGGTCCCCAATGGCATGTGTTTGTGGTGCAGGTACAAACTGTTTCCATAGGACCAACCAGCTCTCCATTCCGTCCCGGCAGGGTGGGGGGTGAGGAAGTTGGGAGGGCCGGGGTGCCTCCCGCACCCCAACCAGACACTCTTGAAAGAAAGAAAACCTTTCTAATAATCAGGCCATAGTCTCTTCCTTTTAAAAACAAAACAAAACAAAACAAAACAAAACAAAAAAACCTTGAGGAAGGACATTCCTTGAGGTCCCAGTTGCTCCAGGGTATCTATCATAGTTGGACAGTTTAATATCTAATCTTAGGCAATCCTGAGGCTTCTTTGGCTCTTCTGAAGGGGGTAGGAAGCAAGCACTCTCAAAATAAGGCTTAGACTTTCTGCAACTTCGTGGAAGAAGACACAGGGCCCCACGGAAGTACAGGACGGCCCACGTTGCGCATAAAATTCAAGCCTTTAATGCAACTCAGCTGACTCCCTTCCAGGCCCCCTCACAATTTCTCAGTGTCCGTGTGGTCCACGCAGAGTCACAGAAACCTAGATCCAGAATCTGGCAGAGTCTTCCTGAGGTCAGCTCACTCAGTGGACTCCAGGGCTCCTTACAGAAAGGTGCTGGTCCTCAACAAAGTTTTTACTAAAAAAATTAGGACAATACTATGGGCTCTTCGAAAAGCTACCCATATCTGATGTAAAGGTAAGGGCTTTATTCTGTTAATGTCTACCTTTATTGTAAGCTCCTTCTTGTTTCAATGAGAGAATGATGGTAGATCAAACTTATAAATATCTTTAATCGGTAAAATAAAATGTTAGCAGCCCTCTGTTGGTTCCTCCAACTTTTTTATTCCTTTGAAAAGGTATTAGCTGTAAAATTCCAGCATCTGAGGACCATTGACCTACCTCACCTTTGGAAGCAGAGCCAGCGGTAGGGTGAGGCATGTGAGGCACTCGCCTAGCCCAGAGAATGCAAGGGGGCACCCAAAAGCTCAGTAATCTGATATTTTTAAAAACTGAATTTAATGCCAAAAAAAAAAAAATCCATGACAACCAAAAATTCAAAATTTTAAATAAAGACAGAAGCAGTATAAGTGATTTTTCCTCTTGCCTCGGGTTCCAACGTGGCTCAGCAAGGCACCACTTGGAAGCATTCCTGCTAACTCACCCATGACGGAAAAGGGCAGCTCTGGGTCTGAGAACCCCCCGGGGAAGGACCTGCCACAAGCCCCTCAGGTGTTCATCTGGGCCCCTCACGACCCTGAGGTTTTCTTGAGTCTGACGTCAGCCTGTTCTCTGCAGCTCGAATTCCAGATCCCCGTAGGGTGTTCTCAATGGACGTTGCCCTTTGGAGGTTCCAGGGCAGTTATATAAACGCTCCCCACACTTGTCCCCATACTCACTCCTCTCCCTCTGTAGCCAGCTCTTCATGTTTATTTTTCTTTTCTAAATTCTTAGGAAAGCAAGCAAGTGGAGACCAACACAGATGCCAAGAACGGAGAGGAAAGGGGCAGAGATGCCAGCAAAAAACCCCTGGGCCCCAGACGGGACTCAGACCTGGGGAAGGAGCCAAAGAGGGGTGGTTTAAAGAAAAGCTTCTCAAGAGACAAAGATGAAGCTGATGGCAAAAGTGGAGCAAAGCCCAAGGAGGAGAAGCTCATCAGGGGCATTGACAAGGGCCGGGTCCGGGCTGCCGTGGACAAGAAGGAGGCAGGGAAGGATGGAAAAGGAGAGGAGAAGGCAGCAGCCCCACGGAAGGAGGACGAGAAGAGAGGCAGTGACAGGAGCGCAGGGCCGAGCAGAGACAAGGACAAGAAGAGAGAGGAGAAGGAGATAAACAACAGAGAGGATGACGGGAAGGGAAAAGGGGAGAGTAGGAATGCAGACACCAAGAAAGGGGGTGAGCGGACGAAAAGAGGAAGTGGGAACACAGACACAAAAAGGGAGGAAGAGCAAGTGAAAAAAGATGAGTCCGTAAGTGAAAAGGAGCCCAACGAAGAGAACAAGACCCAAGCGTGGGAGAAACCAGCCCCGGCTTGCCCCACCAAGCCCTCTGAAGGGCCTGCCAAGGCGGAGGAGGAAGCGGCTCCCAGCATATTTGATGAGCCCCTGGAGAGAGTGAAGAACAATGACCCAGAGATGACCGAGGTGAACGTCAACAACTCAGACTGTATCACAAATGAGATCCTGGTCCGGTTCACCGAAGCTCTGGAGTTCAACACGGTGGTCAAGGTGTTTGCCCTGGCCAACACACGCGCTGATGACCACGTGGCCTTCGCCATCGCCATCATGCTCAAGGCCAACAAGACCATCACCAGCCTGAACCTGGACTCTAACCACATCACGGGCAAAGGCATCCTGGCCATCTTCCGGGCCCTCCTCCAGAACAACACGCTGACGGAACTCCGCTTCCACAACCAGCGGCACATCTGCGGCGGCAAGACCGAGATGGAGATCGCCAAGCTGCTCAAGGAGAACACTACCCTGCTGAAGCTGGGCTACCATTTCGAGCTGGCTGGGCCCCGGATGACGGTCACCAACCTGCTCAGCCGCAACATGGACAAACAGCGACAAAAGCGGCTCCAGGAGCAACGGCAGGCCCAGGAGGCTGGCGGTGAGAAGAAGGATCTGCTGGAGGTGCCCAAGTTCGGGGCCCTGGCCAAGGGCTCCCCAAAACCCTCCCCCCAGCCATCTCCAAAGGCCTCGCCCAAGAACTCGCCCAAGAAAGGGGGCGCTCCAGCTGCTCCGCCCCCACCCCCGCCTCCCTTGGCCCCGCCCCTAATCATGGAGAACCTGAAGAACTCATTGTCACCAGCCACCCAGAGGAAGATGGGAGACAAAGTCCTCCCCGTCCAGGAGAAGAACTCCCGCGACCAGCTACTGGCCGCCATTCGCTCCAGCAACCTCAAGCAGCTCAAGAAGTTAAGTAGTCGTGGGCCTGGGCCAGCAGGGCTGGAGGAGAGGGGAGCCTGCCTGGGGAACGGGGGGCAGAGCGGGCCATGTCAGGCTGCAGGCCGTGGACAGACTGCAGCGCCCGTGTGGCACCTCCGGCCATCGCAGCCATCCCCCTGCCTCTGGGCAGGCCACACCGGTGTCCGTTAGAGGGGGACACTCTCCTTCCTGTAAGGAGCTTCCTTTAGCCTCTCACTCCATGCCCGTAACTTCACCACCCTGCAGCTAAACCAGGGTCTCCCAGAAATGGAGAAACAGTCTCTGTCTAGTAGTTCTGCCTCTGGTCCTGCCATTAAGTCTTCTCTCCCCTCTTCCCAGAGCAAAAATGATCTCCCTTTTATGAATTCTCTCTGAGGACCAGCCAAGTCCTACTGATCAGTGTATCCCAAAGGTCTTTGGGAGATTCAGCCCTCGGGAGGGTCTCCCCTGTGACTAATCAGTGCCCCAGACACATGAGCCATCCCTAGAGACCCTGCTCCTCAAAGTTTCCCCTCCCTCCACCTCAGGCAACAGAGGCCGTGGTCATCGGCCCGTCGGACTGGATGGCGGTAGCAAACCCTAGCCCCACAACATCATCTGGGGCTAGACACCGCGACATAAAGGACAACCTCAGTTGTAATGCTAGTGGTCATTTGATGACATCCAGTTTTTACAGACAAGGAAAAATGCTTCATCTGTGTCCACAGCTCATTTATTCATTCCACAGACATCTATGGGGGGTCTGGTTTCCAGAAGGAAGGGAGGCCAGACGAATTCCAGAGGCTCCTTTGCTGAGCTCCTCTCTCTAAACTGTCTCTGCTTTGCCCTTACAGGTCGAGGTGCCCAAACTGCTTCAGTAGGACCAGACTGCCAGGGGGCACCATCTGCCAATGCCAAGGCTGCCCCAGCCTCGCCTCCCAGGGCCGCACGGACCCCGCCCACCCCACCCCTGGCTGACCTGCTGTGGATGACCCTCCTCTGCCATGGGAGAACATGAGGCTTGGCCACACTCAAGGAAGGATGCCTTCTCTCTTCTCACTTTCCTTTTCTTGTCTCTGAGGCTCTCCAAAAATTTCTTTTATACCTGGAGCTGAGGTTTCTGGACAAGAAGAGTCCTTTTAGCGTATCCCTGAGAAGAATGCCATGCCTGGGGCC
The DNA here is from genome assembly GCF_037043125.1 of Eumetopias jubatus. Lineage (NCBI taxonomy): Eukaryota > Metazoa > Chordata > Mammalia > Carnivora > Otariidae > Eumetopias > Eumetopias jubatus. The sequence continues at coordinate 28,429,038 of NW_028274818.1, forward strand.
CAAGTAACTGGCAAGTTTCAAAAGGCCTGTGATCCAGGGACGATGTCCCCCCAGGACCACATGACCAGCCCAGCCCCACTGCCCTCCAGGGCCAGGATTCAGGCCTCTGAGGAGCCCTTGGGGCAAAGCTGCTGGGCCCGTGGCCCTGTGTGTGGGACAATGGTAGAAGATTGAGAAGCGCATGCGGGCCCAAGGGCAGAAGGAGGCAGGGCTGAGGATACCCTCAAACCCCTTCTGGGCTAATCAGAGGACATGGCAGGGGCAGCTGGCCTGGTGGGGAGTGGGCTCCAGCCGGGAGGAGAGGGGCAGACAGCAACTGGTCCTGAAGGTTTGATGCCAAAGCAGACATTTCCCTCACACCTACCTGCTGTTGTATAAATAGCTGTGTATCTGTTTTTCCGTAAGATTTTGATAATATATACAAGCCTTTAGTTGTGAATGACTGTGCCCCACCTCTGTACTGTACTGAGGGTCCTGATGTTCACCCTGGGCCCCATGGAGGACTCAAGAAGCTCAGGTTCCCTGCCGTGCCATCCCGAGTTGACCACATAACAAGTTCATATCTGCTGAAAGTCCAGCGTTGAGGGAAAGCCTCAAGCCTGGGTAGAGGGCTCCCCACTGACCGGGCTGACCAGGCCAAGGAAACTAGGCCTTAGCCAGGGTCTGCTCCTGACCATTCCTGTTGCCTGGAGTCATTAGCCAGAGCCGCTTTTAGGGGTGACAGGGCAGAGTAAAGCACAGGGCCCTGGGATGGCTATATTAGGCATGTTCAGGGGATGCTCATTCCATGACTCTTCCTAACTGTGGGCTTGGGGCCAGCTCCCCACAGCAGTCACAAACCCAGGAAGGCAGCCATCTCTGAGCAGGCAGAGAAGTGAACGACCATTTGGGGAGCAGCCCCCACACCAGTGTGCCCAGTGACCCATCTCATCCCCCACTCCAGCTGCAGGCTGCTCTCCTGACCTAACAGTGTCCCCATGCCCTTCATCAGGTGTATATCAAAAGCATCTTCCTGGTTTGATTGCGTTAAAGGTACTGGCACTGTGGAACAGCCACCTTGGGTCTGGGTCAGTGGCGGTTTTCTCTGTCTCGGGGTTTTGTCCAACAGCAGGGAGCACAGCAGTTTCACCATCTTTGGGGTGAAGGAGGGGGCGTCCCTGCTATGAAGGAGGATTGCTGTGCTAGGTCTGACCAAACACAGAGGCAGGCTAGTTGTGGGAGCAAAAAGCTTGGATCCCAGGGGACACTCTGCGCCCCTTCCCCTCTACCCACTTGCCTGTCCGCCTCAAAAACTGAAACAAGGGCTGGGCCCCCGGGGGGGGGGGGCAGACACCTGCTGCCTCCTGGACCTCAAAGGGTGTTAGCTGGAGCTGAGTGCAACCAGTGCTTCCATTTACCCTGTGTCTGTGGTTGCCAGGCCTTGGCAAGATGCTGCAGGTTGCTTCAGGTGCTCTTTCAATTCTGGAGAGCATTTTGCAGATAAAAGTTCAGCCCAGAGAGATTAACCTACAAGTCCATGATCACACAGCTAATAAAAAGAGAGCTCAGATAGATCTCCCGCTCTTAGAGCCACTTCTGATGAGAGGTCCCCCTCCTCCCCTTCCTGAACTGAGACTCATAACGGTGCCTCAGGAAAACACTGAAAGCCTAACCAAACCCAAACGACAGATCTCCAATAGCCAGACCGCGCGCGCGCGCGCGCACACACACACACACACACACACACACACACACACACACACGGAGTCCTCTTGGGGGTTGGGGGCTGATGAGGTCATCCTTCCTCTGGTGCGTTAGAACCTGATGCGGGAGCGCAGCGCCACCTGCAGGCCGGCCGCGTCCCGGGTTCTCCCGCCGTGCCAGGGGCGCGGCGGAGCTGCGCTGGGGGCCAGGGAAGGTGGGCAGATGGGATGCAGCGCCCGGTCTGGGGGGCGCCTTCCCGCTGCCTGGGAGGGGCGGGGGGGGCTGGTGGGAGCGCCAGGCATCGAGCAGCTGCGTGCGCTCAGGGGTCGGCCGAACGCGGGAAACGGGCCACATTCGCGGGGCCGCGTTTCTGCGGCGTAGTGCACCCACCGCCGCCCACCTGCCCCATCGGCCTCCGCAGGCGCCCGTCTGCCCGGTTTCCCTTCCTGAAACCCAGGGTGCATGAGCCGGAAGGATCTATCTTCGTCCGCACCCGCCTTTTACAGGGAAGAAAATGAGATTCAAAGGCAGCAAATGACTTGAACAAGTTGATGCACACCTATTCAAACTACGTCTCTTGCCGCCGACTGCATCCTACGGACCTGGGCCAAGGGGGTCCGTCCCCTCCTCCCCCCGCCAACCCTACCCCGGCAGGCCCTCTGAGCCGCCTCACCCCGGCTGGCCCCTTTCGTTTCCAGGGGCCACATCCTGGGTCTCCTGTTCCCCCAACGGAGGGCGTCTTTTGGGGCCCGCCGCCACCCACTGTTGCACCGGCTTCTCACCTGCGGGCCCCGCCCCCGCAGGCCTTGGGGGACCCCGGGCTAGGTAGGACCGAGGCTCGGGCGCTGGCCGTGGGTGGGATGGCGGGCGCCTCCCCGCCCCACTTCCTGTCGCAGGAAGCCAGTGAGTGAGGGGCTCCAGTCACAGGTGCTGTGAGTTGGGACCGTGGCCACTCAGGCGGCCTTCTTTAAGAAGCAAAGATCTGGACGCCAGTCACCCACTGAGCGTGGCTTCCGGACCACCAGGACGACCAAGCCTGTTGTACAGGTGCTCCCCACCCCTCGCAGGCTGGTCTCAAGCCTGGGGCCCAGCTCCCGCTCTGGCCTTCCTGTGGTGTGGGGGCCAGGCGGCTGGCCTGGGAGCCCAGCCTGGCGATGTCTCACTCCCAGCCCCTTGCCCTGTGCTCTAGCTGCTCTGCCTGGCCAGCGCACCTTCCCCAGGCCTCGAACTCCTCTTCCTTTATCCCACCTACCCTGCCTCACCCCTTGCCTGAAGTGTCAGCTGTCCCAGCTGCCTCCATTCTATTCCTCTCCGACAGTGCCCCCCTTTCCTTTCTTGGGGCCCCTTTGTATCCCCATTCACCTCTGCTCCAGCTCTCTCCCTGCATCTGAACCCCTGCCCTCACCCTTTGAGCTCAGCCTCCCCCTCCCCTGCCTGAGCAGGCGCCCAAGAAAGAGGTGCCCTGTTTTTGTGTGGAGTGCTGCTCTCCGTCTGTGCTTCCCAGACCTCCCTTAGGGTCCTTGATGTGCCCTCGCAGCTCAGCAGGACCCCATTGACACCACTGGAGTGTAAATCCTTCAGGGTCACTGCTCCACGCGCCCTGTATCTTCCTCCCCTTTGTAGGGTGCCTGCCTGGTTTTCAGGGGTGCTAGCTGCTGAAGATGGGGAGGGGCAGCTACAGCTCTGTTCTCCTGCTGGCCGTTCCCCTGGTGGTAAGCAAATAAGATGGGATCATGGATGGAGAGCTTTGGGAGAGATTCAGGGGATTGCCCTATTTACAGAGCTAGAGGATGTGAGAGGGGCCTTCTCTCTGCTCGGGGCATGTGAAATGCCCCACTCTCTCGTAGTTTCCCCCTTTTCCTTAGAATTCTCAGTGCTTTGCAGAGTTAATTGGCTGGAAATGTTGGGGAGGGGAGACTCCACCTTCTGGGAGGCAGCTGTGACTGGGATAAACCTGCCTTCCACCCCAGTCAACAAAGCAATCTTTAGTTGGCCCCAGATTGTGGATTTAAGGATAATTAATTCAGCCGGGCATGGCCATGCATCCATTTACACCTCTTTCCTTAGGGAAACTCAAACCTTATCCTGCCAACCTCCTCCCCCTCTCAGCTTCCAGAGAGGGGGAGAGGGAGAGCAAGCAAGCCAGAGACTGACTGGCGGTTCCAAACCTTGAGATGAGCTGGTCACCCTCTCTCCTGAAGTGTGAATGAAGGCAGAAGTTGCAGACTGGAAGCCAGGACACTGTGACCCCAACTCCCACCTCTTGCCCCCACCCTCAAGAGAGAAGGTGGATTTGCAGCTGTGGCCCCAGCTCCGTACCCCCTGCCTCCCACCCCAGCATTAGCTTTCCCTCTCTGGTCAGGTCCAGGGCCCTTTCGGGCCCCCCTGAAAATTTCATTAGGAAGGGGGGAAGCTGTGAATCCACGGACAGAGACTCTGCCCGTAGTTGTGATTGGCTCTGTCGATAGTTGTTTCTGACACTGGCCTAGGAGCTCCCCCACTCCAGCCTGTGTGACAAGAGCCTCCCTGACAGTATATGGGTGCCAGAGGGCATGGTTAGCACAGTGGCCATATGCAGAACCCAGCTGGAAGACAAGGCTGCAGGGCTGGAGGACCTTGGCTGAGGGAAGGAGGGGCTGAGCATATGGGTGTTGGGGAAAGGAGACCGTTGGTTGGTGGTGGTGTTGCCAAGCCAGTATGGCACTTTTCCCACTTGAATTAAAAACTGTAAAACTTCTTTCCCTACATCTGTCACCAGACAAGTCCTGAGAGCACAAGGACCCAGGTCCTCAGGGAACCAGGCAAAGGTGAGGGTAGAGCTTGGTGCATAGGCATCTCCAAGGGTAGGGGGCGTCTGCCTGGCTCAGCAGGGGCCTAAGGTCTTAGGGTCCCCTGATGACCCAAGGCAGCTAACAGGAACACCTTGCACCAACCTCTTGGGTGGCCCAGTCTCTCCGCTTGGCTCCTAGAACCTCTCTGATCAGGAAGGACGGACAGAGGTCACAGTTTCATTTCGTATTTCACCCACATGACAGCCCTGAGGCATTATCTCCATGGGACAGCTGAGAAAACTGGGTTCAAAGACACCCCCAAGGTCAGCCAGTGTCAGAACCCACATGTGAAGCTAAGTGTCCCCGAAAAGGGGAAGGTGCCTTTGTAAAAATTTGCAGTGCCTTCTATGTCACAGGAGCCTGACCCCTAGTGCAGAATGCCTGTAACGCAAATGAGCACCCTCTTCCCAGCTGTGGCAAAATCCACCTCACTGGCTTTGGGAACCAGCTCAAGGGGCCCTCAGCCTGAGGTGGTTCTGCTTGTGGAAGTGGGGGAGGGTGGCGCTGGGCTCCAGCCCTGGCACCTGCCTTGACGGCTGGGAGGATGTGACACTGACAGCCCTCAGGGCCCAGCTAAAGGCAGAGCTCCTGGAAGGTGTGGATGGGCCCAATGAGGCAACCGACATGAGTTACAGCTTTACAGCTTTAATCCAGCAGTTGGAGCCCTGGCCAGTGGGGCAGCCAGGAGCAGGGCTTCTGCCCAATACTGATGGAGCCCACAGTGAGCAAACAGGGCGGGCCCCAGCGTTCCTGGCTGGGATCTTGGAAGTCGCAGGACTCTGAGAAAGCAGGGGCTTTGACCCAGGCTTTCATGTCCTTCTCTTGTCCCAGGTAAAAATAGTCCACTGACCCCAAGCCCTCCCCACCCACCCCTCATTCACGGCCAAGTTCCAGCTCAGCTCCTGGTCTACGTCCCTGGGGCTCCATCACCAGTAGGACCCAGGGCTTGGCTTGGTCTGGGGCCTGCTGAGTGGAGGACCCTTGCCCACCCCCAGGGCCAGATGCAGATACAGGAGAGGGGCATCACTGAAGGGGCAGCAGAGACACAGCTGGTTCCTCAGGCTCCTGGGTAGGAGGGCTGTGGTGGCATATAGGGGGGAGGAGCTGAAAGCCAAGCAGACAGGATAAGGATCAGGGGTGGCATAGGAGGATGGGAAGTGACCCCCACTTCCAGAGGCATGAAGGATCCATGGGGAAGAGGTAGCCTGGATGTTTCCAGCTGAGGTAGAAGTCTGGGAGAGGGACTCAGGGCGAGAAAGGGGTAGGGGAGGTCCCAGCGCAGAGGTGGGGGGCAGGCAGGAGCAAGAAGCTCCAGATGGCTCACTTACCTGCAGGGTTGTAGATAGGGGGCCCAGCCGGGTAGAGTGGGTACTGGGGAGCAGGACCACTAGGAGGGTACATATAGCCAGGCTGTGGGGGTGCGGGGCCAGCTTTGGGGTCCTGAGGGTATGGGTACACTGGCTGCACTGGGATGCCTGTCATTGGAATCTCCTGGCCTAGGTGGGGGACAAGGACCAGCATTCAGAACTCCACCTCCGTGGTGAAGCCGCCTCCTCCTGCCCTGAAACCGACGTAAGCCCCCCTGGGCCCCTGTTGTCTGTTCTGGGGGCTCTCGGCTGGCCACCTGCTGCCTCTGCCTCCCCGACATTGCTTGGCAGAGCTGAGCGGGGAGCTGTGCGCGCAGTCCCAGCGGGTCAGTCTGTGTTTAGCAGGTTTGCTCCCCTCAGCAGGTTTCAGAAGCCTCATGAGCCAGAGAACACAGCTTGGGAAATGTCCCACTTAGGCAAGCACAGGACGGCTCCAGGGTCTGGTATCTTCTAATCTAGCAGAGCTGCCACTCAGGGGGGGTCCGCCCTCAGCCTTTTCCTCCCACACTGATCCCCCGTGCAGCGACACCATGCCCATGCCCCTCGGGGTTGGGCATATATATTTGGTCACATGCCAACACTCAGGCACACAGTCCACCGTTCACTAGAGTACATGCAATTAATGCTCACCACTACAGACCCCCCGACACGTCCTTTCCAAGAGTCACGTGCACGCACGTACCCACTGCACCGCACCACTGTTGACGGCCTGCCGCGCACAGCTGAACATTCACATGCACGCACGTCCGCCCGCGTACTCATCATGTCCGCTGTTCACACACAGACCCGCACGTTCTCGTTTCTGGGGTTGCAGGCTGGCAGGTGTGTGTACACAGGTCCCACGTCCTGGAACTCTCTGGTGCCCATCATGGGGCTCGGCCCAGCCTATCTGATCCCCCGGGCCCAGGACTGCACGTACCTTCAAACGGGCTCTGCAGCTGCTGGCGCCGGCGGTACAGGTAGCAGCAGGAACACAGGAAGCAGCAGATGGTGGTGGCCACCACAGCCACAAAGAGGATCACGGCCGAAGCGATGCCTGCTATGGTCTTGGGACTTTAGACAAAGAACAGGTCCCCTCACCTTCCAGCACTCCTACGAGGGACTCCTCATTATGGTGGCCATAAAACTGTGCTCCAACTCCTGGCCAGCAGGGGGCCACAGCAAGCTGAGATTTGGGGTTCCTTGAGGGGCTCTGCCACGACCCTGTGGAGGAGATCTTAGGGGACCTCCACTTCCCAGAAGACCGTGCTGCCTGGCTGGCTAGTGTGAGGCATGCCGGGATTTGTAGTGTGCTCCCCACTTCAACGCCCCTACATCTACAACTTTCTTCCAACCCCCCAATCATGCAGTCTCCTTAAACCTTTCATGTATTAGCAGTCCCTTTCAAAAAGAAGTTTGAAACCACTAATTTTGGCAACCCCCTCATTTTTTGAAAAGGAAATAATGACCCATGTGAGGATGAGTCTTCCCCACAATGACACGGCTACAGAGACGTGGACCTGGGAATCAAACCCAAGTCTCCTGCCTTTTTGCCAGAGCGTCTTCCACAAAGCTGCACCCTGTACCCACCCTCCACCGAGCGCAAGATGGTTAATATGCCCTTCCTGGACCTTCCAGGCCCCTGCACCAACACCCACTTTGTCACCAAGCTGAGTGCTAGGTCTGGGCTAAGGCTGTGGAGGTGGACATGGAGAGGGGCAGGAGGGAGACACGGAGGTCGGGAGGCCCGGGCAGGCCTCCTGAGAGGAGGATGGAGGGGGCGTGGGTGGAGGCGGGGGCCCACCTGAAGGCCAGGCAGTGCTTCTGCTGCCTCTCGGTGATGAGCAAGGTCAGGTCTCTGCAGCAGTAGCGCTGGTAGCAGGTCCCGCAGCAGAAGGTGAAGAACTCGCAGTTGAAGCCTGGATGCCAGGAGCCGTTCCGGTCCAGGTACCACAGGCAGTCCTCGCGGGCCAGCGCTGAGGGCGGGGTGGGGGGGGGCGGGTGGGGGGCATGGCCACCAGGCCAGCTTTCCGTCCACCCTTAGCCCCGCTCCCCGAGGCTCCCATCCCGCCGGCTCCCGGGACGCGGGAGCTGCCCTTCGTCACCACCCTGAGGGGCTCCGCCCCTGAGCCCCAGCGGCCTCCCTCCGGGGCTGACCCCCGCGCCCCGGGTCAGCTTCCCATGGCCCAGCCTCCCGGCCGGGTCTCCTCCCGCTCCCTGCGCACCGGCAGCACCCAGGGGCGCCCCGCGCCCACCCCCTTACCCAGGGGAGCCCCCAGCACCAGGAGGGCGGCCGCGGCAAGCGGCGCGGCCCCGCAGAGCCCCGGGGGCCGCATGGCGGGGCTTGGGCGCGGCCGAGACCGGCCGCCTGGAGCAGGGAGCGCAGGACGAAGCCGGCCGGCGGGAGCTGCTGCGGGGCCCAGCCCGCCGCCAGGCTCGGTTTCCTCTCCCGCCTCCTGCGAGGGCGGGACTAAGGCCCGGGCCGCGGTAACCCTGCCCCCCACGCTCCGCGCCCGGCCCAGGCGGCCACCCACCGGCGACGCCCACCCAGCCCGGGCTCACACTTCCCGCCCCCCCTCACGCAGCCCGGTACTGTCCTGCGCCCCCGCCCCCGGCTCCACGGTGGCTCCTCCCGCCCGAGCCACCGTGGCCACAGCGGGCCGCCGGACTCTGCAGCCGGGGAGGCCTGGCCGTGCCCTGGGCCCGCCCCCGGCCTGGGCCCAATCAGTATCCCGGACCCCAGAAGCCCTGATCCTGGTGCCATCCCCGAGTGCCCAGGCACATGGGCCAACCCTAGAGGGGCAGCGCCCGACCTTCGCCTGTGCAGGACCTCCTCTGCCCCAGTGTCCAGCCCAGGAAGTCCTGCGGGGAGCGGGGAGGGGTGGGGTGGCGGGAGAAGAGGGAAAGAGGCTGAGGGCACCCCGCCCCCACTCCCAGAACACAGGCACCCATTGAGAGGCGGCTCAGAGCCGCTTTGTCCCCACGGGCCTGGGCTCTGCCAGCTGCACTGGCTCCCCGAGATGGCCCCTTCCCCCTCTGAGAGGACAGCGCTGGCATGCACCAGCCTGTGGCCTCATCAGTCGGGATGATAGGCTGCCGCCTGGAGCCCATCCAGCTAGACACTTCAAAAGCCCCTTTTTTCACAAAGCAGTCCTGCAGAATACTGCATTGGCTAGGGGAGCATAGGGAGGGCAAGAGTTAATTACAGTGGAGACAGTGGTTTTTTTTGGGAGGGGGAGCCAATTAATCCCCTTACAAATTTATACTGTCAGTGACTGTGCCCCCTGCTACCTGGGCTACCCTGACCAGGAACTGCCTATCACTCCAGGGACCAAATCAAAAGGCTGCCTCAAGCCGTGGCCATGGTGCAGTCCTTTACAAAGCACTTTGACATGTACCTCATTGGAGGGTCTCCACAACTCCGGGAGCTCAGAAGTTGACAGGTGTTCTCATCAATCCTGTTTTACAGATGGACAAACTAGGACTCAAGGGACTTGTAGGACTTGCCAGAGATAATACAGACCGTAAATGGCAGAGGCAACAACAGCAGGGCCCAAGTCATCTAAATCCAGGTGGATTCCCCCTCCCCAACAGCAGAGGGCGTGGACAGTGAGTCTCGCTGGTGTTCCGAGGTGAGGGAACCAGGGCAGGGCAGGGAAGGTCCAGCAGAATCTAAATAAGTTAGGGAACGGCAGCCAGAAGAAGAGCTGCCCTGTCTTGGGCCCCTGTGGTTGCTAGCACACCCAACCTGAGAGCTGGAGTAAGGAGAGCATTAGTTCCTGTCCCAGGAAGTTGCTGGTAGTCTGATGGGGGGCAAGTGATTATATGTCCCCGTGCAGGCCCCAGTCACAAACACAGCGGCAGAAGGATGAAGAGAAACGACTCACACTTCCCCACCCCCTGGACAGTGTGCCCTTCGCCATCCCTGTCTTCTTTCCTACTGCCCAAGCTCCATGAGTGCGGGACCATGTGGTCATTGTATTCACTGCTGTCACCCAGCCGTTGCCGTAGGTGATTCTTGTAGGTTGAATGAAGTTCAGAGGGAGGGTTGTCTCTCTTCCCGTCCAAGGCTGATGCTCCCACATGTACTCTAGACCCCCGTCTGATCTCTCCGCATTATCTCTTCTCTTCAGTGTTCTTAGTTTCTCCTTTCTTATCAGCTTCTTTCCCCAAGAGCAAAACCAAAATCTCAAGTCTCTCCTGGTAAAACAAAACAAAACAAAACAAAACAAGACCAAACAAAGCCAAGCCACATGCTTCCTGAAATTCATCCTTTTCTAGCTACTTTCCTGCTTTTCTCCTTTTTTCATTTCTTCTCCAACTGGTCCTCCTCAAATCTCGCCCTGGTTGAGGCTTCCAGCTGACCACGACACCGAGTTCTCCCACCATCAGTGATTTTCTACTGTAAAATTCTAGGGAAACTCTTCAGTCCACAGGATAGGAGTGTTGACTGGGACAGAGGGTGGGGAAGGGCTGGGGGCGGGCCAGGGGGGAGAACCGGCAGGATTGGGTGAACCTGGAGATGGAGGGCTGAGGTTAGCTCTGTCACAATAATGGACCTGCGTCCTGACAGAGGCCATGGAACTGGGCAGGAGTGGGAAGAGGCTGGGTGGGAGCAATGGGGAGGGACTGGGGCACCTGAGAAGGGGTTTGTCCAAATCTTTAGGCCCGAAGGGGCTTCACTGTACCCCGTCCGCTCAGGGCACACAGGAGCCTCTTCCCCTTACCAAGCCTGTCTCCTGGGCCCCAGTGAGGGGCAGAGGCACTTTCCTGGAAAAGGAGAGGCAGACAGTAATTAATCTGTGATCAGATGAGACAAAATATGAACTTTGCCAGTAGCAGGCTCTCCCCAGGGGCCCTGGAATAGGATAATAGTAATGCTAGCAGCTAACACTGCAAATGAATTTGTCCCTTCGTACAGGGGTTGGAAGTGAATTTTCCCAGCTTACCTGGCTGGGATTTGGAGGTGGGCTTCTGTGACTTCTAAGTCCAGGCCCTCGCAGTCCACGGCCTGCCTCTCCTGTAACATGTCTAAAATGCTCCGTGCTATGCTTGGCATACAGAACGCATACTTGGGGAAACTTTGATACCCAGCCCTTATTCCCAGCAGAAGTCTGTGGGGGAAGATAGCGGGATATTTAGAGTGGGGAAGGGCAGTGGAAGCCGGGCAGAGAGGAGGGGCTAGGACCAAGCCTGTGACCCAGTTTGGGCTTTGCCCGGGGCCGTGGTACCCGAGTGAGCGAGCTGCTGAGTCATCTCACTACTGGGCTGAATGACCCGCCCAGGGCTCCTCCCCACCCCCTTCTTGCTCTTCTTCAAATCAGAGCTGACTGAGTAGGCCTGGACTCTTCCAGGGCCTTCCTGCCTTCCCAGGACCAGGGCCCTGGAGCCTCCATTCCAGAGGCTCCTGCCCCACCCAGCTGTCTGGCTCGGGGGGCGGGGGGGAGGAAATTTGGGGCCATTGTGAGATAAGGGGAGCTCTATTACTCTCCCCTACTTGCCTCCAGGTTAGTCCCATGCTTCACCAGTCTTCCTCCTCCCAGCTGTCCTCTGGCACTGTCACCTCCTGCAGATAGCTAATTATTCATTCCTTTCTTCCCGAGGGCCCTGAGCCCTTTCCTCATTGATTTAATCTCATTACACCCACTCTAGGGTGTCAAAGACACACTGATTCTTCCTTGCAACCCAGGCCTGGGGAGAGTAAGGCCCAGGAGAGCCCCAGAAAGTTGGCCAAGGTCTCAGGGCTTAGCTGGGGACTGAAGGAACCAGATCTCCTGGCTCCCACTGTCCCTAAATAAACAAACATCTCTCTTGCAACATAAGGTCTTCCCTGGTGTCTAGCTTTATTCTTTCTCAGTGCAAATGAAAGACTATGACTCTCGAGTTTGTCCTCTTGATGGGAGGGGTCTGGAGGTGGGCGAGGGACAGTGGGGATCAGCCTCACCGTGGACCCAGCTACTGGTAGGAAGGAGCACTCTTCTAGCAATGCCTTTGCAGGATTACCTGCCCCAGAATGCCAGGCTTCTTCTTTGCAGAGGCCCTGGGCAGCCTGGGCAGAACTTGCACAGCCTGGGCCTCAGGAAAGAAGGGGTTAGCTGGGCTGGTTTGGGTGGCATCTGGGATCAGCCTGCTCTGGGGGGGACTGTGGGAGCAGTGCCCGTCACAGGCAGCCACTGCTCGCCTCGGGAGCCCAGCCCAACCAGTGGGGCAGACGGGGAGGGCCAGGTTATCTTTAAATGGCACCTTACTCAGACTGCACCTCTGCCAGCTGGGTAGGGTGGGGAGCAGACAAATGTTATTTTGGGATCTGAGAGTAAGGAAGGAAGACGGTTCTGTTTACAGCTCTCTCGTTTATCCCCACTCTCTCTCCTGTGAAGGGTTTGGGGACATGGGCCTCAGCCGGTCCTTTCCACCTGGCTCTCTGTTTTCAGCCCAGCCCTGTTATTCAGGGGCACAGGGGGGTAACTGTTGGGCTGACAGAGGCACAGGGCCTTTGCTGTGTGACAGGCTCTATAAGAACAAGTTTGGGTAGTGAGAGTTGCTTTGGGCTTGGAATTAGACTAATGGCTGCCATTAATACTTACTATAAGGCAGCACTCCACTGTGCTTAGTATTGTGTTGACTTTAATCCTCAAAATGAGTCCCTGATGCAGATACTAATATCACACCTGTTCTGTGGATGAGGAAATGGACGTACAGATAATTTAAGTAGCTTGCCCAAAGTCGCCCAGCTGCTAGATGGCAGAGCCAGGATTCGAACCCAAGCAGTCTGGCTCCGGAATTCATGCTCTGAACTCCTAACCAGAGCATGAGTCCCGCCCTGTCTCTTACTGGCTCTGCAGACTCGGAGAAGCCACCTAATCCCTCTGGGCTGGGCTTCCTCTTTGTAATGGACTCTAGTTCAGCCAAACCCACTAGAATCCTCAAGTCAGTGGACAGAGGCCCTCTGGCCCATTCTCTCTCTCCCTGTTCAATGGAAAAAGAATTTACTCAGGGTCACATAACAGGTCACAAGCAGAGCTCCAGCCCTCTTGCCTCTACATATATTTCTGTACTCTTGCTAGTGAAGCTCCGTGAGTCAGGGATGAGGCAAGGGAGCCAAGCCAGTGAGGGATAGGAGATCAGGTGTGGATCCGCAATCATAAAACCAGGTGTAAGAGAAACGCCACATTGCTTTTCTTTCCATCCAGTTAGATCAGACCAAGTCTCTACCCTGCCGGGTGGTGGGGAATAATCTGTCCCCCTTCTGGGATCACGAAAAGGTCCTGGGATCTCACACAATGCAAAGTACTGAGGGTGGACCCTGCAGGCCTCATCCTCTGCCATCCAGGGGCCGGCAAGTACAGCAGTCCTGGCCTGGGCGCCACAGGCACAGACACCGTTCTCCAGAGCCTGGCACCCAGCAGCCTGCCTCCCCAGGGACTCCGTGCAGTCCCTTCCTTAAAAGTCCTCCCATCCAGGATCCGGACAGGGTCCCCACCATTCAGATCCCATGGACTTCTGCTCCTTCTTGTCTTCTGGGACCCCCTCCCCTTCTTCCTCTGTGACCCTGAGCCTTGCCTCAGTGCACTCAAGCATGCTCCAGAAGCATGCTATGTTTTCCACCCTGCAAAAGCAACTAAGGCAAGGAAACGCAAAGAATTTGGCTATGTTCTTGGACTAAGTAGAGGGGAAAAAACCTAGGGGAAAAAAACCTAGGGGAAGCAAGCCAATACATCGGTAACTTATCATGCAGATCCTCACAGAGACTGCTTAGCAGGTGGAAGGCAGGAGCTGTAGCCAGCACCTGTTTCTATCCTGTTCCCAGGCAGGATGGCAGTGCGGCAGTTCTTCCTCACAGAGCTGGCCTCCTGAAGGCTCCCTGAGACCCTAATTTAGCAGCAGCATCTGTGAAACCGAACTGAGTCATTCTAATCCAGTGAGTCAGGGAGACGGAGCCAAACATAGCTCCCAGCTACTGGAGGGCGGGGGAGACACGGAGAGCAGCACTCTCTCCCATCTGAAGTGCTTCAATGAAGTCATCTTTAATTCTAACTACAACTCTGAGGTAGGTATTAGTTCTCCATTTTACAAATATGGAAACCAAGGATCAGAGGGGATGTCAGTTCCCGCAGCTTCCTCCTCACCTTCCGGGTATGCAGTCACGCCAAATTAGAGCAACTCGAGACTTGAAGGGACTGCCGAGGCCTTCCAGTCAGGCCAGCGTTTCCTCTTTTTCTCTTCCTGCAGCACACCTGCCGTAAAGTCATGCGTACCATACAGGTCTAAAAGACCGGTGTAATTCGCAATTTTAGGAAAACAACAGTAATGCCACTCATTTCTCACGTACTCAAAACACGAAACATAACAAAACAAACCCCAAAACAAAACAAAACAAGAATGTGAGGGTCCTTGTTAGATAGCTGTTGAACCTGTACCAATCCAGCAGAGAAAGATAAATAATTCACAAATGGTAGAATTTTATTAACAATCACTTTAGCCTGCTTTGTTACCCAAATCCTGCCCATCAGCTGTCACTTTCAGACCTTTCTCCACCTGCCATCAGGGCCCACGGACTGTCCTTTCTCAGCCTTTCACTGTCTGGCCGCTTCCCCTCCATCTCCTGTTACTCGGGTCTCTCACCTGCACTCCTGCCCCCGTCTCCCCTTCTAGTCATGCTTGGACAGACATCAGAATGCTTTCCAAAAGGCAAACCTGATCATGCCACATCTCTGCCTAAAACTCGTGAGTGGTCACCCATTCCCCGAAGAGGGCAAGGCCTAGAGGATCCCTCCCCTTCTGGCTCCCACTTGTCCCCCAGCTGATTGCTGGCCAAGAGCCCTGTGAACCATAAATTCTAGTACTTTTTAACCTGTGTATAAGCTGAAAATGCAGTCATATTCTGGGATGGTCTTTTCTTATTTTTTTTTTTTTTAAAGATTTTATTTATTTGACAGAGAGATAGCACAAGTAGGCAGAGCAGCAGGCAGAGGGAGAGGGAGAAGCAGACTCCCGCTGAGCAGGGAGCCCGATGCGGGGCTCGATCCCAGGACCCTGGGATCATGACCTGAGCCGAAGGCAGACGCTTAACGACTGAGCCACCCAGGCGCCCCTGGGATGGTCTTTTCTTAAAATTCTTTTCTCTGGAGTGTCCTACCCCACCCTTGTCTGCCTGACAAATGCGCAGGGGAGGCGACACAAAACTGGCAAAAAGTACAAAACCTACTTGGATCAAAATCACACACTTCGCTATGTGGCTTTTGGCAGGTAACATTTAATAACTCTATGCTTCGGTTTCATCAGTCTGTAGATGGGGTAAACAAAAGTATGCGCTTTGTAGTTATTAGATGGTCTACATGAGATAATCCAAGTAACACTTTGGAACAGTCATGGGCATTTAGTGCTTCTGAAACCTTAGCAGTTGTTAGCCACCTTGCGCGTGCGCAGTTTAAGGGTCCCCTTCTCCATGCAACCCTGCCTGACTTCTCCCAGCTACCATTAACCATTCCTCTTTCCGGTAGTGGGGATTGACCCCAGTACTTCTCTCATAGTACTACCCACATCTGTTGCATTATTTCTGACCCCCTACTGGACTAGGTTCTTGAAGGAAGGGGCCAAGCCTCTCCAGCATCTAGCACTGGCCTTGCATGGAAAAAAAGTTTAGTATTTACTGAACAGAATAAACACATGGTGGCCAGAAATTGGCTTCGAGTTTATCACGTACTTATTGGCCGTAGGTCTGCCTGGGTGGGGTGAGAAGTATAGAATGTCTTTCACCGGACAACCCTTTCAGTTTCCAAAGCAGTGTCCTATTTTCCCTGAGTCTTCTCAGCTCCTTCAAGCTTCTTCCCCCTGACACAGCTTTGGGCCTCCAGTTCTTGGTTTTCCTCTTGCAGATGGGCTCACCGTCTGTCAGGGAGCCTCCTGTTTGAGCACCATAATGGAACAGAGCACTCTAGGATTGCTGACAGACACAGAGGACCGAAATGATCTTAAGCCATCTGTGCCTACTACCCCAGCCAGGACTACACTGGAGTTCAGTGAGGACACGTTAACAGTTCCTGACATCATAAACATGTATTACTGGCACAAAGAATTGTTAACAAGAGCACAGTGCTCTGTAATCCTTAACTCTCTTCATACTCATCCATCTCAATTTTGAAAACAACCTTACCTTTAAATTCTGCCTATTTTTAAAGCTTATAGAGATACTTGTTTGAATCCTAATTGTCATCCTTCCCAGGAGTTCCTGTTGTCTAAAAATCTGATCAGCTGATCAGCAGGGGAGCCTGGGTGGCTCAGTCGGTTAAGCATCTGACTCTTGATTTCTGCTCAGGTCATGATCCCAAGGTTGAGAGATGAAGCCCCATGGAACCTGCTAGGGATTTTCTCTCTCCCTCAAACCCCTCCCATCTAAAAAAAAAAATCTTATCAGCAACTCTATCTAGTACTGTTCCTTTTGTAAATGGCCTCAAATCCTCTTTTGGAATGGGTAGAACATTAAAAAGCCCCCTCATCTGTCATTAATATCAAAGGAGGGGCCAAGGACGGAGCCCTGCGGCACAGCATAAACCATTCCACAATAAGCCAGTTTGTAGTCTGAGTTGGTGGCCAGTAACGAACTTCTCCATTTCCCTAATGCTTTGATTTTACCGTGTCTAGATTTTAACAAAATCAGACGAGTCTTGTTGGGCATCACTTGCTCTGAATTCATAATGAACATCTATTATACTCCAGTGATTACAACATTCTTATTTATCAGCTCAAGTCATCTGTCTATAGTGCCTGATCAATGTCACACATCTGGCAGGATAGTCCCTGATCAATGTCACAGATTGGGCAGGGACTTATCATAACCAGCTTCCTTCCATTCTTGGACTTCCACCTCCTCCATCTTCTGGTTGTTTCTTCCATTTTCCCTTCAGTTCTTTCCACTAAGAGCTCAACACACTGCTGGCAAAGCCCTTGGTGTCCTAGCTGTTACTCACCAGGCTCAGGAGACCTGAAGTATTTTAGAACAGCCCAGCGCTCTCTCATTCCCTTGTTTATCTTGTCTTGAACTTCAACTTCTTCCACCCAGTTAGCCCTGATCTTTTAGACCCAAGGTAGTTCTTTGGCCAAAAGACCAGGAGACAAAATAGGAGCTGGAGTTCAACTTTCTGAAAATACTACTGGACTCAAGCATTTCTTTTTTCTCCCTGCTGACAGTAGATATAGTCTCTGAACTCTCTTCCTCATTGATAGAATGGGAGTATTATCCACTGTGTACCTGCTGTAAAGGTTAAATGGGATGATGTGAAGATGCTGTGGGAGCAGAGGAAGTGCCTGCACACCAACGGGCCCAAGACCCTCTGCTCTCATCCACAACAGTATGTCTGTTGGGCAGGGATGGCCCCCTGGATGATACGGAGACCTTTTCCTTCAGGACTCAAGTTTTCCAGTCCTCCCCAAAAATCAGCAAGAGAGGACCTTTGTCAAGAGATCATTTTTGGCACCAGATACAGACTCTTTTTTCTCATTAGTAGGCCCAGAAGGGGCCCATATCATATTCTATGTGTGGGAGCCCCAAGCCTTCCCAAACTCAGCAATTCAATGCCAATGGCATGAGACCATTCTTTTGTGCCACAATCAGTTGATTTGGCCTTGTGTAACCTTCAGCACTGAAACCAACTGGCACTGCCTTGAGATCAACTATGGAGTGAGTTTCTAAGGCTGACTGTGGTTTTCCTGAGCACCAATTGGCCAGACCTCCTGTATTTCCCCAATATGAGCAACTCTCCCAACTCAAGGGGGAGAAACAGCAGGGGCAGTTACTAGTCTCAGAACCTGGCTGGCAGTGGACCATGCTGTGCACACGCCCTCAGGCTTTTCAAAGATAGTAAGGTTAAAAGACACTTTCCCCAACTCAGATGTGAGAATTGTACACCGGGGACACCTAGTGGCGTGAAATCACTATTAGCTACAAAATCCTTAGGCTTCCCTAACAGTCCTGTACAGTAAATGCCCCACAAGTGGGGCCCTTTCCTCAAGAACGGCTCAGTCAGTTAAGAACAGAGACTTAAGGGGCGCCTGGGTGGCTCAGTCGTTAAGCGTCTGCCTTCGGCTCAGGTCATGATCCCAGAGTCCTGGGATCGAGCCCCACATCGGGCTCCCTGCTCCGCAGGAAGCCTGCTTCTCCCTCTCCTACTCCCCCTGCTTGTGTTTCCTCTCTCGCTTTGTCTCTGTCAAATAAATAAAATCTTAAAAAAAAAAGAACAGAGACTTAAATTCACTTTATATTCTATTTCTTGTCTGTAAGACCATCAACCTCAAGAAATCTTCTGTAGCTGCTAAAACTGAGGCACCAGGTGTGGGCACTATCAAAAAAGGGAATGCTGGGCTTTGCCTTCCTCCCCTTGATTTATTATCCTCATTCACCCACAACAGATTGAAATTCCCAAATAAGGGACCGCCCTTAAAAATACTTGATTGGACGATAATAACTAAGATTCATTTTAAGCTAGCTTAGCTAAAACACACTAGGGTGTCTACATGGCTCTGCCTAATCTTTTTCCCCTTAAGTTTATTTTCCTTCTAAAAGGAACAGAAGGCAGATGTGCTGGTACACCTTATACCATGTGGACTAAATTCATTTGTAAAGATTACTTTACTCTCCTAGAAAAATACACATTGCAAATTTGAGGGCTACAACTTAACCACTTTAGAGGATTTCTGAGGGAGATGGGGTAACCTTTGAATATCAGACTGGGTGGTGATGTGTGGGAGAGGAATATTAAATATGGTTGGGTCAGGAGGACTTTTAAAAAAATGGTTTTCCCACTTTTTTTTTTTCCCCTAAAAAAGGAAAACCAACGTGCCATCTGTCTGGCTTATTTTGTGTGTGTGCATGTATACACAGGGATAGCTTAGGGGGAGGGGCTGTGTCATGCAATGAGGCAAAAACAAGATGACTTCCTTTGACAGGGGAGCCTTAGTGTTATAGGAGGGAGACAAGGAGAGGTCACTGGAGAGGGCTCAGAATGTAGCTGCTCTCTCTCGTTCCTATGGAGAACCCAGAGCATCTGTGGTGGAGGGCAGAAAGCAGAATCATCTCTCAAGGTTATTCCTATCTGAACACATCAGATGTCCTATGAAAGTAAACAGGTCTGTTTTAGAATATAAATGGTCATGACTTCCTGTGCTCCTGAGGTGGGGCAAAATAATCCATGAACACATAATCCTTCTGGGCAATATGTTTCTGGAGTGGCCAGCAGAGGACTCTAGGAACAGAGGTGACACAGTTGGGGAGAAAAAGGTTCTAGAGATGGAGTCTCTTCAGGGGGTCTTTGAGAAATGTCCTTTGTTCCAGTATTCCTAAGTGACAGCACTGGTGAGCTTGGTCTGAATTGTCACTCTGCAAAGGCCAAAGGCCGAGAGTCAGGAGGCCACTGTAGGTTGAAAAGAAAGTACATCTCGAGGCCAGTTTAGGGCTGAAAAATGGTTTGTGGCTGGGCCAGGAGGAGCAGATGTGGAAAGTGTCCGTTTTTTAGATGCCAATGGTCTGCAGAACCCGCCTCTCGTTGTCATTAAGGTGGCCTGAGAACATTATGTAGCAGGGCTGCTGAGCGAACTGGCAGAGGAAGTCCGTGAGATATGCCTGGAGGGAAGAAAAAGAATGGCATTACTGAAGGTTCCCAGGCTCACCACCTGTAGCAGGGCAAGAACCCCAAGTGGTACAGGAAGCATTGGCTTTTAGACAAATGCCAACACCCTGAACGGTGGCTTTCTACATTCTTGGATCTAGTTCAGGTTCAACCCAGAGACTAAATTCCATAAGGAAACAAAATTTTCCCAACAGGTCTCATATTCCACCCAAGGACCTTCACAAGCTGGCCGGGTTGCAAGAAATTGGGACTGCAGGTTTAACACTAAGGTGCAAAGGCCCAGACCACCCAGAGCCCCTGACTACTCAGCAAGACAGGAACTCTCTGCCCTGAAGCTCCCAGGATGAACTATGAATGGGTTTGAGGCCATATTCCTGTTTCCGTGGCTTAAGATGTTGTCACTTGCAAGAGATCTATCTTCTCTGGACATTCTCACCTGCAGATCAATCTGATAGAGAGGATCCTTTAGGGCATCAGGGTCATCTTCCTCATCATCCTCGTAGTAATCCTCCTCTGTTAGACACAGCCAACATAGAGAGGGTTCAGGGCAGAGGCTCCTGCTTGCGCCCCAAGCAGGGAGGCGTCACCACACGGCTGGGGTAGAAGGGCTAAAAAAGCCCAAGGAACGTTCCTTGTGGGCCCACCCCTCCCCTTTCTTTGGCACCCCACTGTTGGTACCTGTGCACAGAAAAGCTATTTGGCAAGTCTGCCCCCGTCTCCAACGGCTTACCGTATTTACTTGTAGCGAGAATGTCAGATAGGAGCTGGCCAGCTAAACCGTCCTCCTCCTCTTCTTCGTCCTCCCCCTGGTCCTCCCACATATCGTTGGAGTCATCTACTTGGAGATGAAAAGCGGCTGGAGCACGCTCACACGTTTTCCCTTCCCAAATGCACACAGGCCAGAACAGAAGGGTCCCAAGGGTTTCTGCAATGTGGCCTGTGGCCAAGCCCTCCCAGAATGTTTAAGTGGAAGAACCGAGGGTGTTCTGGCGGGTAGGTAAAAGGCGGAAACTCCTGAGAAAAACCAAACAGAAAGGTTGCCTCCCGGCTGCCTCCTACCCCAGCCTCTGAAGAGAGTTCACAAGGCAGACCAGAAGAGCAGCTCTTAACGTGTGTGGCCATGCTAGCCACGTGACAGGCAGGCAATAAACATTAAAAAAAACCCCGTGATTCAATAACCGAAACTGGTCAATTTGAACATTTGTAACTTGATCTGCCAGGCTAAAAGTCTGCTGGGAGTAAGAGCCTCGTGCACCTTGACCCCACTCTGCAGGAGTGGCCTGGCGTGCGGCATTGGCCTCCATGACGTTGGAGAGCTCATTGATGATCAGCTTCAGGATCTTGACCAGCAAAGGAATGTTTGTCCAGCGCTCAGGGTCTGGAAAGGAAAGGAAAGGCTTCTAGGCAGACTGTCAGTGGGCTCACTTCTGGCAGTGCTCACCAGACACAGTTCACCATCCCTCGAGCTTTCCACCATCCCAGACCGTATCCACTTGCCACAGAACGATTGAAAATTAAATAACTTCATTCTGCTTGGTGTTCTAAGAGCTCAGAAGTTAGGACAGATAAGAGAGTTCAGGAATTAGAGATAGGGTTTTGCTGGTAACAAAGCTTGGACACCAAGTAACTGAACAGAGTGCAATACTCCAGTCCCCATGACTTGCAGTCTGAGAAACAGCATAGGGATTATAAACCTACAGCTGAAGAGGGCAGCTTTGTACTCGCTGCCTACAAATCACTGACATCACAGGCCAAAAGCAATCTGATAACAAAGACAGCTGATATGGGTATCAGAGCCCCCGAATGAAGCTGGAAGTTGGGGTCCCTGAGATTGTTTTTGCCAATTTTCAGCAACAAGAAAGAACCATATGTTCTGATCCTTTGTTTACCTATAGCTTTCTGTTTCTTTTTATCAAAGCCATCACTAACAATTATATTTTAAAAATCTAGATCACAGTACATCCCTGCCTTCCACCCCACTTAGCCCCTAAGGAGGAGACTGGAGGGGCAGCAGCATCACCCACTTTTGGCTGACTTAGAGCGGGTGCGGATGCCCTCATCCATGCTGTAGATCTCCTCTCCCTTCACGCGGATATCCTGTAGCCGTTTGTCATCTGCATTGATGCCATGCTGGAGCAGTTTACACAGTGCCACAGAGCTAGCAAGGAAGAGCCAAAAAGGGTCAATCAGCAACCCATCTAGAGTTCACTCCAAGGAGACAAGCAATTATGTCCTAAGACTCTTCTCTTGGTTGGTGAAAATTCTGTTCACAAATTAGGAGAGATAAGAGAACCTAGCTGAAAATGGGATTTAGTGTTCATGAGGATGGGCTAATGAGAACTTCTGACTTCTTGAACAAAGCTAGGGTGGGCAAGGATCACAACGGCTGGCCACACTGGAAGGTGCAACAGGATGATGAGAACCAGTGGGAAGCAAGTCTAGGACAGGAAGTTAGCAAAGCCAGGGTTAGAAGGCTTGGGTTTATAAAGGAGAATAAGCCACTAGCAGTACTTGGCTGGGTGAAGTCTGTGGCAGAGGGGGATCTCTAGCCAGCAGAGAGGGGAAAAAAAACATGGTGTACTTGTGTCAACTGTGTTTTGGAAATTTCAAGGTGGCAGCTATTCAAAGACACCGATTAACAATAGAGAAATAGAGGGAAAAGGGAATACAAGGGGCAGTCTGACATGTTGAACAAAAACCAATGAAGCAAGTCAGGGAAAGAAGAAACGCAAGGAGAGGGCAGAATGCCCACAGAAGAAAGATGGGCTCTACCTGACTTTGCCCTCATATTGTCCATAGAACAGATGCTGTCGGCTTGTCCACTCAGCCATTACAAACTCCAGGGCAGGTTTGCCAGTAGGTCCTGGGAGGCTGCACAGGAACTCCAAGAGGGGTTCCAGCTGAGTGTGCACCAGATGAGCGAACACCATGATCAGAGACTAGGAGGTAACAAGAAGGACATCTACTTCAGGGAAACCAATTTCAGAGACTTGGAGATGAGAGGGAATGGGGCTGGCCAGTCAAGAAATAGAGAACACGGAGATTTCCTTGTCAGTATTTCTTGGGCCAGAATACACAGATTTTACGTAACTGTTCTGCAAGGACAGTAAGACAAAGTAAAACACCTCAGGGCCTGTATACCCATTTCTATCTCTACCACCCGGAGGCCAGGAAAGCCCTGCTCCCCACTGCCCCCTTACCTGCATGACACTGAGCGTTTCTGCCTGCTGCATCTTACTGAGGATGGCACGAAGAATCTGGTCCAGGTTCTCCCCGAGCTCCCGCCCTGCCTTGGAGATGAGGGTGGAGACGAGGCGACCCACGAAGGCCGCCGTGAATTCGGAGGTACGGGGGTCCAGGAGCTGGCTCACCACCTGCATCACGTACCACAGCCCATTGTGGCCCTGCTCGTCGTGCCACTGGGCCACCTGCTCCAGCGTCACTGACACGTAAGCCCGCAAGCACTCTCCACCATTCTGGGGAGACAAAGGTGGCAAATGAGATTAGCAACAGGGGGACAGGTATCAGGAGGCCCTCAGTCTGTACAGGCAAATGTTCTTCTTAGAGGCCTGTGCCTCATAAGAGTAATGAGCCTACAGGGTTTGTGGTGGGCACATACTACTGGAGTCAGGCATTTACTGGTACAGATATAGCCTGCACTATACAGTCCTTGCTTTACCTAATCAGCTATCTCAAAAATGCATATTTCCGATCACAAGGGATAATGGCCAAGTAAACTAAGTTTTAGCCATAAATATCTACCTCTGGTACTGGAAAAACATGTTTCAGATATAAGCAATGATTACGGACATTACAGGTCTTTATGGGAATAAAGACAAACCTATATGAACCACTGTCTGCTTAGAGGTTTCCAAAGGCCTATTACTTTGCTGACTTTATTAAGTCAGAAAAGACTTTCTTATAGCTTCGAGTCTAAATGTCTGTAATCTCGTCCACAATAGCCATACCCAGATACAGATGGGTAGGATGTCTGGCATCCTTACATAATCTTATATATGTAAGATTACAACATATCCCAAAGCAGAGAATGCTTGGCTTCTGCAGTCCAGACCTTTCCTGGGTCCCTTGGTTAAATATGGATTTGAGAGACCTGTATCTCAAAAGCATGCGACTGTGTCAGCTTTCTCAGGCTACTATATGCCCACGGCCGGGGAGCTATTGTCCCTCTTCTAGTCACCACAGCTCAGATACCTGCATGGTGGCGTTGTCATCTGTGTGAAGGGTGCATTGTGCCACGGCTGGGAAAGCTTGGCAGATGAGTAGCTGGGAAAGGGGAGGCTTTGTATTCCGTACTACTGTGGTCAGGATATCAATGGCCGTCTGAAGGAGAGAAGAGGGAAACAAGAGAATCAGAACCGCCCCTAGGGTGGGGGCCGGGGGTGCCCAACAACCAAGATCCTTATTGCATGGATACAACACAGTAACCCAAAGAAAGCTCATTAATTTTTATTAATGAAGTTTCTGAAGGAAAGGAATTAATTCGATAGTAGACAGTGCTCTCAGCCTCCTCCTGATAGCTCACTGCTTGCTCAGGTAGGGGAGAAGGCAGTATACGGCGGTGGAGTGGACAGCTGGTGACATAGTCAGTGGCACTGTGTAATAACAGCACTCTGTTCAATATTTCAATGAGGACAATTCGGAAACAACAAGAGCCATTTTCTTAAAGCCTCAAGAATCACCCACTGTCCTGTGGGCACAGTAGCCCAGGAAAATCACCCTATGAATCTCTAAGGCCACTGGTTTCCTGTCAGCTAGGTGCGATCTACAGGTGACGTGCAGAGCATGTGCATGCTCTTTTTCTTATACCTCCGCCCACACCAGTGCCCTGTAGCCACTTACCGCACACAGTCCTGCAGGGATCTTGTCTGCTGGGGCCTGCATTATGCTCACTAGAGTGGGAATCAGCCTCATCTGCATTGGGCCCTGACAGGCTTCAATCTGGGACAGCTCCTTGAAGATATCCTGGGCCAGCGAGGCGACGACAGGATCTGAAGTGGATAAGGCAACACAGAATCCCCCCACCCAATGGTGTGCATGTGCTTCTGGCTTAATGACACCTGCTGTTCGGCCCTCACCTAAGTTAACAACTTCTGCTTTGCTTACACATCACATACCTGGGAACTAGTGAGGCCGTATAAATAACCTGAAACAGGAGAGATGCTAAATCTGCAAGAGCCAGAGTATGCATGGTTTCATTAAGTCAGAGACTGGCCAGTAATAGCTACTCCTAAAATGAAACTTGGCTCTTTTTCTGGGGCAAATCTTTAATGACTTTTATTCTTATGAAACCTGGATTATGAAACCAAATGCTTAAGGAAAAAAAAATCCCCACTGACACTCTGTTAAGAAGACCATGAAAGTTTCAAAGATTGCCACAACACTCATTGCCAGGTTCTCCCATGTTGGAGAGGAACTATACACATCTCCCAGGGGTTAGTCATGAGAGGAAAAAGAGCTCCCAAAGCATTTCCAAGGCGAAAGGCAAAACCCTCACAAGGCAGAGCCTTGTGAAGAAATGAAACTTTGGCTTGACCTACTTCACCTATTTAAGAAGTATTTCTTCCTGTATCTAGCAGGAAAAAATAGAAAGTGTGCAGTGTACTAAGATACATGTTAAAAGATCACTGCGGCATTACTTTGCAAAAAAATTGCTAACAACCTAGACGTGCATTAACAGAACAGGCAAATTATGACACAGCCATTTTATGGAATATTATGTGGTGGCTGAAAAGAATGAGAGATCTAAGAGTGCAATGTGGAACCTCTTCAGGACATTTTTTTTTTTTTGAAGATTTTGTTTATTTTGTCAGAGAGAGAGAGCGCACAAGCAGGGGGAGCGAAAGGCAGAGGAAGAAGCAGACTCCCCGCTGAGCAAGGACCCTCCCCCCTACCAATGCAGGACTCGATCCCAGAACCCTGGGATCATGACCTGAGCTGAAGGCAGATGCTTAACTGACTGAGCCACCCGGGTGTCCCTTCAGGACACATTTTAAGTGAAAAAGCAAATCAAATAAAATGTTTAGTAGATGTCATATTATATAACTCCTACCTCTACATATCCTGTATTTCAATATTGGCACTCCCTCTATAAAAACAAATATCGTCAATATTTTCTCTGGTAATGAAGCATTACACAAGTAAAGTGTTGTTATAATGCATACTCACTAATGAGAAACTTAAAATGTAGGAAAGTATTCAAGGAAAGAAAACACCTGGAATTCCACTACCTAGAGAGACATACCCTTAACATTTTGATGTATTTTCTTCTGGTATTTTTTTTAAATACATATCTATGACTTAGTTCTTGTCTAAAACAAACCACAAACTTGGAATTATATTCTATGCAGTGGAATATGTGGAAAACCCTCTATTCTCTTCTTATAATGTGCGTACTTTTCCATGGCTTTAACTATTCCTTTCAAGTTTGATTTTTAGAGGATGCATGGTATTCCACTTTATGGATATAATAAATGTAATTAATTTTTTATTACTTCTAAATTTTTGCTACTACAAAAGCCATGTGATGAACCCCACTGTTCGTAACCCTTCACATGTGTCTTTCTTCAGTATCTTTCCACATTATAGCTGTAAGCCTCTTCTTTTAGGAAGATTTTGATGTAATTGCTCAATTTCCTACTTGACTATTAAAGTTCTGAATTGTACCTCTTGCCTGCTAACCCTTTACTCGTTGTCTTCTTCCCCAGTTCTGACTACAGGACAAAGTGACAGGAATAGCTACTCTACTTTTTGGTGTTCCTGTAGCTCCGGTATGGCTCTCCTCTTTGCTGAGTGAAAGCTATTCTTTGCTTATGATGCTTAAGATCAACAGACCCAGGGAAAAGTTTCACCTAAATTCACCAGCCACCACCTTCCCTTTGGAGTCCCTCATCCACACACATTCCTGGTGCATACCATTACTGTACTTCAGGAAAATGGCGATGGTGAAGGGGCAGATTTTGCTTTCCATGCTTGCTGTGAACTCTGGGTCTACTGTACAAACGATGCACAGGGTCTCCATCACCAGGTTGAGGACCTCTGAGCTGAACTGGGCTGCTAGGTGAATTAAGCCATCCAGGATACTGGGGAGGAAGGGCTGAAGTACGTGGGTACTCTCTGAGACTTTTAGTTGGTCACAATAACTAGAGAGAGAGAGAGAGAGAGAGAGAGAGAGAGAGAGAAGCATTACTCTCAAGTGGATCTCTTAATTCCTGGTTCTTCTATTCGCTATCACAGATTACAGCATTTGTATGTGTAGCTTTATTTTTTTAAAGATTTTATTTATTTATTTTACAGAGAGATACAGCAAGAGAGGGAAAACAAGCAGGGGAACTGGGAGACGGAGAGGCAGGCTT
Organism: Eumetopias jubatus; assembly: GCF_037043125.1. Lineage (NCBI taxonomy): Eukaryota > Metazoa > Chordata > Mammalia > Carnivora > Otariidae > Eumetopias > Eumetopias jubatus. Next base: position 28,455,893 of record NW_028274818.1, read on the forward strand.
CCCGAGCAGCAGGGAGCCCAAGCCGAAGGCAAACGCTTAATGAATGAGCCACCCAGGCACCCCATATGTGTAGCTTTATGAAGCTACTTGTAGAGTTAGTTTTTACATCTTTCTGGGGCATATTTTGTAAACATCAGCACCACCATCTCTATGCTAATTTATTTCTGCTTTGGTTTTTTGCTATTTTAAACTTTCATCCCTCTCCCACTCTGTCGTATCATTATATTCAAATTATTAAGATGTTAATTAAATGCTTTATAATTCCTCAGATTACTGCTTTAATCACATCCTTCAGATTTTTATATATTCCTCTTATTTTTCAAATAGTTACAGTGGTTTTATTTTTAAGATTTTTAAAATTTATTTGAGAGAGAGAGTGGGGGGAGGAGCAGAGGGAGAGGGAGGGTAGACTCCCGAGCACAGATCCCAATGAGGGGCTCGATCCCATCACCCTGAGATCATGACCTGAGCCAAAATCAAGAGTCAGATGCCTTAAATAAATCTTAAAAAAAACCTAAACAAAACAAAAACAGGATTGTGGGGGAGGCTCTGAGTGGCTGAGTCGGTTGAGCGTCTCTGACTCCTGGTTTCAGCTCAGGTAGTGATCTCACAGTCGTGAGCTCGAGCCCTGCATTGGGCTCCGGGCTCAGCATGGAGTGTGCTTCGGATTCTCTAATCCTCTGCCCTTCCTACTCGTGCTCTCTCTTCAATTAAAAAAAAAAAAAAGAAGAAGTCAGGGGCGCCTGGGTGGCTCAGCGGGGAGCCTGCTTCTTCCTCTGCCTGTGCTCTCTCTGACAAATAAATAAATCTTTAAAAAAAAAACAACAAAAAACCAAAAACCCCATAAATATTTGGGGGCACTTGGGTGGCTTAGTTCACAGTATCTGATTTTTTTTTTTTTAAGATTTTATTTATTTATCTGACAGAGAGAAAGCACAAGCAGGCAGAGGGAAAGGGAGAAGCAGGTGCCCTACCAAGGGGAGGGCCTGCCGTGGGGCTCCATCCCAGGACCCTGGGATCATGACCTGAGCAGAAGGCAGATGCTTAACGACTGAGCCACTCAGGTATCCCAATAGTTTTTTTTTTTTTTAAGATTTTATTTATTTGACAGAGAGAGACACAGCGAGAGAGGGAACACAAACAGGAGGAGTGGGAGAGGGAGGAGCAGGCTTCCTGCGGAGCAAGGAGCCCGATGCAGGGCTCGATCCCAGGACCCTGGGATCATGACCTGAGCCAAAGGCAGATGCTTAACGATTGAGCCACCCAGGCGCCCCCCCAACAGTTAGTTTTTTAACATCTTTTCTAACACAACTGTTATTTAGTAGGAGATTATTTAACTTTCATGCTATAAAAATTTTGTACTTTTTGGAGTATTTTGCATCCTAAAATGAGGTCAATTTGTATAGACATTCTATGCAATAATAAACTTGTATAATATCTGTGTACAATAGAAAATTGTGTACTAAAATTCGTATACTATTTGTGGGGTTTAAAGTTTTCTATACATAGTTTTAACTTATTCACCTCTTATTCAATCAATATGTACTGAGTGCTGTTTACCATGTCCAATGGAATATAATTATTAAAGACATACTGTTTTAAGTCTTTACTTTCATTTATCTTCAGAATGGCAATAGAAGGCAATAAAAACACTGTTTCTCTATGTTAAAAGAACCTAGTACAGAAACAAGGCCCTCCCCAGGTACTCAATAAATGTTTTTTCCTAAATTTTTTTTAAGTGGCTTATAACCATGTTACTTGTGTCAGATGCTGGGTTCAAAGGTCCATAATGAACAGTGAAACTGTGGACTTTGATCTCTCAGATTTGTCCAAAGACTTTTAAAAAAATATTTATTTACTTATTTGAGACAGAGAGAGTAGGCGAGCGGAGGAAGGAGCAGAGCAAGAGGGACAAGCAGGTCCCACAACCCATGAGATCATGACCTGAGCCGAAATCACGAGTCGCACACTTAACCAGCTGAGCCACCCAGGAGCCCCAGACTTTTTGTTTTTTTGGTCCATAACATCTTGATTTTCAATTTTACCTTGCTCTGTATCTAACTTTCCTTGAGAGCTGATCTATCATCTGGCCTTGGTCAGCTCTCAACTCCCAGACCAGGTTTTGCATCCATCTCTCTACTGGTACTCAGTTGTGCCCTACCTCCTCCTCTTGCTTCTCCACTCTAAGGATTTATAGTTACTTTGCTCTTCTGAGGAACTTGAAACTATACAGTCTGGTAGATCATGGAGATCAAATTATCTGCTTAGATCATATGGGATCTTGTATGCCACACTAAGGAAGGCTAGACTTTATTTTGGAAGCCAGTGTATCTCAAACTTTTTTTTTTACAAATTATTTCCAATACCTTCTTTGCCCTCCCCAAAAGTCTTCAAGAAAAACTGAAGCCCCAGGAAGATGCTACAGATTTATCCTGTGGTTTCACGGATCAGCCGGCATACTAGGACTTTGTTCTGGGGTACCTGTACCACAATTTGAAGAGCACAACTGGAACCAGGAGAATTTCACTTACAGGAGCAAAACTATCAGGTTTCTATTTTATTTATTTTATTTTATGTTATTTAAAGATTTTATTTATTCATTTGAGACACAGAGATACAGAGAGAGAGAGAGAAAGCATGAGCAGGGAGGGGGAGGCAGAGGGAGAGGGAGAAGCAGGCTCCCCGCCGAGCCAGGAGCCCGATGTGGGGCTCGATCCTAGGACCCTGGATTCATGACCTGAGCCGAAGGCAGATGCTCCATCATCTGAGCCACCCAGGCACCCCTCAGGTTTCTATTTTAGAAAGAACAGTTAGACAGCTAAAATACTACAGATTGCTGTAGTGGAGGCTGGAGCCGAGACATCAATTAGGAAGCTATAGCAGCAATTCAGGCTACAAGAAGTTGAGAATACAAGCTAGGCTAGTAGTAGTAGGAGAGAAGAGATGAAAGGCTAACGAACCAAGACCTAAAAGGCAGAGATCTGGGATCTCCATTTTTACTAAAACAGGGGATACAAAATCTCTTTAAGCATAAGATCTAAAGGTACCAATTTCTTTAAAAAAAAAAAAAAAGTACCGATTTCTTCTACTAAAACAGAGAATACAGGTAGGGCAGGCTTGGAGGCAGTCAACGGTAAGCTCAGTAGTGGATGTCTTTATTTTCAGATACTTAAAATGATTTCGGACAGTTTGCAATGATACATAAATTATGACATGGAAGAATAAATTAAAACCAGGACAAAAGAAAAGCAAAGGTGGTGTGATGGTCATTAAAAGGTTGCTAGTGACATCAGAAAGAACAGTTTCAGTAATGTGATAAGGACGTAAGTCAGATCGTAACTGGTTGGGAAACTGAATAGGGAAATGATCAACTGGAGAATCCTGGCTGTGAAGAAAAGAATAGCTAGGATCCCTTCACAGACAGTTTCTAACCTGGGATCCACAGATGTGGTCAAGGGATCCAGCCTTTGATACATTATATAAATTTTTTTTTTAGGTTAAACTTTTTAAAAAATTTTATAAACATGTATGAATGTCCATTTCCCTGGTGTGCAAAGCTTTGGTCACCTTTCCAGAGGTTTGCTTCACCTTTCAAGTAAATCACTGCCCATGTAGTCAGAGACTTACCATTATTCTTTTTTAAGTTTTCTTCACATTTTTCTGATTATAAAATATGAATTTATGAACAGATCAACTTAAAAAAATTTTTTTTAAAGATTTTATTTATCTTACAGTGAGAGACACAGCGAGAGAGGGAACACAAGCAGGGGGAGTGGGAGAGGGAGAAGTAGGCTTCCCGCGGAGCGGGGAGCCCGATGCGGGGCTCGATTCCAGGACCCTGGGATCATGACCTGAGCTGAAGGCAGACGCTTAACGACTGAGCCACCCAGGCGCCCCTCAACTTAAAATTTTTAACTTAAATTTTTTCAGCTTTATTGAGGTATAATTACATATACCACTGTAAGATATTTAAAGTATACATTGCTGTGATCTGATATACACACACACACTGTGAAAGCTCCCCATCTCATTTGTTACCACATCCAATACATCATGTAATTTTTGTGTGTGTGAGAAAATTTAGGTTCTATTCTCTAACAAACTTCAATTATACAATACAGTGTTATCAACTTAATCAGTTTTATATTAGATCTTCTGATTTTGTTCATCTTATAGAGGAGAGTGTGTACCCTTTTATCAACCTCTCCCTATACCCCCACCCTCCAGCAATCACTTTCTGCTTTTTTTTTTTTTAAGATTTTATTAGAGAGGGAGAGAGAGAGAGAGAGAGAGAGAGAGAATGAGCCCAAGCAGTGGGAGAAGCAGAGGGAGAGGGACATGCAGACTCGGCACTAAGCCCAGAGTCCATAACAGAGCTCGATCCCAAGACCCTGAGATCATGACCCAAACCGAAATCAAGAGTCAGACACACAAGTGGGACAGAGCCACCCAGGCGCCCCACTGCTCTTTCTAAATGAGAATGATTTTATTTTTAGATTCTAGATATAAATGATACCATGCAATATTTGTCTTTCTGTGTGGCCTTTTTCACTTAGCACGATGCCTTCAAGATCCATTCCTCTTGCTGCAAATGGCAGTTCCTTCTTTCTCACAGCTAAATAATATTCCATTGCATATGTGTACCACATCTTTATCCCTTCATCTGCTGACACACACTTAGGTTGTTCCCATATGTTGTTGGCTATTATAAATACCAAGCAATGAACATGGCACTGCGATCTCTTCTAGATCCTGTTTTCATGTCCTTTGGATATTTACCCAAAAGTGGGATTGTTAAATGAAATGGTAGTTCTATTTAAAATTTTTGAGGAAACTCCATACTGTTTTTCATATACTGCTTTACCAATCAATATACATTCCCACCACCAACACTGCACAAGGGTTCCCTTTTCTCCACATCCTCAACACTTGTTATTTTGTTTTTTGTTTAAAGATTTTATTTATTTATTTGACAGAGAGAGACACAGCGAGGGAACACAAGCAGGGGGAGTGGGAGAGGGAGAGGCAGGCTTCCTGCTGAGCAGGGAGCCCGATGCGGGGCTCAATCCCAGGACCCGGGATCATGACCTGAGCCGGAGGCAGACGCTTAACGACTGAGCCACCCAGGCGCCCCTACACTTGTTATTTTGGATAACAAAATACACTTGTTGTTTTGGATGACAGTCATTCTAACATGTGTGAGTTGTTATCTCATTGTGGTTTTGATTTGCATTTCCCTGATATTTAGAGATGTTGAGTACATTTTCATTTACCTGTTGGCCACTTATAGGTCTTCTTTGGAAAAGTGTATATTCAGTTTCTGTGCCATTTTTTAACCAGACTGTTTTATTTGCTATTGAGTTTTTAAAAATATATTTAGAATATTAATCCCCTATTCGATATATGATTTACATTTTCTCCTATTTTGTAGGTTGCCTTTTCATTTTCTTGATGGCTTCCTTTGCTATGCTCGAGCTTTTCAGCTTGATGTAGTCCCACTTATTTATTTTTGCTTTTGTTGCCTTAGTTCTTGGTGTCAAACTCAAAAAACCACTGCCAAAACCAATTCCAAGGATCTTAACTTCTATGTTTTCTTCCAGGAGTTTCATGGTTTTAGGTCTTGTGTTCGAATTTTTAATCCATTCTGAGTTGACTTTGGTGTATGGTATAAGATTAAGGTTCAGTTGCACTCTTTTGCACATGGCTAACCAGTTTTCCCAACACCATTCATTGAAGAGACTGTTCTTTCCCCATTGAAGACTCTTGGCTCCTTTGTTGTACATTAACTGACCATATATGTGTGGGTTTATTCCCAGGCTCTACATTCTGTTCCACCGATCTGTTTATCTGTTTTATGCCAATACCATACCTTTTTGATTACTACTATAGTTTTTTAATATAGTTTGTAATCAGGGAGTGTGAAGCCTCCAGTTTTGTTCTTTCTCATGATTCCTTTGACCATTCAAGGTCTTTTGTGATTCCATACAAATTTTAAGACTGTCTACCACTGGGAGTTTTAATAGGAATTGCAATGAATCTGTAGATTGTTTTCAGGAGTGTGAAAATTTTAATAACATTAATACTTCTAATGCATGAGCATGGAATTAACTTTCCATCTTATTTGTGTTTTCTTCAATTTCTTTCCTCAATATCTTATAGTTTTCAGTGTACAGATTTAAAAAAAAATTTTTATTTATTTGAGAGAGAGCGAGCGAGCATGCGTGCAAGAGTGGGGGGAGGGGCAGAAGGACAGGGATAAGCAGACTCCCTGCTCAGCCCCAGGACCCTGAGATCCTGATCCAAGCTGAAGTCAGATGCTTAACCGACTGAGCAACCCACCAGGCACCTCTTCAGTGTATAGACCTTTCATCTACTTGGTTAAATTTATTCTCGGTATTTTATTGTTTTTGATGCAATTATAAGTAACATTGTTTTAAAATTTTCTCAAAGTTCATTATTAGAAATACAAGGATTTTTGTGTATTTTGTATCCTGTAAATTTACTGGATTAGTTCTAACAGTTTTTTGGTGGAGTTTTTAGGGTTTTGTATATATTAAATACCATGTCAACTGCAAATAGAGACAATTTTATATCTTCCTTTCTAATTTGGATGCCTTTTCTTTCCTAACTGCTTTAGCTAAAACTTCTATTACCATGTTGAATAGGAATGGTGAGACTGGACATTCTTGTCTTATTCTTGGTCTTAAAGGAAAAACTTGCAGTTTCATTGTTCAGTATGATGTTAGCTGTGGGTTTCTCATAGTTGGTCTCTATTGTGTTAAGGTGTGTCCCTACTATATTCACTGTGTTGAGAGTTTTTATCATGAATGGATGCTGAATTTTGTCAATGCTTTTACTGAATCTACTGAGATAATCCTATCATTTTTATCTTTCATTTTATTAAGTGGTATATCACATTTATTGGTTTACATATGTTGAACCATCCTGGTATCTCAGGGATAAATGCCACTTGATCATAGTTGTGATCCTTTTAATGTACTGTTGAATTTGGTTTCCTCCTATTTTGTTGGGGATTTCTGCATCTATATTCATCAGGGATATCGGGGCCTGTAGTTTTCTTCTACTGTCTTTGTCTGGTTTTGGTATCAGGGTATGCTGACTTCATTAAATGTTTGGAAGTGCTCCTTCTTCTTTAGTTTTTTTTTTTTTTTAAAGATTTAATTAATTTATTTGACAGAGAGAGAGACAGCGAGAGAGGGAACACAAGCAGGGGGAGTGGGAGAGGTTGAGAAGAAGGCTCCTGGCTGAGCAGGGAGCCCGATGCGGGGCTCGATCCCAGGACCCCGGGATCATGACCTGAGCCGAAGGCAGGCATTTAACAACTGAGCCACCCAGACGCCCCTCTTCTTTAGTTTTTTTGGAAAACTCTGAGCAAGATTTGTATTAATTCTTCTTTAAATGTTTGGTAGAGTTCACCAGTGAAATCATCTGGTCCTGGGCTTTTCTTTTATGAAATTTTTGACTACTGATCCAGTATCCTTACTTGTGAATGTCTGTTCAAATTATCTATTTTGTCACAATTCAGTCTTGATAGGCTGTATGTTTCTAGGAATTTCTCCATTTCTTCTAGGTTATCCAATTTGTTGGCATATAATTGTTCATAGTAGTCTCTTATGATCCTTTGCATTTCTGTGGTTATCAGTTGTAATGTCTCCTTGTTCATTTCTGATTTTTTAAAAAGATTTATTTTATTTATTTATTTTTAAGATTTTACTTATTTGACAGAGACACAGCGATAGAGGGAACACAAGCAGGGGAGTGGGAGAGGGAGAAGCAGGCTTCCCGTGGAGCAGGGAGCCCAAAGCAGGGATCCATCCCAGGATCCTGAGATCATGACCTGAGCCAAAGGCAGACGCTTAACGACTGAGTCACCCAGGCGCCCAAGATTTATTTTAGAGAGAGAGAGGGCGCACACACGTGCAAACGGCCTTGAGGGACAGAGGGAGGGGGACAGAGAGAATCCTCAAGCAGACTCCCCACTGAGCACAGAGCCCGGATTAGGGTCTCAATCTCACAACCCAGAGATCATGACCTGAGCTGAAACCAAGAAACAGAGGCTTAACCGAATGAGCCACCCTGGTGCCCCTCATTTCTGATTTTATATTTGAGTCTTCTCTCACTTCTTTTTAGCTTAGCTAGAGTTTATCGGTTTTGTGTTTTCAAAAAACACAGCTCTTAGGTTAGTTGGTCTTTTCTATGGTTCTTCTGGTCTCTATTTTTGCTTGGATCTTCCTATTATTAACTTTGGGCTTAATTTGTTCTTCTTTTTCTAGTTCCTGAGATGTAAAGTTGTTTGAGATTTTTTTTTCTTAATGTAGAGACTTATCTCTATAAACTTCTCTCCTAAAACTGGTTTTGCTGCATCCTTAAGTTTTGGTATGTTATGTTTCCATTTTTGTTTCAAGATATTTTTCTATTTTTCTTTTGATTTCTTTTTCCATTGATTGTTTAGGAGTTTGTTAATTTTCACGTATTTGTGAATTTTCCAGTTTTCCTCCTGTAACTAATTTCTATGTTATTTCACTGTGGTTGGAGAAGAGAGTGGTATGATTTCAGTCTTAAGTTTGCTAGGACTTATTTTGTGACCTAACACATGACCTCTCCTGGAGGATGCTTGAGAAGAATGTGTATTCTGCTGCTGTTGGTTAGGACGTTCCGTATATGTCTAGTAGGTGCATTTAGTCAAAAGTGTAATTCAAATCCAGTATTTCCTTACTGATTTCTGTTTGGATGATCTATCCATTGTTGAAAGTGGGTTATTAAAAGTCCCCTACAATTACTGTATTATTGTCTATTTCTCCCTTCAGATGCTAGTATTTGCTTAATATATTTAGGTGCTCCAATGTCAAACGTACACATATTTGCAAAGGTTATATCTTTTTGATGAACTGACCCCTTTATCATTACATAATGACCTTTTTTCTGTCTCTTGTACAGCTTTTGAGCGAAAGTCTATTTTATCTAATATAGCTACCCTTGCTCTGTTTTGGTTTCCACTTGGATGGAACAGCTTTTCCATCACCTCATTTTGAACATGTGTATCCTGAAGTGAGTCTCTTAAAAGCAGCATATAAGTTGGGTCTTCTCTATTTTTTTAAAAGATTTTTTATTTATCTGACAGAGAGAGAGACAGCCAGAGAAGGAACACAAGCAGGGGGAGCGGGAGAGGAAGAAGCAGGCTCCCCGCTGAGCAGGGCGCCTGATGTGAGGCTTGATCCCAGGACTCCCTGATCATGACCTGAGCTGAAGGCAGACACTTAACGACCGAACCACCCAGGCGCCCTTGTTCCTTTCTTCCCCTCTTGCTGTCTTTGTGAGTTTATTATTTCCCATAGTGGAATGCTCTGATTCTGTTGTCTATTATAGATTTTTGCTTTGTGGTTACTGTGAGGCTTACATAAAACATTTATAGATATAACAGTTTATTTTACACTGATAACTTTGTATACAAAAGCTCTCTTTATTCCCACTCTTTTATGTTTTTGATACCACAATTTAACTTTTTATATTGTATATTCATTAAATTATTTAGCTAGCTATTTTCAATACTTTTGTCCCTTAACCTTTAGAGGTAAGTGATTAACACACTGCCAGATTACAGAATTAGAGTATTCTGAATTTGATTATATACTCATCTTTATCAGTGTGTTGTATATTTCATATTATTAATTTCATTTCAGAATTCCTTTCAGCATTTCTTGTAAGGTAGGCCTAGTGGTGAGGAATTCCCTCAGCTTTGTTTGAGAGACTGTATCTTGCCTTCATTCCTGAAGGACATCTTTGCTGTGTATTCTTGGTTGACAGTTTTTTCTTTCAGCACTTTAAACATACCATGCCACTCTCTCCTGGCCTGCAGGGTTTCTGCTGCAAAGTCAGCTGACAGTCTTATAGGGATTTCCTTACATGAGAGAAATGTTTTTCTCTTGCTGCTTTAAAAGTCATCTGATTTTAGACAAATTTTTTTTAACTAATTGATAGTTTTATTATAATGTATGTTGGAGAAGATCACTTTGAATTTGAAATTTTGGGGTGAAATACTGGCCTCATGAACATGGATATACAATCTCTCTTCAGATTTGGGACATTCTCAGACGTTATTTATTTAAGCTTTCATCCCCCTTCTACCTCTCTTCTCCTTCCAGAGCTCCAATAATTCACAGACGGTTTCTCCTAATGGCATCCTAAAGTTCACATAGGTTTTCTACATTCTTTTTCATTCCTTATTTGTTGCCCTCCTTGAGTGGATAATTTCAAAGGTCCTGTCTTCTTTTCCACAAATTTTTTTCTTCCTCTTGAGTTGTTCTGCTTTTGATGGTCTCTGTTGCATTTTTTCATTTATTGTATTCTTCACCTCTAGAATTTCTGCTTGGTTCTTTTCCCCATAATTTCTATTTATTTGTTGAACTTCTCATTATGTTTCTGTATTGTTTTTCTGATTTCATTGAATTGTTTTTTGTGTTTTCTTGTAGCTCACTGAGCTCCTTGAAACAGTTATTTTGGATTCTTTATCAGGTACATCACAGATCTCCGTGTTTGGGCTCAGTTACTGGAAAATTATTGTGCTCCTTTTGTGGTGTCACGTTTCCTTGATTTTTCATGTTCCTTGAAGTCTTTCTTGTGTTGCAGGTCTTCACATTTGAAGTAACAGTTACTTCTTCCAGTCTTTTCTGATTCACCCCTTTAAACTGTCCAGTCTTGGATTTCTTTGGCTCCAGTGCTATGCTGGAATCTCTCTGCTGGACTCCCGGACTTCCACAAAGGCTCTTTCATCTTTGGGTGATTGTCTACTTGATCTTAGCCAAAAAGCCGAGAAGCGATTGGGTGATTGTCTAAATCCATGTTCTCCAGGGGTTCCTGGACCACAGCTGAGAGGGGGTGGAGCCAGTTCATGGACTACTTCAGGGTCTGCAGCTGGGACTGAGGTCTGTATTCCTATTCTCCAACACACAGCTGGGTAAGATCCTCCCAGGTACTTGATGTGTGGTGCTGGTGATAGAATCCAAGCCCTTAAGGGCATGGAGCTGTGTCTGGGGCTACAGCCAGGACTAGGGTTGATACATCAGCTGCCTGGTATGGGCCTGACTTCTCAAAATGGCTCTCCTTGTTCTTGGACAGCACTGGGGTTGCAGTCTCCTCTCTGGGTCTCACAGCTCCCACAAAGGCACTGTTGTCCATCAATAGATGCCAAGTTATTGTTGTTGAGGGAGAGATACAAGCGACAGGCATCTTATTCTGCCATCCGGCATGCACTATTTCCCCTCAATGCTTTCTAAAGACATATAATAATGCAGAGCATCTCAATCTCTACTTCAAAAGAAGAGAGCACCAGTAGGTAGAAGATGAATTTTGTATTTTTAGGATTTTAGGTAGTTTTTAGGATTCGATTGAGATTTTTAAGTTTGGACTTTAAAATATTTCTTAAAACAACAGTACTCCCTCTGATCTTGGTAGGAATATAAATAAATGACTAGTTGAGCCACTAGTATGTTAGCTGTGAAAAACGGAGGTAAAACTAGGAGAAAATAAGCAGTGTTTCTAGGCCTCATTATCCCAAATTTAGTCTCTAAAACAGGGAAGTCAATCAACAAAAGGACCTGGGCTCTAATCATGCTTCTATAATTCTTCACTTACAACCCTATGCAAGTTATTTATCCCTCAATTCTTCACCTAAGAAAGGGAGTTGGTCTAGACGTCTCCAGAGCTGGAGTGAATTTTAAAGGAATGAGGAACAAAAGGGAACAAGATCTACTGGGACTCAAAGAAGCCACATTGTTTCTTTTTTTTCTGTTTTCTCTTTTCACTGTGCAACCCACTTCAGTGCCTGCAGCCTATGGCACAGAGGCCAGGCAATGGTTCGGGGCCACAGTTTGCTCTGGCATGGGGCACTATGAGAGGCCCAGGGGGATGAGCCTGCCATAAATCCAAACCCATGCATAGAAGCCATGTTCATGGTATGTTTTTTTCCCGTCCATTTGCCATTTGGTAGGAGAGCTTCATCAGAAATTTCCAAGCAACATAATCCACTGGCCAAATGCTGTTTGGGAGTTCTACTCTGAGTAATTTTCTCTTAAAATAGCTCTTATCACTCTAAGGTGGTGTACTCACCCCCAGATGGCTCTCACGGCAGAAATTCGAACTGATGGGGGTTGTGTCTCATGAAGACCACTAACTGTTGCCTGTAGAAACTGCTGTATCAATTCAGGGGACATAGCAACAGTAAACCGACTGGCAGCCCAAAGTGCCCGGCCCAAGAGAAAAGGAGACACTGGGAGGAAGAGAGAGCAATTAGGGGTTGGACAATAAAAGTTTCTGTTACTTGCCCTTCCTCCTTTCCCACCTCCATCCTCAATTTGTCACAGTAACTGGATACTACATAATATATACAACTTAATTAAGGAAAAAGGATGATCTTATCAGATAAAAGCAAATGTTCAACCTATGGTACAGAATCATTTTCCCAGTTTCGCTTTTCACTATTCGTTGCAGAGCAGATCTTGAATATTCTTAGGCTAAAAAGACTTACCTCCCTCATTTCCATCCCTACCTCTCATTATCCTCTACCTGCACTACTAGTTAGTCCTCTAAATGTCTCTGTTGCCAGTTTTTTCCTATTCTTGGACCACTACTGAAATATTATAAATTATAACTGTCATTCTTTTATTTAGTACCTGTCAATAAATTCCATAGTCTAACAAATAAAGACCATTTTAGTTAAGCATTAGATTCAAGGCCCCGTATGATCAGGAACTTTAGCATTATCAATGATTTCCTTTTATGTGTTCTAAACTCAAGCACACACCCCTCCCAGCAACTTGCATCTTACCTTGCCATTTCTGTGCTTTGTATATAAGCCAAGACACTCACCTCTACTTGCATCATCCAACTGATCTTAGGCTGAAGTAATCCTAACTATCTCTGTGCTAGTCTTTAGCTTTCTTACATATTCTTACACATTTTGTTGGATATTCTAGCCACCTGTGTAAGGATGTCTACCCGCCGCCTATTATAAGCCGCTTGAAGACAGGGACTATACTTAATCAACCTATCACAGAGCTTACCTTAGTTACCTGTAAACATGTAGTTGATGAGAATTATTGAACAGAACCTAACAACCTGTGCCAGTCAGATAATTACATACTAATTTATATAATACAGAATAGCAGTACTCAAAGTATGGTCCAGGGACTCCTAGGAGTCCCAAAGTTAAAACTTTCATAGTGATACCAAATATGATCCATCTTTTTCATTCTCATTCTTTCTTAAGTATACAGTGGAGTTTTCCAGAGGTGATCTGATGTGTGACACCATGGCTCTGACAGCTAATGAAATGTATGCTTGCATTCCCTATATTTTAGAAACTTCTCAGATTTATTTATTTATTTTAGTGGGGGGGGCAGAGGGTGAGGGAGAGAGAGAAATTTAAGCAAGCTCCACACCCAGTGCAGAGCCCGATTCAGGGCTCAATCTCACGACCCTGAGAGCATGACCTAAGCCACAATCAAGAGTCAGACGCTTAACCATCTGAGCCACCCAGGGGCCCTGAAACTTCGTAATTTTAATTTCTAATATGTTAAATACTGACACACAAAATTCACAGAAAAACTCTCTGATCACTGATAATTTTTAGAAGTATAAAGGGGACTTGACACCAGAAAGTTTGAGAATGGCTGGTGCAGAAAAGCTTTTAGCTATTGACAGGATAATAAATGCTGTATTAAACTTTGCCCCAGTCTCAGTTATAAATATTCTCAAGTCTGCATGAATTTTTGAAGGTTCTTTACTAGGGTAAATTCTACAAAAAATATATTGATGGGTTTAAGAAATTTAAACACTTTCATTCAACACATAATTATGAAAGCCTATTACATGCAAGGCACTGTGGGATACAAACATGTATTAGACATGATTTCTACCTTCAGAGACCTTATAGTCTAGTATGAGAAAAAAAACATTCATCAGCCTAAGAGTGAAAAAGGATATTTCCAATGGGCCTGAGCTCTGGATGTTCAACCATTTTAATTTTGTGAGTCAGAGAATGGAAGTGACTTCGTAAGATATCCTCTAACAGATTACCTAAAGTCAGAGTAGCATGTTTTCAAATGGCTTTGGCTATTCAAACGGCTAGTCTATGAGCGAGAGGCAAGTGAATGGAGCAAATAATGCCAAATGTGCCATGATTTATGTACACGAGAAAGCAAAGATGGCCTTTTGTAATGGGGGGTGGGTGGGTCTAAGGATGAAAATAAGGCATAGCATGGGCAGAAGCAACATAGCTGAAGATGTCAAATAGAAAGATGATAATTCTTAGCTGTTGCTGCTCTGCATTGCTGGAAAAATCCGAGTCTAATATAGTAGAACCAACTTTTTTTTTCCTTAAAAAGGCAAGCAGCTAACATGGACTTGAGAATGGAACATTTTAATTATTTGGATATTGGCCAAGAATAAAGTTTGAGAAAAATGACAGGAAACAAACAGGAAGAATGAGCCTGACACAAACCACCTGAAGGTATTTTGGACCTAATAATGACAGAACTCAAGCCAAAGTTCTCAAGGTACAGTAACCAAATTTGCATCCTATTCAAATGTCAAAACCAGACATAAATGTGAGCAGTAATTTGGAAGGAAACGTGAACAGAGTGGAAAAATTATGAATGCGGCAATATTTCTTAGCTGGTAAAGCCCGAGCCAAGGTCTCTAGGCTGTTTCAGAGGTTCAGATGAGTTCAAGCTCTAGTGTGGAAAGAATTTTCACCCAAAGGACACATGAATACCTGGTTTACCTATCTAAGTGAACAATATAACTGAGTTGATGACAGGTTTAAAGATCTTCCAGAATCCTGGCATTGTGCTGAAACATACCTGAAAGGTTGAGGTCTGCAAGGATGACATTGGTCAGGAACCCATGCATGTCAAAATGGATCCTGCCATTCTTCACACTGTCAGTGATGATAGACTTCACTGAGCCGAGGGCAAGCATACATGCCTCGTGTATCTTCCACCTGAGAAAGTGATACCATAGTCTGGTAAAACAAACTACACTGCCAAAAAGATAAACACCTGAGGGAAGGAGAAACATGAAAGGGCATTCCAGCACAATCTGACCCAAAAAGGCCATTTTCTGTCCTTCTAATCTAAATCTAGAGCTGAAAACAATGACATTTAGATTAACAGATTTTTCTAATTAAAAACAAAGTAAAAGTCCTTCCCTTCAAGGCTTTTAAAATTAAGGGGTAAAATAAAAGCATCATAACCAATTATTTTAAGGTTGGGAAAAATTGCTTTAAAACACATCATTCAAAGCAAGGATTTGATTGTCTCAGATCTGATGCCCAGAATATGTCCTTAAGTATCTGCTGCTCATTCTTACCAGTGTTCGGTACCGCTGTTTTTGGTTTGCTCAGCTTCTTGTAAATGCCGAGTGGCTGCAGCAGCCAGGGCTGCTGCACTCTCATTCTGGAAATCAGTGGCCACAGCCTAGGGAGAGAGGGGAGGGGCTAGTAAACCTGTCTGTGCAAATTAAACCCACTTTATTTTTTTGTTTTTTTTAAAGATTTTATTTATTTATTTGACACAGAGAGAGCAACAGCAGGAACACAAGCAGGGGGAGTGGGAGAGAGAGAAGCAGGTTTCCCGCTGAACAGGGAGCGGATGTGGAACTCAATCCCAGGACCCTGGGATCATGACCTGAGCCTAAGGCAGACGCTTAACGACTGAGCCACCCAGGCTTCCCGAATTAAACCCATTTTAATTGAAACTGAAAACTTAACTGCAAACTCAGTGGTTCAAACTCTTTTACATATACATGCTAAACCCCGATTAGGCGTATTAAAAATACAACCCCTCTTAGTTCGGGTTCTTTAATGGAATTAGAGTAATATTTCTATTTCTGCAGTGCCTAGGCATTGGAAAGCTAACAAAATGTAAAGCTCCCTTTGGCTAGACTGAGCAGAGCATAAGTGAGCACTAATAGACTCAGCTTCAGATGACAATGGACCAGACTATTTATTCTCTGGGAGGCTGACTGTAGAAATAAAAGGCTAATCTACAAATTGAAACTTAATGTGATCTTTCCTAGGTGCCTTAGAAATACTGAAGGATAGGGGCACCTGGGTGGCTCAGTCATTAAGTGTCTGCCTTCGGCTCAGGTCACGATCCCAGGGTCCTGGGATGGAGCCCCGCATCGGACTCCCTGCTCAGAGGGAGGCCTGCTTCTCCCTCTCCCATTCCGTCTGCTTGTGTTCTCTCTCTCGCTATGTCTCTGTCAAATAAATAAATAAATAAATAAATAAATAAAATCTTAAAAAAAAATACTGAAGGAAAATGAGAAGTGTTCACTAATAATGAGAACAAATCTTCCACCCAACAGACAGCAAGAGGCAGCTTCTTCACAGAACTTCAGCCTAGAGACAATTCTATGCTCTAGTCAGAGCCAAAGAAAACAGCAGATGTTTGGATGTTCTTCTCTCAGCAATCTAATTTTTTTTTTTAAAGTTTGCCAACATCTGGTTTGTGCTACAAATTCTGGCTTAAGAGTGGATTAAACTGAGTGTTCCTGATTTAACTACCCTTACTCATTAGAACACTTTATCCTCTGTACAATTTTTATATCTAATATTTCCTTGTAAACCAAAACCAGGACCCATGACTTTGGAATTCCTGAGTCTCAAACTTCATTTGAGATGCTCTCTTGTTATCCTCAAAGAAATCTAAGATGCAGTCACTCAGTAACACTGCTTAACTTGGGTTAGATGCCTAGAAAGAAGAGGGAACACTCAACTGAGTGATTAGGGTTTTTTTAGTGGAAGTATCAACGGAACGCACTTACAAGCAATAGGTCTTGAGCCGCAATCCTAACCGTATAGGAGAAAGTATCATCATCCTCGTCTTCTACAAACTGTTGGGGGTTGGCTGTCCATACTTTAATCTGAAAGGATGATGAAGTTAGGGCTTTGTGAGGCTGCCAATCTGGTTCATATGTTCCCTTTTTCCATCCACACACACAGGAAGATTTCAACCTTTTGTTTTTATCTGGAACAGAACTCTAGCTTCAAAGTCTTTTCTTTTTGATGTAGAGAAGCAAATCCTTTATCAAGTTAAGTAGCAAAAGTTATTCCTCTCTAGTAAACACTATTTTAGAATGTGGCTGGTTACTAGTTCTTTGCTACCTTTCATCAGCTGTTATTTCTGACAGATCAACTTTCTGAATATATTAGGTCTCACGGAATATTTAATGTGAAAATTATGCTGATTCTTGTGGTATTTACTTAAGAGAGGAAACATTATCTTATTTTTTCAATGTTCTTTTCTGGCCTAATGACCCACCAACCAAGCTAATGATTTTCGTCTGTGTATCAGTATTTATAGAAAAGGAGTAAGTTCTTCTAGATACCAGGGTCTTTGGTTAGTGGTACTATGGAGGTAAAAGTATTCTCAGAGTCCAATTATCTAATATTGGAATTAATAAAACCACAACACCCAGAAATTTTGGCAATAAGATGGTATCAAAGCCTTCCTAGGACTTCACATGAAGTTACTCTTCTAGTATCTATTTTTAGAAATAAAAATTGTTCACTTGACCTAGATTTCACATTCAAGTTGCACTTTCCCGAAACAAGCTGGTAACTGTCTCCCAAATATCATTTACCTGCTCCTCAGTGATCTGCATGTACAGGATTATATAGTAAATCAACTCAGGCAAGGCTTTCTTAACAGTGCTTTTGAATTTGCTATTTTCTAGGAGAGCATGGACAAACTCAAAAATACTAAAGACGAGATTTTCAAAGCCCAGGACTTCACCTACAGGAAATACACAAGAGAAGATTTTAATGACAAGAACGCAAAAGGAAAGCACGTCTGCTGGAAATGAACTACATTATCTTGGTAAATTAATGAATATTTAAAGTACTTGCTGATTATTACTCCCAAGGGAACAGAAGAGGGGAGCTAAGGAGTCAAAGAAAGGAACTTAGAGAATATTAAATATTCTTTGGTTTTTCAAGTAATAAGAATCAGAAACACTGAATATATTTTCCAGCATGTCTATTTCTGATTTCAAATACCTAAAAAATATTAAAACAGAAATGAAAATATCATCATCTGCCAGAAAGAAGTAGACTGGATGGGATGGCCTTTGAGGTAGCTCTTCCAACTCAGAAATTCTATTTTATGAGATTTATGCAAATGCCTTTGAGGAACAGATTAAAGATTTTCAATGTCCCATTTTCCCACATCTAATACACTGAAAGGAAACTCAACTAGAAGACTCACTTAAGAGAGTGAAACCTCTATGTTACTGTTTTTCTTTGTCTTTTTCCTTTCCTAGATCCCTTTCCCCCCTACGTGGTATATCTGTCAAGATCACATAAACTACCTACCATCAGAATCCACAGGATCTTCAACTTCCTCTGTGTAATTTACTTCTGTCCTCACATAAGTATGATGAAGAGTAAAGAAACAGAATTTGGAGTCTGCTTTACATATATTCTACAAGGGAATGTATAACATTCCAACCCTAAGTGTAGATACTTTAAAAAACTCATTCAAAAAAATGGAACCACATGAATGTAAGACCTAATGCTGGATTCCCGACTATGGGTGGTAGCAGGTCCCTTAAGCTTTCTGAAAAGGATATAAAGCTGCACTCTCAGTTAGGGTGTTCCAAACAATAGGCAGAATCTGCTGCATGGAGGACACCATGTGCTTTGGGAAGTTTTTCACCAGGGCTGTCACTGCCTGAGAAATTACAAAGAAAAAGATCTAAGAGTTACATGTGATATAGGAGAAAAACAATGATTTCAGACCACCTTCTAAAACTCCAAGTATCTCAACGGTAGTAAATGTTTACCTTTAGGACTTCCATCTTAAATCCACTGTCAGATGTGGGGCCATCCGGTATCTGGAGGGCCTGAACAAAGGCCTCTGTGAACTGCTGCACCACAGGAAAGATCAGAACTTTGGCTGCACCCTGATAACAGAAACCAAAGTCAATACTGGGCATACCACTAATCAATGGCTTCACTACACATATCAAACACCGCAACAGAGATTTGAGGCATCCAAAGATTTCTTCCAGCTTGGGTTCCAAGAGTGCGGCCATAAAGTCACTGGAGGTGTTACCCAAAATTTCGGTTTTCTTCTCTAACCCCTGCAGTTCCTCATCATGGCCTTTTTAAAAGCTATTATATATAAGACCAACTTTTCAAAACTGCTTCTAAATGACAGGGGTTCGTGTTTTTCAGCTAGCTTCGTCTCACGTGAGAGGGCCATAAGAGAGTGAAGTTCTGGGCAATGGCTCATATGAAAAGATTCAAGATAAGGTGGTTGAAGAAATATGGCTCAAACAAAAGGAAGCTAAACTACATACAAATGAAAAATGTAATCAAAATGCTAAATGCATCCACAACTCTGATTAAATCAGTGTGCATTCTGGTACTACTGAAGTAAGTCACTGCTACGCCTCTAATGGAAGGCACAGAGATTTTTAAGCATAAAATCTGTTACTAACCCAAACGCTTCCTTACCTTTTCCAGTTCTTCCATGTTACAGATCATATGGGCACAAGTCGTAAAAATCTCCACAGCTCGGGAACGGGTTCGAATGCCATACACCTGTGAAAAGTTACAGCGTAGCCATGAGATAGGCGTGTCTGTGTCTGCATATCTGTGACTAGAAGAAAAACTATGACTTCTCAATCCTGACATGGGACTGGATTCCCTAGAGAAGGGAAACATCATCTACTCATATCCAGGACAGATTTCTTCTATAATTCAGAGAATAAAAGCCAGCAGAATGTTAGAACTCAGTGGAATTAGCCTTTTATGTAGGCCTCTGTGGGCTGATGTGATTAAAAATATAAGGCTGGGTGCTGCTTGAAATTTCAACACAGTCAAAGTATTTCTTTCAAAAGAGACCCTTAGCTGGTGGCAGAGAGGAATAGGAGGTTAAAACATTACCCATTAGGCACTCACAGTTTATTTACACTGTATATATATTACAAGCCTATTATGGGCAATGCAGTGATGGATTGCTTTGCACACACTTAACTGAGGTGAACAAGCTTAGGTGGGCTGCCTCGACAAGAGGCTAGAGGTAACACAAAGCAGTAGGTACTCAGGGGTTGCAGGATGCCAGGAGGTAGGAGATATATGAAGAAACAATGCAGATGCTATTTCATTCTCTCATCAAAGGCGGGTCCTCGCAGTTATAAGTGAAAGATCTAAGGTTAATCCAGATTCAGATCTCCATCAGTTCTGGTCTTCAGGTATGGGGATAGGCAGCAAACACAACAGTTTCCCATAGGAGATGTGGAGGCTGACCAGAACCTGAGCAGCTCTTACTCGCTGGGACCTTGGAGCTAAGATTTCATACCTCGGCCATAGTGAAGATCTTATACATCTCTGGAAGAATGACCGGAGCAACAAGGGGCATCTGTGTGTCTGTTACTTCTCGAGTGAATTCTACAGAGGAAAAAGGAGTACTATAAAAAAATAGTGCTTTATAAAGATATAAGTGGGAAAATTTTTGAACTGCTTCTAGGTGGCAGTTCCCAAGCAGATAGCATACCGGTAAAGACATTGGCCTGATGGTCTTATTCTGGGGAAGGAAAAGGTGCAAGAGTTATTATTTGTTAGAAGGGAAGAGAACAGTACAAAGATAAAGGAAAATACATAAGATTGACAAAAAAACCTTTATATAAATATTGAAAAAAAAATATTGAAAGAAAATTTGTAAAAGCTGGGTAAAAGTCCTTGTAAGGTCACCTTAGGGAAATCCTGTATTAATCTAATTTATGCCTGATCGTCAACATCCAGGTGCACTTCAAGATGTCTTACCTTTTGTTCCATTTTCAATATTCTCCCTTGGTGAGTTGTTTTGATGAACACAATAAAATATACGCAGGCTTACTAGGCTTCAACTCCACTCTGTTTATGTTACTCTTCCCAGTGAATGACATTTATTGACCTAGAAGTCAGAGGCTGCCGCTCATTGGAACAGAAGGGATTACCATATGAATGTGGCAAAAAGCAACCTATTCATGAAATGAGACTTGAAGAAGGTGAGGGAAATAGGGGTCGGGTCTTTTGCTTCACTTTCCGCACAAGGCACTAAGACAGCATGAAGGACGCTGGGGTTCACGTTACTAATCTGTGGAATACAAGCCCTTGAGTTCCAGTGTCTGTTCACTTTATCTGCTGCTTTTCCTGGCAATTCCACATTATCACTACATACATGGAGCTAATCACCTGGGGCATCTTTCAGGAGGATCTACAACTAGAAATGCATGTCGGCACTTTCAAGGTTAATATATCCCACAAATTTTGGGCAATATCAATCACCAGAAGTCAAATGAAGATCATATATTCAATACTGAGTCTTCTTTACTAGCTTGGGTTCCTCCTGAAGAATAAATTCTCAACTCTGAATAAAATGAGTGTTCTTATTTCATCCAGAAATCCAAAGAAATTAGTCCAAACAAATGTGATGAGTAGCATATTAATGAAAACAAGTTTTATAAAAAATGCAGTTTAGCTTAATTCTAATAAAGTGCTTAATCACATTTTTTACTCTCCTATAATCATTCCTAGTAGTCCTTACTGATTAACATTTTATAAGCTCAAGTCCAAAATAAGTTTTCTGAGGTCATTCAGCAAGTCAGAAAAGGTGTGGGGCATTGGCAATATCTCAATCTCCAAACTTCTTTGAGGCTAAAAAAAAAAAAAAGCGCTATACCTGTGGTCAAATATTTCAATCCTTAGCTGCTATGTTTGCATTTCCTTCACACCATTAGTGTTAGCTCTCATTTACAAATAGATAAGCTTAACGGAAAGCTTACTAAAGGCTTAAAAAAGTATATAGTATCTTAAAAAAAGCCCCAAAGAGAATCAGTCCCATTCTCCTATTGGGCTCCTGTCCATACACCATGTCCTGCCATCTTCACGTACACCTAGTTGCTGTTGTGAGAGTACCATCTATCCTCATCTGAAAATATGTGAAGCAGCTATCTGGGAATGGAGGTTGGCAGCTATCCATCCTGTGTCTGCTGACTCCAATATAAAACAATACCCATTTCCCCCATAGTTCTTTCCCTGTGGCTGACAGAAGAGTGATCTCATTCAACAGTGATTTCCTTAGTCAAGCACAATGATGGTTCTACAGTATTCCAACTATGATAAATGTACAACCGTCTTTCTCCTTCAGGTTTTTTTTTTTTAAAGATTTTATTTATTCACTTGAGAGAGAAAGAATGAGACAGAAAGAGCATGAGAGGGGGGAGGGTCAGAGGGAAAAGCAGACTCCCCGCCGAGCAGGGAGTCCAATGCAGGACTCAATCCTAGGACTCCAGGATCATGACCTGAGCTGAAGGCAGTCGCTTAACCAACTGAGCCACCCAGGCACCCTCTCCTTCAGGTTTTTATTTTTTTTAAAGATTTTATTTATTTATTTGACAGAGAGGGAGACAGTGAGAGCAGGAACACAAGCAGGGGGAGAGGGAGAGGGAGAAGCAGGCTTCCCGCCGAGCAGGGAGCCCAATGCAGGGCTCGATCCCAGGGCCATGGGATCATGACCTAAGCCGAAAGCAGATGCTTAACAACTGAGCCACCCAGGCGCCCCTCCTTCAGGTTTTTAAAAAAGGTGAACTTTGTGTTGGAAGACTGGAGGGGAACATGCTTTTCCTTGGTAGAAGACATATCTGTTAACTGATATTTTGGCACCATCAAATTGTAAATAAAGAATCCTAGGTGGCTGATTCCACAGAGAGGGGTATATGAAATTACCTAAACAATGAGTCATACAAGAGAAGCAAGGGAAGTAGTAAGCAGGGAAGTGAAAACCTGAACAAGGAATGTTTTGATCTTTTTGGTAAGTCTGCTCTATACCCCAAGCACCTATCAAAGATAATCAACAGGAATAAAGCGGGTAGTTCAAAAAGGCAGCCAGGACATGCGAAGAGGAAGTTGGAAACAAAAGGAGATGATGAATTTGCTTTTGGACAGAGAATTGACGTTATCTACCATCAATAGAACATGGACAAGTAAAACTGGGACCAGATGCTAAGTTCGATAAACTGAGAGTTTAAAAAAAAAAAAGAGGGTCACTTGGGTGGCTCAGTTGTTAAGTGTCTGCCTTTGGCTCAGGTTCCCAGGGTCCTGGGATCGAGCCCCACATCGGGCTCCCTGCTCAGCGGGAAGCCTGCTTCTCCCTCTCCCACTCCCCCTGCTTGTGTTCCCTCTCTCGCTGTGTCTCTGTCAAATAAATAAATAAAATCTTAAAAAAAAAAAGAAATGGCATTCATAACTAGGTAGGACTACATTTCAGGTAAGCTAGGGCACAGAGAAAGAGATAAGATATAGACAGACATTTCACAAGTCTGTATGAACTGAGGGGAAATACAATTTCTAAAAGATCAACAGAAGGTGGCTAATATCCAGATAAGGATTCCTTGAGGCAAAACAGTAGTGACTTCATCTAGGGGACTGGGAAGCAGGGCAGAACTCGAAAGACTGGGAAATTCAGGTTCTGGATTCTATGTTCTGTGAGAGATTAATGGATTAATCAAGCTTAGATGAGATATCCACCAAATCTCCTTAGACAAAGTATTTTTTTTTAATATTTTATTTTTCTTTATTTGACAGAGACAGAGACGGCGAGAGAGGGAACACAAGCAGGAGGAGTGGGAGAGGGAGAAGCAGGCTTCCTGCAGAGCAGGGAGCCCGATGCGGGGCTCGGTCCCAGGACCCTGGGATCATGACCTGAGCCGAAGGCAGACGCTTAACGACTGAGCCACCCAGGCACCCGACTAAAAGTATTTTTCTGTAAATATTTTTATTACCTTCTTAGAACAGAAAGAAAGAAAAGACACCAAATGCTACAGGGTGCTTGGTTGGCTCAGTTATTAAGCGTCTGCCTTCGGCTCAGGTCATGATCCCAGGGTCCTGGGATCGAGCCCCGCATCGGGCTCCCTGCTCTGCAGGAAGCCTGCTTCTCCCTCTCCCACTCCCCCTGCTTCTGTTCCTGCTCTCGCTGTGTCTCTCTCTCTCTCTCTCAAATAAATAAATAAAATCTTAAAAAAAAAAAAAAGATACCAAATGCTACATTCTCTAAGCTGACCAAAGGGAAGGTAAGAATTACATAGCTACACTGCTTTTATCTTCTTTCTTATATTCCTATAAAAATTTTGACTGTTCTTAAATTTACTGTGGTTGAATTAAGTAGAAAATTAATATAATAATGATAATTACCATAATGGCTAAAATTTAGAGTGCTTACCTCATGTCAGTTATTATGCTAAACAATTTATGTAGATTTAGCTTTTTTAAAATTACCAAAAGACCTCTTCAGGTAAACACTACCATTATCTTCATTTTATATACAAGGAAACTCAAGCTCAAGAGACTAAGTAACTTGGGTCAAGGTAAAACCAGAATATGAAGTGAAATCTGACTCCTTAACTACTATGCAATTACTCTATCCTTAAATGGTTAAGGTTTCATAGTAGTAGAAATACTATACCAACTTAATTCCCTGGAAAGAGTCAACAGAGCAGGAGGATAGACACGGAGATTAAAAACTAGGGAGGAGGAGCATCAAGAAGAGCTATAAATATCAATTCCTATCGGTCAGAGCCATTCCATCACATCTCATAAGTGTTCTTGGGATCCAAGTACCAACACCAGGGAAAAACTTCTGATACCTGTCAGCACTCGCATGGCTCCATGGACTGCATTTAAATCTCCGCTCACCAACATCTCCATGAGCAGGTTGAAGAGTTGGGGCCAGGCTTCAGGCCAGTCCCAGTGAGCAATGGCTGACACTGCATAGGCCACACTGGAGCGCACCTTACTTATTGATTCTCTCAACCCATTGGGCAATAGCTCCCGGATAACAATTTTTGCCTGCAGAGGAGAAAAGCCCACTTGCCATTAGACCAGGTTGTAAGTGACTGGCAGAGTTCTATCCAATTTATGTGTTGGAAAAACAATGTGCGTAAGATACTGCATATCAAAAACTCCAATATACAAACTTGACAATCATTCATTCAGAGAGTTCATCTTTGATCCCTAAACTTATCTGTCCATTACAGCAGCTACCTGTGGTCCTTTAAATTTAAATTAATTAAAATTAGATGAAATAAAAAATTCAGTTTCTCAGGTTCATCAGCCACATTTTAAGTGCTCAACACCATATACAGCCAGTAGCTACTGCACCAGACAGCACGGATACAGAATATTTCCATAACTGCAGAAAGTTCCAATGGACAGCATTGCCCTAGACCTTGTACTCAAAATTTCTTGGGGGCCCAGAATGGCTGCATAGTGCTGTACTAAGTAGAAACATTATCTCATTTAATCCTCAAACAATTCTTTGGAGTTGAAATTTTAATTCTAATTTTAGATATTTAGGAAATTGAAGCTAAGAAGTTAAAATACTTTTCTAGTATTTTCACAGCTAGTAAAAGGCAGAACTGGAATCTGAACACAGGTCAGCCTGATACAGGAGCTCTCTTACTTACAGCATGTTGCCCATAATGTCAGCTACCAATTGATCTTTTCTGCCTAGTCTTCTGACTGCCCCATGTTGTCAAATAATAGTGACAGCTCAGTATCTTAAGAAGGCTCCTCAAATCTCTACAGGAACACTAATTAAATAATTCTCCTTACCCTTTCTGTAGTTTCAGGAGGCCTAAACTTCTCTGATTGGGCACACCAGTGAGTCTCCACATACTGCTTCAAGATGACTGATGCCAGCTGCAAAAAGAACAAGCCAAGTAGTACAGCAAGACCTTTTTCATATGTAAAAATCATACATATATACATAGCCTGATACATTCATTTGAAGTATATCTAAATCTAGTACAAAATCCTAGGTTATTTGTAAACTGGCATTAATTCTTTCTTTTTCCAATAAGAAAGTTTCATTACCAAGTAAAAGGGAAATTACTTATAAATTGGGCCAGTCTGGAATTACCTGACGGATTGCCAGTGCTCCCTGGGGATCTACGGTCAGCTCTGCCAGGTGAACACCAAATTCTGAAAGAGAAAATTTTGTGAGTAAAAGCACCCAGGAAAGCCATAGGAATATACTGAGCTTTAACCCTGATGCCAACAAGAAAAATTTCAGAAAGGAGATTGATCTATTGTTTTTAAAAGTGCTCGGGGCGGGGCGCCTAGGTGGCTCAGTTGGTTAAGCAACTGCCTTTGGCTCGGGTCATGATCCTGGGGTCCCGGGATCGAGTCCCACATCGGGCTACCTGCTCAGCAGGGAGTCTGCTTCTCCCTCTGACCCCCCCCCCATGCTCTCTCTCATTCTCTCTCTCAAATAAATAAATGTAATCTTTAAAAAAAAAAAAAAAGGACTCGGGGCGCCTGGGTGGCTCAGATGGTTAAGCATCTGCCTTCAGCTCAGGTCATGATCCCAGGGTCCTGGGATCAAGCCACACATCAGGCTCCCTGCTTGTCGGGGAGTCTGCTTCTCCCTCTCCCTCTACTGTTCCCCCTGCTTGTGCTCTCGCTCTGTCAAATAAATAAATAAAATCTTTAAACAAAAAAAAAGTGCTGATAACTGGAGCACCTGGGTGGCTCAGTCAGTTAAGCGGCTGCCTTCGGCTCAGGTCATGATCCTGGGGTCTTAGGACTGAGCCCCGCGTCTGGCTCCCTGCTCAGCGGAGAGCCTGCTTCTCCCTCTCCCTCTGCCTGCCACTCTGCCTACTTGTGCTCTCTCTTTGTCAAATAAATAAGTAAAATCTTTTAAAAAGTAAATCAATAAAAGTGCTGATAACTGCTAAGATTGGTTCTTCTAAGGAAGAGAAACAGGTTGGCCTGCAGGACATGGCTGCTCACAGTTACTAGTTCCAGTGCTCTCATTTTCTCCAATCACTGCATAGCATCTTCCAACCATCTCCTCTTCCAAGATGGCAACACCTTCCTCTTAGACCAATGAATGTAGTAGCTAACTGAAAACCAGTACTATCTAACCCCGAAGACAAATTAATAGGTGAGATTTCAGGAGTTGCTCTGATATACACTACCAGATAAGAGATAATTAAGTCTAAGAAAATCTGGCTTTAACAGGTTTAGTCCTAAAAATATAACTGTTAGAAGTAAACGGCTTCCGGGGTGCCTGGGTGGCTCAGTTGTTAGGCATCTGCCTTTGGCTGGGGTCGCGGTCCCGGGGTCCTGGGATCAAGCCCTGCGTTGGGCTCCCTGCTCGGCAGGGAGCCTGCTTCTCCCTCTCCCACTCCCCCTGCTTGTGTTCCCCCTCTCGCTATGTCTCTCTCTGTCAAATAAATAAAATCTTAAAAAAAAAAGTAAACAGCTTCCAATAAGCAATGTGAGCAGTAAACTTGAAATGCATATTGAGAGACTTATAAGCAACGCTTACTCCCACATTAAAATTTAGATCCTTCAATGCAATCCATATAAAAAATCTCAGTGATTTTTTTTGCAGCAACAGAAACTTACCCCAAAATTCATATGGAATCTCAAGGGACCGCAAAGAGCCAAGATAATCTTTTTTTAAAAAAGATTTTATTGATTTATTTGACAGAGAGCAAGCACAAGCATTATTCACAATAGCCAAAAGATGGAAGCAACCCAAGTGTCCAACCACAGATGAGCAGATAAAATGTGGTATTATACATACAACTGAATATCATTCAGCCTTCAAAAGGAAGGACAATTTTGCAATATGCTACCACTGCTAAAATAGGTGAACCTTGAGGACATTATGCTAAACAAAATACATTAGTCACAAAAGGACAAATACTGTATGATTCCATTGATATGAGGTACTTAGAGTAGTCAAAGTCATAAATACAGAAAGTGTAACAGAGGTTGCCAGGGGGTGGGGGAGAGGAAAACCAGAAGTTATTTAATGGGTTTACAGAGTTTCACTTTTACAAGATGAAAAGAATTATGGGACTGGATGGTGGTGACACTTGTATAACAATGTGAATGTATTAAATGGCATTGAACTGTGTGTACTTAAAGATGGTTAAAGTGGTAAATTTTATGTTAAGTATATTTTACTACAAAAATTAAAAAAAAAAATAGATCTGGGGCGCCTGGGTGGCTCAGTCATTAAGCATCTGCCTTTGGCTCAGGTCATGATGCCAGGGTCCTGGGATTGAGCCCTGCATCAGTCTCCCTGCTCAGTGGGAGGCCTGCTTCTCCCTCTCCCACTCCCCCTGCTTGTGTACCCTCTTTGGCTGTCTCTCTCTCTGTCAAATAAATAAAAATTTTTAAAAAACTTAAAAAAAAAAATTAGATCTAATTTTCACTTGCAAAGGAGTCTATTGTCAAATGAGGAAGAAGAATATAAGACCAGGAGTACATCATAATTGTCACACTTCACATTCCAGGGCTGTGCTATCCAACATGGCAGCCATTACCTCCAAATGGCTACATGCTACCTGAAATGTGCCTAGTGAGGATTGACATGTGCTATAAATGTAAAATACAGATCAAACTGCAAACTTAGTATGAAAACAAAATAATGCAAAATATTGTAGTAATGTTTACACTGATTATGTAGTGAAATGATACTTTACACACATTAGGCTAAATGAATACAGTTTTTTTTAAAAGATTTTATTTATTTATTTGAGAGAGAGAGAATGAGAGACAGCACGAGAGGGAAGAGGGTCAGAGGGAGAAGCAGACTCCCCGCTCAGCGGGGAGCCTGATGTGGGACTCGACCCCGGGACTCCAGGATCATGACCCGAGCCGAAGGCAGTCGCTTAATCAACTGAGCCACCCAGGCGCCCTAAATGAATAGTTTTAAAAATTATTTTTACCTGTGTGTTTTACCTTTTCAATACATTGCTTTTAGAAAATTTAAAATTTCACCTGTGACTCACATTATATTCCTACTGGACAGCACTGTTCGAGAGAATGAATGGTAGGTTTTCAGATGTGTTTGGTTGTGGTAGTAGGCGATCAGGTTACAACAGATGCATCGTCCCCTTTTGGAGGGAGCTATAGATCAGTGAGGTTAAGAGCATGGATTCTGGAATTAGGCAAGTTTAGGCTCAAATTCTACTATGTCTGAATTTAGGCAAGTTTTATTTTCTAAACCCCCGTTTCCTCATCTACAAAATAAGGACAATGGTCGGTATCAAGATACCAAGCAATCCTGTGAGAACAATACATGACACACAGTAAAAACTTTAAAAATCAGTTATTGTGGCCGTCCCTATCAAAACTCCAATGGCATTTTTCACAGGAATAGAACAAACAATCCTTAAATTTGTAACCACGAGAGACCCCAAATAGCCAAAGCAATATTGGGCAAGAACAATGCTGGAGACATCCCTGATTTCAAATTAATTTACACAGCTAAAGTAATCAAAATTGTATGTAACTGGCATAAAGGTACATAGATTAATGGAACAGAAGAGAGCCCCAAAATAAACCTATGGTCAGTTAATTTATGACAAAGAAGTCAAGATATACAATGCGGAAAAGGACAGTTTCTTCAATAAATAGTGTTCGGAAAACTGGACAGCCACTTGCTAAAGAATGAGACCGGACCTCTATCTTACACCATACACAAAAACTAACAAAAAACAGCTCAAAAGACTTGAATGTAAGACCTGAAACCATAAAACTTCTAGAAGAAAACATAGGTGGTAAGTTCCTTGACATTAGTCTTACCAGTGGTTTTCTGGATTTAACACCAAAAGCAAAGGCAACAAAAGCAAAAACAAATATGTGACTACAGGCATACCTTGTTTTATTGCACCTTGCTTTACTGTACTTTGTAGATACTGAGTTTTTTACAAATTGAAGGTCTGGGGCCACCCTGTGTTGAGCAAATTTACCAGTGCCATTTTTTTCAACAGCATTTGCTCACTTTATGTCTCTGTGACACATTTTGGTAATTCTCAACAATATTTTAAACCTTCTCATTATTATTACATTTGTTATAGTGATCTGTGATCAGTGATCCTCAATGTTAATTGTTTTGCAGCAACACAAGCTGTGTCCATATGAGACTCTGAATTTAATAATAAATGTTGTGTTATGACTGCTCTATTGACTGTTTCCCCTTCTTTCTCCCTTTCTCTGGGTGTCCCTAGTCCTGAGACACAATGATATTGAAATTATGCTCATTAATAACCATACAATAACCTCTAAGTGTTCAAGTGAAAGGAAGAGGTACTTGTCTCACACTTTAAAAAGCTTGGGAGGAAGCCATGTCCAAAACCAAGAGAGGCTGAAAGCTAGGCCTCCTGCGCCAGTTAGCCAAGTTGTAAATACAAAGAAAAAGTTCTTGAATGAAATTAAAAGTGCTACTCCAGTGAACACAAAATGGTAAGCAAAACAGTCTTATTACAGATATGGAGAAAGTTTTAGTAGTCCAGACAGATCAAACCAGCCACAACATTCCCTTAAGCCAAAGCCTAATCCAAAGCAAGGGCCTAACTCTCTTCAATTTTACGAAGGTTGAGAGAAATGAAGAAGCTGAAGAAGAAAAGTTTGAAGCAGCAGAGGTTGGGTCATGAGGTTTAAGGAGAGAAGCTGTCTCCGTAACATAAAAATGCAAGCTGAAGCAGCAAGTGCTGATACAGAAACTACAGCAAGTGATCCAGAAGGTCTAGCTAAGATCATTCACGAAGGTGGCTACCCTAAACAACAGATTGTCAATGTAGATAAAACAGCCTCATACTGGAAGATGGCATCTAGGACTCTCACATCTAAAGAGAAGTCAGTGCCTGGCTTCAAAGTTCCACAGGACAGGCTGACTTGCTTGTTAAGGGCTCACGTAGCCAGTGACTTTAAATTGAAGCCAGTGCTCATTTACTATTCTGAAAATCCGATAGCCCTTAAGAATTATGCTAAATCTACTTTGCCTGTGCTCTATAAATGGAACAAGCCTGGATGACAGCACATCTGTTTATAACTTGGTTTACTGAATATTTTAGGCACACTGTTGAGACCTATTGCTCAGAAAAAAAAAAGATTCCTTTCAAAATATGACCGCTCACTGACAATGCACCTGCTCACCCAAGAGTTCTAATGGAGATGCCCAACGAGATTAATGTTTCATGCCTGCTAACACAACATCCAGTCTGTAGCACAAGAATCAAAGAGTAATTTTGACTTTCAAATCTTACTATTTAAGAAATAGATTTTGAGGGGCGCCTGGGTGGCTCAGTCAATTAAGCGTCTGCCTTTGGCTCGGGTAATGATCCCAGGGTCCTGGGACTGAGCCCTGCATTGGCCTTCATGCTCAGCGGGGGAGTCTGCTTCTCCCTCTGCCCCTCCCCCTGCTCATGCTCTCACCCTCTAATAAATACAAAAATCTATTAAAAAAAAAAAGACATACATTTTGTAAAGCTATAGCTGCCATACATAGTGATTCCTGTGATGAATCTGGGCAAATTGCAAAGCTTCTGGAAAGCACCATTCTAGATGCCATTAAGAAAATTCGTGATTCATGGGAAAAGATCAAAATATCAATATTAACAGGGGTTTAGAAGTTGATTCCAACTCTCATGGATGACTCTGAAAGGCTCAAGATTTCAGGGGAGGAATAAGTGCAGATGTAGTGGAAATGGTGAGAGAACTAGAATTTGAAGTGGAGCTTAAAGATGTGACTGAATTGCTACAATCTCATGATAAACTTTAATGGATGAGGGGTTACTTCTTATGGATGAACAAAAGAAGTGGATTCTTGAGATGGAATCTACTGGTGAAAATGCTGTGAAGATCTCTGAAATGACAACAAAGGATTTAGAATAATATATAGACTTAATAAAACGGTGGCAGGGTTTGAGTGGATTGGCTCCAATTTTGAAAGAAGTTCTATTGTAGGTAAAATGCTATCAAACAGCATTGCATGCTACAGAGAAATTATTTGGGAAAGGAAGAATCAACTGATGTGACACACTCCATTGTAGTCTTAGTTTAAGAAATTGCCATAGCTGCCCCAGTCTTCAGCAACCAGTGCCCTGATCAGTCAGCAACCATCAACATCAAGGCAAGATCCTCCACCAGCAAAGACTGACTTGCTAAAAGCTCAGATGATGATCAGCATCTTTTAGCAATAAAGTATTTTTAATTAAGACATGTACACTGTTTTTTAGACGTAATGTTACTGCACACTTTAACAGAAGACAGTGTAAACATAACTTTTATATGCACTGGGAAACCAAAAAATTCATCTGACTCGCTTCACGGCAATATCTGATTTATTGCCGTCATCTGGAACCATACCCACAGCGTTTCCAGAGTATGCCTGTACATCTAAAAAGCTGATGCACAGCAAAGGAAATCAACAAAATGAAAAGGCAACCCACTGAATGGGAGAAAATATTTGCAAATCAGGTGTCTGATTGGGGTTAATATCAAGTGTATAAAGAACACGCACAGCCCAACAGCAAAAGAACAATCCAATTAAAAACTGAGTGGAGGATCTGAATAGACATTTTTCCAAAGAAGACATACAGATGCTCAACATCACTAATTATCAGGAAAATGCAAATCAAAACCACAATGAAATATCACCTCACATCTGTTAGGATACTATTATATTATCAAAAAGGTAAGAAATAACAAGTGTTGGCAAGGATGTGGAGAAAAAGGAATCCTTGGTGCACTGTTGGCGGGAATGTAAATTGGTACAGCGACTATGGAAGACAGAATGGAGGTTCCCTCCAAAATTAAAAATAGAACTACCACATGATCCAGCATTTTCACTTCTGGGTATTTATCCAAAGAAACAAAAACACTAACTTGAAAAGATATATGCACCCCCATGTCCACTGCAGCATTATTTACAATAGCCAAAATATGGAAACAAACTAAATGTCCACTGACTAACGAATGGATAAAGAAAACTGTGTGTGTGGGGGGGGCGGGTTGCCGGGGGGGTGGGTGGGACGGAGGAGAGGGCCAAAATGGAAGAGTCAAAACGCACAAACTTCCAGTTATACAATAAGTAAGTCATGGGGAAGTAATGTACAACATGTCAGCTATCGTTAATAATACTGTATTGTATATTTGAAAGTTGCTAAGAGAATAGATCTTAAAAGTTCTTTCCATAAGAGAAATAAAAATTCTGTAACTGGGACGCCTAGGTGGCTCAGTCAGTTAAGTATCTGCCTTTAAATTTAAAATCTTTAAAAAATTCTGTAACTAAAATAAAATCATATACTGTGCTATTATTTATATTGCCCACCATAAGCACATTGTAAAAAATCAGTTATTGTGCTATTATTATTTTTATTGCTCATAATGAGTACATTGTTTGGCTTTCCTCTCTGTAACTAAAGTTACTTTCTTCTTTTTTTAATTTAATTTAAAAAATTTTTTTAAATTTTATTTATTTGTCAGAGAGAGAGAGAGCACAAGCAGGGGGAGTGGTAGGCAGACGGAGAAGCAGGCTCCCTGCTCAGCAAGGAGCCTGACGCTGGACTCCATCTCAGGACCCTGGGATCATGACCCGAGCTGAAGGCAGACATTTAATCGAATGAGCCACCCAGGCGTCCCTAAAGTTACCTTCCATAGTAAATTCTAACTATCACAATTGGATTCCACTGGAATAGCAAAGGATATTTATACAAATAGAAAAGCTTAATACCAAGAAAAAGTCACCCATGCAGTGTTTCATATTCAAGGCTTATCGAAGTTAACAGGTTAAAAGCTACTGAAAATAATCTGTCTCTCTCTCTTTATTTTTTGAGAGGGAGGGAGGGAGAGAGGGGGAGAGGGCGAGAGAGAATCTTAAGCAGGCTCCATGCTCAGTGCAGAGCCCAATTCAGGGCTTGATCTCATGACCCTAAGATCATGACCTGAGCCAGGAAGCTTAATGGACTGAGCTACCCAGGTGCCCCATGATCTATGTCTATATTTTAAAAAATGTTTTATTTTGAAATACTTCCTAGACTTAAAGAAAAGGTGACAAGTAGTACATAGAGTTCTTGGATGTCCTTTACCCACATTCTGATATTAACAACTTACACAACTGTGGTTCAATGATCAAAAGCAAGAAACTAACATGGGTGTAATACTATAAACTATAGACTTGATTAGAATTTCACCAGTTTTTTTCCCCCTTACTGTCCCTTCTGTTTCAGGATCCAATGCAAGATCCCACAATGTACTTGGTTGTCATCTCTCTTCAGTTTCCTCCAATGCATGACATTCTCTCATTCTTTCCTTGTCTTTTATGACCAGAACACTTCTGATGAGTAATGATCAGTTACTTTGTAGAATGTGTCTCAATGTGCATTTGACCCTAGTTTCCTCGCGATTACAGTGAGGTTATTCATTTTTGGCAAAAATATCAGAGAGGTGACGCTGTATCCTCAGTATATCCTATCAGGGAATACTTAATGTTGAAAAATTACTAGACATGTTAACCATGATCACGGTAATGTGGGACCTACTGGGTTTCTTCACTGTACAGGTACTGTTTTTCCCTTTATGATTGATAAAAATCTTGGGAGAGATACTTTTGAAATTATGCTAATATCCCATTTCTTTTTAAACTTTGACACACTGATTTTAGTACCCACCTGTAGATCCTGTCTGCAGTGATTATTAATGGTGCTTTGTATTTTTTTTCTTTACTCTTATTTATTGCAATTCTTTTCTAGAGAACTGTCTCTTCTTTCTTTTTTTTTTAATTTTATTTATTTATTCATGAGAGACAGAGACAGAGAGAGAGAGGCAGAGGGAGAAGCAGGCTCCCAAGGAGCAGGGAGCCTGATGCAGGACTCAATCCCAGGACCCTGGGATCACGACCTGAGCCGAAGGCAGACGCTTAACCATCTGAGCCACCCAGGCGCCCTGTCTCTTCTTTCTTTATCCAATTATTTCTTTACACCGGTGTAGACTCATATTATTTTATTCTATAGTTTTAATCCAGTACTATCATTATTTGTTTCCCAAATTGTTCTACTTTGGCCATTGGCACTCCTTTCATTTGGCTCCCATATACTTCTATACACTACCATCCTTTTTACAGCACTGCCTTTTTTCCTGATATCATAAGATATTCCAGGCTTATCTTGTATTTTTCCTTAGGCCCTGGAATCAATTTTTTCTCCAAGGATCCCTGGTGCTTATTTTATTGGAGAATGCTATCTCAAAACCAGATCTGGATGCTCGGTGTGCTCATTGATACTGAGGTATCACTGTTCTTAAGCCCTCTCAGAGAATGGCACGAGGAAATATATGTATGTATGTGAACGTGCGCCTATACATCCATCCATCCATATACTGACACCTCAGATGCCAATCCAATGCCTCAAAGGTCATTCTACTTTTCTTCTTTTCCTGATGTAACTTTTTCTCTACCATTGATAAATCTGGGTCTCATTTTTTAAAAAAGATTTATTTTAGAGAGAGAGAGAGAGTGAGTGTGTGTGCACGCGAGCACACAGAGGGGAGGGGCAGAGGGAGAGGGAGAGAGAAACTCCAAGCATGGAGCCAACTTGGGGCTTGC